>NW_003303746.1:571811-673025 GCF_000142945.1 Phytophthora infestans T30-4
TGAGGTCCGACTTGACTTTGCTGATCCATGTTCTCGCCTTTTGTTCTCGTCTTGATCCTTGCCCGTGAACTCCTTCAGATCCGAGATGGCTGAGATCCGTACCCTCTGGATCATGGACGATCCACCCGCCCCGGCTGCGGCTGTTGCTACCACCGCTGACGAAGGGGATGGGCCATCCAGATCATCTGGGTCGAGCTCATCATGGGAGTTGTCTCCCTCCACTGACTCCATCTCCACGTCTCGTGCCCCATGTTCGTGGAGCCCTTGCGACCAGCTACGATGCCTGACTCCGTAAGCAAACGTAATAGATCCTTGACTGCCACCAACTTGTTCGCCGTTTTCGTTGGTGCTCTCACCGGTTCCCTTGGGTCTTCGATCTGTCGTGGATTCAGGATCCGCATGACAGGATCTTGATGCAGAAAGTCGCGTAGAGCTTGGTGGCGATACACAAACTCGAGATCCTTGTCGGACCAGCTGGACCTGGATCCAGCTTGGTCTTCTTCCAGCTCTGGAGCTTGCATCTTCTTCCGCGTAGTCCTACTCGTTTTCGTCTTCTTTCTCGTTTCTTCGACTAGCGGGCTTGGGTTTAGGTACGGTGTTGGCTTAACCGGTGAATCTGCAAATGCATACCGTTTCGTCTTTACTTTCCCTTGTTTGGTTAGCGGATCTTGACGCAAGTCAAGATCCGCAGGGGTCCCCGAGGGGACCTGGGGAGGATAGAGAGGTTTTTCTTCTAGATCCAGATCCGGATCCACCTCTCTTCCGTCGACAGAGTTCCTTCAAAACTCCATCGATCCGCGGATCTTGTTTCATTCAGCAGCGTCTTCGTCGATCCAACCTTCGACGACGCCTCTTCCTCTGGCTCAAACTTCACTTAAGCATTTTCTTGGGGCTCACGGTGAAATTCCGAGTCACCAAAAGATCCGGGCACGCGCAACATTGTGGCGTAGCGGGATCAGCAAAATCTGCGAGATTGCTGGATCCAACTTACCAACTGCGCCCAGACACCGACTAACGGAGGGGGTCCCCCGATGATCCGTGTTCTGCTAAACTTTCCTCACCTTGTGTACCCGTCGGTAGGGCGGGATCTGCTCTCTCGGTAACTTCCGAAGAGCTCAAGTGGTGAAGCTTGAGTGTCTTGGCGAGACGTGGGGATGGGGTGGAGCAGCAGTGGAAAATCTTCACTCTGCGTCCGTGGATGGCTCCGAATCCTAAGCGATTACTCAAGCTTATGGATCCAGGGCCTAGATCGTGGATCTGGTCGTAGGGTTGCCTTGCGGGTGTGTCCCTTGCCTTTGCGTTTCCTTTACGTCGTACTTGCCGCCTCCTGTGACGGGATCTTGAGAGTTGAGACCTTCTAGGGTGTAACCGACCAAGTAGTAAATTCGGTTAATCTGTCGGATCTGCACGTATAAGGAAAAGCTCACTAGGTTGTAGGATCTGGCCAATGTATTATCCAGTTATCGCTACCAACACTAGATTCGCAATTCCCAACCTTCTCCGAGCTCGTACGGCCAATGTAGTTCCGGTTCTTAAGGGCAGGAAGGCACTTGCGTGTTACTGTGCAAATAGAAGACTGTATTGATACTTAAGCCTATACCTGCCTGTATTTCTACCTTCTATGTCTTTTACTTGTTAAATCCCTCACCAGGCTCGGCTGCATGTCCCTTCTTTCCTTGACCCATCATCCCAGCTGTATTATCTTCCGATCCACCGGATCCATGGCGTAATCAATATGGTCACCCTATTATGGGTGCACTCATCTGGATCCAGGTTGCTTGGATACACTTCACTGAAGTGTACACTCGTCATGGATCTGAGCTCTCCAATCATCCAACATCATCTTGCAACCGTCTGTGATCTCCATTGTCCCACGAAAGTTCGAGATCCACTGTATCCATCATCCCAGCATCCTGGAGGTCGTTCTATGCGGGATCCTCCCTTCTTGGATCCGAACTCGGAAGTATGGGATCCGGGCTACCTCGCAGTGGATCTTGACTTCTCACTAGCCGTGGCTGCTAGATCCGTCTTCCGATGATACCTACCACCATTCCTTCATAGGATCCACACTCGATCCACCCGTACACAGCGTATCTATATCCACCCAAGTGGATCCAGGTAAGGGTGGATCCGAGACAAGTTTTGGTGGATCTTGCCTTCCCGTGCATCACTCATACCAGATCCATCGTCTTTTCATACGGGGTGCTGCTCGTCACGGCTAATCCACCACAGGCAGCTTGCATCCCCGCCGGACAATCCAAATCCTCTCTAATCACTTGAAATTGTCACTGATTCGGAATAGTGATCCCGCGTTAGGTCCATTCTCTTATTTCTGAGAAAGCACTTCACCACATATCAGTCTATACGACCAGACCGGTCACTAACTGGGCACAGGCCATACCGCAGCGATATAGGCAAGCTGGCCGCGCGTCTCTTAGCAGTAGTGCTTTATACGCGCGCGGCGGGTACACCTTGTAGCCATCCGCGACTCAACCGAGCTCATATGTCGACCATTATGGACAGGACACTAAAATACAGAGCTGCATACAGGCACATCGACCTGCAACATCCACCTGTATGGTCTGCATTACCGCACACGTGCTCGTATCTACGTAGACAGCAGCGGTTTTGTCGCACGTAGTACTCTTCAAAACTGTAGTTTAAATTTATGAGCGCACATTAGTGGAATATACGCTGTGAACATTTACGATACAGATAACGTGGTCTTGCCTTTGTCCAAGTGAGCGAGTGTACGTGTGACGCGTACGCAGATAGAAACGGCCAGCTTGCGGCTGTCCACAGTTGGTACCGTGTGCTAAATATTAGTTGAAAGGCGCTACGCTATTTAGGTGTGTCAACAATACTGACTGCGCCATAGGCTGACTACCATATGTGCGACCCCGAGCCTCGCCCGGTCAGCCAGTATACTAAATACAAAGATAGGTAGGACAATAAGGGCCTAAAATTGTATTTTTTACCAATTACTTGATCTTCTGTTGCTTCTTTTGCTCGATATACCTGGCGTTTCGGGCGGGCGGCTTGCGAGGGCGGATACACTTCTTCTTATTTTTGGGGGTAGCTAATCAGGGCCCATGTTTTTTTAACACTCGCCAGACTATGCTGACTGCGGACCTCCGCTGGATCCGGTGGTGGGGACGTTTTTAATTAGAACGCGGTCGCTTTTGCGTCATTCTCGCAGGCAATAGAGCGTCACGCGGTGTCTTGTCCGCTGATTGAACGGAGCGCGTAGCCGTATTGCGGCATCTCGCTGCATACGCACCGCCCTCGGGGGTCCGTCGTAGACCGCTACGGGCTCAGCAGTAGGAGGTCAATCCTTGCTTTGCCCGTAGGCCTCACCATGCTGCAAACTGTAAGCAAACTATTACAATTACTAACGTGCGTAAAAATATTAGGTTTTCCAGCGGGTATTTACTGCTAGGTGTATTTTATTAAACAAAATAATAAAGAGTATTATTATATCATAAGCATTACAGGCCATTTATTGCTCATTATTAAACAAAAATAGTTTATTTTAATTTTGGCAATCGCTTAAATAATGCCATTTTCACTTTTTTTAAACCAAACATACTTTTAAGCAATAACAATGATTTTAAGCACAACCACGTAGGTACCATTCACGCATGCAGTGCGGTGTGCGGGTGCAACTAACGCAAAGGTCATGAAGCCTTCTTATATAAAAAAATATTATATATGATGATAAAATACTCTACTTTGAGAAAGTGCGTGGAAAATAACATAGCAGAGCTCTTACAAAGTACTGGTCTGTGAAGTCTACATTTATAATAATAAATATCTCTATTCGAGAAGTGTGCAGAGCTCTTAGAAAATAAAGTGGTTACTGTGCCCAATTTGCAGTACATACGACAGGTTTTGCGTAGCTAAATGTAAATAATCAAGTTTCTGCGCGGCTCGCCTGGCTGTTTGCAGCGAAGATGCGTTTCGTGCTCGGCAGAACTGTTTACCTTACGTTCAATCGCGAGTCCGATAGACGGTCTGATCGTGCGACAGATCCAGTCAGTGTCGCAGGTCGGCATGTATTGCCCAATCAGGACGCGAGTTAATTGGGTGACGCTTCTGAATATATTTGTAATTTTTGCATAGTTAGGTCGAGTCAGAAAGATAGGCGTGGTCGGTAAGATGGGAAGAAACTGTATAAGACAGGCCGGATGTAGCCATGCGAAAAGGCAGGAAAGAGCAGCAAGAAAGGAAACGGACGGACTTATTGACAGACGGACAGACGTTAGAAGTGGAGAGATTCAAGTCCTTAGCCGAATGTCAATGACAGCGATACTGTGGCCCCCTTAAATGACAGTGTCATTTCCCCCAATAGAATGCGACTTTTTAGCGTAAATCATCCGTGTTACGAATGCTTGTCACATCTCAATGAGTGTCAGACCTTACTAGAAGCAAGATATTTTTCGTCTCGTCAAAACGTTTGTTGAGAAAAAATTTGTCATGCGTCTTACGCTGTCTCACAAAAGGTTCCGTACCATCAACCGTTCGAAGATCCGCAAAGGACTTAGGCGAGCGTCGGTTACACAGGAGAAGTCGTAAGTAGAAGCGTTCCGGGTCCTGTGGAGATACGTGTACCAAGCGTCCCAGAGAAGCAACGTACTTCTTATACGGTTCCCACGTCTTGTGTTCCGTCCACCTGTACTTCCGCGGCACATCCTTGTACAGTAGATTGGCCGTAGCTTCTGGGTTACACGCGCACAGCTTAGAAAACTCCGATCTGTCCCCGCGGTTAATCAAGATGTGAAGCTGGGGGTCGTCGCTTGGTCCCGATAAGCAACCATGCTCATTCTTTCCAAATGACTAGGAAGCGTCAAGACAGAATGTGTTGATCCTTGTGTTGGATATATGAATAGCCGCATGCAAGCTTCTACCGGAGAAATATACCTCCCGAGGAGATACTGAAGAATTTCGTTCGCCTGAATTTCTTCGCCTTCAATCGTGATTGTCGTCATGTCCGAGCCCTTGTAGACGTACTTGTAGATGTACTTGATGGCCTTGTTCGTGGCACAAACCTCTACGTTGACGTGGCAGTTGTATTTCTGCGACAGGAACGGATTGTACCGGACCACCCATTGATTGATGGTCGCGTTGTCCCATACTGTCCCCTTATGGCACAAAATTCCATCCGGACGGCGACCACGCTTGTACGTGGGGCATTTGTCGGGGGTCATCACCGTTTCGTCCGCGAGCGCCTTTGGAAACTTCTTGGAACACCTCCCGCTCTTCATGCACGGGCAGCTCGGGTTCTGTTGACCACAAGGTCCATGCAGCATATTGGAAATCACCGTATCGTACAGTTCGGGGAACTTCTCTTTATCCGGGAGCTCCGAGGACACCAGCTTATCGACGTCTTCCTTGGTAGTGGGCTTGTCCTCCGGACGCAGGATAAGCAGTATGCGGTCGTGGGGAAGACCACGCTTCTGATATTCCACTACATGGACTCGAGCGGCTTGAATCCCCAGCACACCCTCATCGAGATCCTTGTTAAGAGCTTTTAGTTTCTCCATGAACAAGCGAGCCACGATGTCCGGTCGGTCGGATGCTTTCTCTCCACGGCGTAAGTTTTCCTTGATCCCAGGCCAGTTCGGGTTGCGTGTCATCACAATGAACAGGTTCGGGGCTCCTGTTTCACGGACGATAGCCATGGCATCCAAGAAGCGTTGGTACATGTAGCGGGGTCCACCTGTAAACTTCGGAGGTATGATGATCTTGCGTCCAACCTCACCCGCATCTGGCTCCGCTGACTCCTGCTCCGTATTATTCCCACGGCGAGTCCTATGTATGGCCGCCTCGTCGTCAGCTGCCATTCTGTGGATTTCAACAGACTCGCCACGCAACGGGTCCGTGAGTCCTTGGAGGGTTTTTAATCGATACTGGAGATGGCTCTCCTTGATGATGCGCAGGCGTTCTTGTTCGCATTTGGCCCATTGGTCAACGCAGTATTGCTGCGTCAGTCGCCCACCGCGCCGGAAAACAGAATTACTAACCGTCCGGTCGTAAAGCAGATACGCCTCATATTCCCGAACGGACATAATTAAGGGGTCACCGTGGCGATCGACGGGATTACCAGCGTACGGGATATCGTAAGTCCAGCCATTCACCCCGTACGGAAACAGTAGAGAGTACTGCAGCGGGTCGTAGGTAGCCCTCGTCTCAAATATGCGCTTAAAAATCCCTCCTGTCGTGTGTAGGATTATATCCCGATGCTCAGCCGCGTTTGTATCGATCACAACGGCTGCCACCTCTGATGCAGTGGGGGTGTTATGCGTACCCGGGTTCGCATTCCGTGTGACGTGCAGACGCAGCTTAAGGTGATCCCCCTCCGGAAGAAAATTACTCAAGGCTAATGACGGATCATGCTCATCAACGTCTTCCCCTGCCGCTCGGCGTCGTTCGTGCTCCCTGATGGCTGCTGCATACGCATCCCAACCACGATCTATCAGGATTCTACGCGTGTTGATAAATTCTTGTGTGTACGGATTGTGCGCCACCATCATCTCGTCAATCGTTTCCATAACGGCGCGATCGAGGCCATGGTTCATGTTCATACGGCTTCTCACACGTGCATCCATGTCCGGATCGTTAAAGTAAACTTGGGCATACATGGAGCGACCGAAGGTAGGAGGTAGTAACGATCCCAAGCGATAGCACACTGACCCTTGTACACGGAAGTTGTAGACACCATTTCGTGTCACGCTTTCGTCGACATTAAGAGGCCGAGACCGCGAAGCTCCCATGGACGTAAATGCAAATACGTTGTTGTAGGCCCGGATTGACCGCATGAAAGTCGGGTTTTCGAAAAGTGTTAGAAGCGCATCAGGTGCTGTTCGCGAAGTCGGAACGAACACCAGTCCGTTACGACAACAGCATCCGTATGTCTCTTGTGAAAACTTCCAAGCGTTGCAGTAGTGACAAACTCGCTCGTTCTCCCCGTTGTCGTCCGTGTAACGCGTAAAGTAATGACGGCCACCAGCCACTGTGGAAGGGTCAAAACTTTCGTGGTGTGCGAGGCCCTTCTTGTACGGGCGAGACCGCCTTCGAAACCGCTCTTTTTCCTTTCGCTGCGCCCTTTGTTCATCCGTCATGGTTTCCCTCCGTGCTCTAAGCGCGGCAGCGTCTCGGGTGCGCTGTGCTTGCCGCTGCTCCTCCGACATGCATCGTCTGTGATCTCTATGCGCTGCCGTATCTCGCTCGCGTTCTACTTGTCGGTGCTCGTCAGACATGCGATCTCTGTGCTCTCGTCGTCCTGAAGCATCTCGCTCACGCTGTGCTTGTCGCTGCACATCGGACATGTCCTCTCTGTGCTCTCTCCATGATGCAGTACTGTGGCGACGCTCGGCATGACGCTGTTCGTCGGTCATGCACGCCCTGCGTTCCTCATTTGTCGCCGCATCGCGAATCCTAGCATCTAGGCGAACTTCCTCTGTACTTGCGGCTCTATGAATGGCTTGTGCGCTTCGAATGTATTCTCGATGAATTTCAAACTCTTCTAGTGGCATTTTACCGCGCCGTACCCTTGCTCGATCGGCATCTTGACCGCGATCTCGGGTAACCTGAGATTCGGATCTGTTAGCCCTACGAATTATTTTCCTTTCCGCGTCCATCACTCGTGCCTGTTGCTTTTGCGAGCTCGTCATAGCAGCTCGCCTGACCCGGGCTCTTTCTGCATCGCGTGCACGTTTAGCCGCAGCTCTATCGTCAGCTGCATTCCCTGACACTCCAATCTGGAAACCGCGGGCGTTGTCGACAGGGTCTTCGCGATGCGAGTCCTCCTCGAAGCGACGTTGATGCACAACGGGGTCATCTTCTTCTGTCTTCTCCTCACGCGCAGAAGCTACACCAGGTACGCGCAGCTGTTCGAAATCCGTTTGAGCTGGAGCTTCAACTAACTGGAGCTGCTTCAATTCTTGTATTGCCTTGCGGTAGCGCGCCTCCGCTTCACGAAGCCTTTTTTTGCGGAGTTGCCTTTGCTTACACGATTCCTCTTGGGATGGGCATGCGTTCTCACACCGGGCTCGTTGTACACGCTCATTTAGTTCCTCGCGGGTATTTCTAATCATTAGACACAGTTAGTCGAGTTAATTTTGCGCCAAAACCCGCTACACAGTTGTTGGGAAACCTTTTCTTTTCCTTGGGGTTCTTGCCATGTTGTCGTATCTTGAACTGGACTGTCGCCTGATTTAGATAGAACATTAGCACATGGGCGGTTAGACTCGAAAGTCTAAGTGCACTGGATATTATTCTACAGCTATTTCATAAATATAAGCACCAGAACATGGACACGATAGCTTAAGCAACGTGGTATTCGAATAGAACCCCTAACTTTCCTTTCCTGTAACGGGGTTACATGGTGTGGAACACACAGGGGTACGAAGTACCCGGAGAGTTAACAAACTCTCAGTACATAAGCTGGAGAGCTAACAAGGTCTCTCATTACGTTGGCTGAAAGCCACACGTTATGCATTTGATTAGGTTTAACTATGCTGGATAGTTAAACAGATACATTCACCCCTAGGCGGCTCGGCCGCAATAATAGTAAATAAAACACTTCTGGTTTTGAAGCATAAAAGTTAAGGTATTAACTTTGAGCCCTGGTCTTGGGCTGTAAGTGTCCTTTGGATAAGGAACTTAGTATTAGTGACTCTTTGAGTCGAACGTCTTCCTCTGACGCTAAAGCTACGGCAGCCCCGCTGCACTTGGTAGCACTTGTAGTCAATCCCGCTCCTGAGTCGGTTGACTATATCCTCTGCGAGGATGGAACACCCCGTTTTCGCGAATTTGCCCCCGGCGCAGCAGGACGCGCTTACTAAGCTTATGTCCTTGCTTGGCCCGGAAGGCGTGGCTCATCTTGCATCGCAAGGCCCAGAGGCGGTCACTGCCAGGCTGGAATCGTTCTCCCGCTACGAGAACGCGCTCTTGGAGCATGTCCAAGAGAAGATGAGCGCCGCAACGGCGGCGGCGTCGATGACGCGTGAAGAGTCTATGAGACTGAAACCGCTCATGGTGAGCGTAAAAACCTTCGAGGGGAAGGATGGAGAGAGTCTCCTTCTCTGGACCCGTGAGGTCGAGATGGCCATGGGATCGGCCCTGCTCCAGTCTGAGCATCAGCGCGTGGCGCTGGCTATCTCCAGGCTTGGAGGTCGCGCTCGCGAATGGGCACTAACGTGCGGCACGTCTGTTGACGCTGCATTTCCCACTTGGAATCAGCTGAAGCAACAGCTTTCGCGCGTGTTCGCGCCGCCTAATCAGGCGTACCGTATCCGGTCAAAGTTCCTTGCTACCCGCCAGGGTAAGAAGGATTTATTGGACTATGTCCAAGAGTTGAGAACTCTTATCGCCGGAATGGCGGTGGACCCTCTTCCGGAACTGGTCAGCGTGACCGTGTTCATGGAGGGACTTCGTGTGAGCGCAGCTCGAACGGAAGTGTTCCGTGTACACCCTAACTCTTTCGAAGAGGCGGTGGATGTGGCATTGAATGCCAAGCACAACCTCAGGTCGGCGCGACCTGGTTGAAGCGCTGGTAGCGCAAGCTCTTCGAGCAGTCCAGAGCCGATGGATCTCAGCTATGCTGAAGATGAAGAAGCGGAGCTTCTTGCTGCGGAGCAGCGCGCCGGCATCCGCCGATGCTTTGTGTGCAATAGCACTAAGCACTTGAGGGCCTATTGCCCTCTGCGCAAGGAGCGCGAGGCTCCCGGCGAGCCAACCCTCCGGGTCATCGCCGGGAAACGGCAACTCCCAGTAGGCGCGGGGCGGCCTACTGGGGAAGAACTGAGTTCTGTTGTGCCTCGAAGAGACAGAGGGCAACGGGGCTCAGCCCCAAAGAGAGCTGAGCTCTCTTACGAGAAGAGTGTGTGCAAGCCGGGCTTGCTGGTCGTTCAAGCGAACGTGAAGGGCTTTGCAAAGCCATGGAGAGTCTTGATTTACTCGGGAGCCTCGGGCAACTACGCCCGTCGCTCCACCCTGGAAGGGAGTCAGCTGTATGCTGAGGCACTGGAAGTGCCAACGAGAGATACGATCTCTGTCCGTCTCGCGACGGGGACACTGGTAACTGTGTCGAAGGTCTCGGTCGACCTTGGAGTGAAGTTTGAGAACTTCGATAGCGTGGAACGCTGTTTGGTCTTAGACCTGGATGCGAGGTATGACCTCATCCTTGGCATGGCATGGCTGGAACGCCATGAGCCATGGATCGACTGGAAGTCGAAAACGCTGGGTGCGTCGCACCCTGCTCCTAGTGGAGCTTTGGTGAGTCATGAACCCACCTCGGCTAGGAAGCAGAAGCGCTTTTGGCGCGAGAACGAGGCCGAGGTGGCCGTAGTGCTGGCCATTGGTATGTCCGAAATTGTTAGCAACGAGGTTGCTGTTTGCCCTGAGGGCGTACGTGGTGCGGAACGTTATCCGCTGAGCGGTGCAGGTCAGGTCAATGACCAACTGCTGGGTCCTGGTGAGGACGAGCGCGGAGTGGCGCGTAATCCACTGAGTGGTACGAATCTGGTCGATGACCTACCGCTGAGTGACCCGAGGGTCGCGGTCGACTGCGAGTCGAGGCATCATGGCCGTGGCCCAGGCGATGCAGGTGAAGTGACACCTAGTTCACTGTGTGAAGGTCAAGAACCTCTTGGATTTCAGCCGAGTGTCTTGCGAGACACTGTATCCTGTTCGAGGAGTGATGGCGCTGCTGCACCCGGTGGTGGTGACGGAGATGTCGCCACACCGCCCTCATCCGGCCGGGCTCGGTCGCGGAGGGAGAGGAGAAGAAGACGCAGGGCGTCTGTGACGTCTTCGACGTCGGACAATGTGTCCAACGTGTCGATCGGTGATGCTCCACGTGATTGCTGTGAACAGCTGTATACACTCGGTAACGGAGTGACGGGGGAGGTAGAAGGCGATATCAGCCTTGACACTCTGCCCGCTGCAGATGCTCTGCTAGAGCTGGACGAGATGTCCATTGCCGAGTTTGGCAAAGCCTTAAAGGCAGGCGAGCTGGTCGAGGCGGTCCTGCTGGGACCAGAGGAAGAGTTGAACTCCTCATCCGTCGTGGACGACGCGGTCCTAGAGGACACCAAGAAGGCGCTGAGCGCAAGAAGTGGATCGGCGATCCTCAAAGGTCCTTCGGATCTCTTCTACCCGGTGGTGAAGGAGTATGGAGACGTTGTCTCGAAAGACCCACCGACGGGTCTGCCTCCGGATCGAGGCGTGTATCATGAGATTGACCTGGTTCCTGGAGCCAAATACTGCGAAACAAGGCAATGGCCTTTGCCGAGAGAGCAGTGTGACGTCATTGACGCATTCTTCCGTGCGAAGCACGAGGCAGGGATGGTGCGTGAGAGTAAGTCTCCGCACTCGACACCCACGTTCTGTGTCAGAAAGCCAAACGGCAAGTGGCGCATTGTTCATGCTTTTAACAAGCTAAATGCGGCCACTATCCCGGCGCAAACGCCGATTCCTCGCAAGGATGTTCTGCAGAATAACATGGTAGGCTGTACGTTGTACAGCGCGCTCGACTTGGTCGATGGCTACTACCAATTGCTCATGAGAGCGAGCGACATTCCGCTGACAGCGGTGAGTACGCCGAGCGGTATGCTCTGGGAGTGGCTGGTGATGCCCCAGGGGCTGTCGAACGCACCAGCAACGTTCAATCGTCTTGTGACGCAGATGTTTAGGCCCCACCGGGCGTACGCTCAAACGTACTTTGACGATATATTCGTCCATAGTCGTGCTGAGCACGGAAAGCCAGACGTGGAAAACCACACTGACCACTTGCGAGCGATGCTCGAGTGCATGCGCACTAATAAGTTGTATGCCAACTTGGACAAGTGCGTCTTTGGCGCGGAGGAGATACCTTTCCTCGGGTGCTTCATTGGGAAGCGTGGCTTACGGGCAGATCCTGCCAAAGTCAAGGCCATCGTGGACTGGCCGGTTCCCAAGAACCAAAATGACTTACGCAAGTGGCTAGGCTTAGCCAATTACTTGCACAAGTACAGTGCGAACTACGCGGAGATGGCTCGGCCATTATCAGATCTCCTTAAGAAGGACGCACCATGATGCTGGAACGTCGAGCACGACGGAGCCTTTGAGGCTGTGAAGGAGAGCCTTCTCCAGGCTCCGATCCTTGCGCTACCGGACCCGGATAGTCCGTTTAGCGTCGTCTGTGACGCCTCCGATTTTGCAATCGGTTGTGCTTTACTACAAGCAGACGCCGAAGGACGTGAACGCGTGATCGCGTTTGAGTCTCGCCAGCTCAAAGCTGCAGAGAAGAACTATCCAGTTCATGACAAAGAGCTACTTGCAATGAAGTATGCTCTAGTCAAATTCAGGGTACACCTGCTAGGCTCTAAGCCTTTTGTGATCTTTACTGATCATGCGTCGTTACGCACTGCGACACAGTCGCCTCATCTCTCTCAGAGAATGGCAAGATGGCTTTCCTTCTTTGCCGAGTATAACTTCGAGGTGAAGTACAAGCCGGGGCGGCTTAATGTAGTGGCCGATGCGCTCTCGCGCAGGCCGGACTACGAGTTAGCTCATGTCACGACAGTGACGTCGTCAGTGCCTGACTTGATACGCGGAGCGTATGCACAAGACGACATGTGCGTAGCGCTGCTACGGGCTCTTGGGAGCGAAGAGTTTAAAGACTCTGACAAGGAATTGTCTGGGCGCTTACGCGCGAGGCTGCATCGATACTCACTCGATGGCGGCCTGCTGTACTACAGCACCGACGCTGAGGATAACCCTCGTGTAGTCGTTCCTCATGATGAGGATCTAAAGTATCGAATCCTCTATGAGGTTCATGATACGCCCGTGGGCGGGCACTTAGGTCGGGAGAAGACCTATGGCTCGGTGAGCTCGATGTACTGGTGGCCCAAGATGTATAAGTGGGTCGGCACCTATGTACGCACGTGTGAGACGTGTCAACGGACAAAGTCCGCGCCGAGCACGGCAGCGCCATTGGCGAGTTTGCCTGTCCCCAAGGGATGCTGGCAGTCCATGAGTATGGACTTTGTGTTTGGCCTTCCCAAGGATAAGGCGGGAAACACAGGTATAGTGGTCTTTGTAGACCGATTGAGCAAGATGGCTCATTTAGCGGCAGTGCCGGACACCATTGATGGTGAAGGTACAGCTTTGCTGTTTTTAGGCCGAGTCTTTCGCCAACATGGCTTGCCTGAGGCAATTGTCTTGGATCGAGACCCGCGCTTCACCGCGAAGTTCTGGACGTCCCTCTTCAGAGTGCTCGGCACTCGTTTGGACATGTCCACAGCGGACCATCCGCAGACCGATGGTCAAACCGAACGCGTGAATCGCGTTGTGGAGGATACCCTCCGAAGCGTATGCGCTGAGGCGCCAAAACGCTGGAGCCAGATGCTCCCACTCGTTGAGTTCGCATTAAATAATGCAGTGCACGCCTCGACAGGCTACACTCCGTTCTATGTGAACGGCTTGGTTAACCCTCGCGTCCCACTGACGCCGCCACGCAGTGGCTCAGGGCTTGGTGGGAGAGGGATAGCCGAGCGGCTAGCTGATGTCAGCCCTGTTGCGGTTCGCAAGCAAGTCGATGACTTTGTCTCTTTGAGACTGAGCGTAATGCGTCAAGTACGCGACGCTATGGCTGAAAGCCAAGACACGCAGAAGGAACATGCAGATGCCAAGGGCAGAAGCAATGTTGAGAGGTTTGAGGTCGGTGACCAAGTTTTATTAAACGCTAAAAACCTACCTACTCATGCAGTGTCTGCAGTCTTCAAGACGAAGTTAAGACCTCGGTTCATAGGACCGTTCAAGGTCGTGGCCAAGAAGGGCCTAGCGTATACGCTCAACCTTCCGAAGAAGATACACACGCGTCCCGTCTTCTATGTTGGCTTGCTTAAGCCATATCAAGACCTTGCTCAGATGAGCGCGGATGCGTTGGCGCCAGCGGTGGCTGAGCTGCCGGGCAGCAGGGCAGCAGGTGGTCGAGCCACGTGAGGCTGAACGACAGCAAGTGGTGGACCCACAGATAGCTGATCAACAGCATGTGGCAGAGCCACAGGTCGCGGAGCGAAGTGCTCGAGATGCAGGTGCAAGGCAAGCTGAACGTTCAGCCGAGCGACTGGACGCTCAAGGTCCGAGACCTGGTTGTGAGTCATCAGTGGTGGCTCTAACCTATCCACAAGGTGGATCATCTCTTCGAGATCGATCGATGGGCGGTGAACGGGAACGTTCGCGTCGTGGACGCCGGCGTCGTATGGACGCAGACGCCGTTCCGGCAAGTGCTGGCTCTCCCCGCGAGAGCCCAGCTGAGGCAAGGCCTCCTCCTGCTCTGCTCGATGAGCATGGTGAGCTTCACTTTCACGTGGAACGCCTTGTGGCGTGGCGTAGACGCCAGGGTCGTACCCAGTACTTGGTGAAGTGGAGGGGTTACCCTCACTCACAGAACTCATGGGAGTTTGAGGTTATCCTCCGGCAAGATTGCCCTGACGTCGTTGACACTTACGACCGGGCACATCATGTGCCAAAGCGCCAACATGGCGTGCGACAGCGTCGCCAGGTGCTGGGCGCCTCCCACTAGAGTGGGGAGCGATCAGGTCAGTAGTTGAGCTCAGGCTCTGACCAGTGGCTGCAGCAGCCAGCTCGTACGTATGAGCGGTGCTCGCAGCGGGAGCAGGAGGTGGAGAGACCTCGTGGTGATAGGGACATGGTCCCGAAGGAAGCAGGTGCTTCGTGTTGCGCTGAACAAGGTTCAGGCACAAGCGTCTCGATAGACGCATAGTTGTTTTGAAACAACTTGCTCGATGAGCATGATCCAAATGTGGATGCGCTGTATCAGCGAAAGTGGTGTCCTGAACGGGGATCGAACCACTGGCCTTTGGTTTGACAGGCCGGAGATCTACCATTGAGCTATAAGGGCGATGCCCGTACGTCAGTCCGAGAACGGACCACTCATGGTATGAGAGGGCTGCGTCCGGGTGGATTTGAACCACCGACCTGTGGCTTCTAAAGCCAACGCTCGACCATTGAGCTAAAAGGGTGTTGCCCTTAGGCTTGTCCAAGCGTGAACAATCGTTCATGGAACGAGAGGGCTGTGCCCTGGTGGGTTCGAACCACCGACCTGTGGCTTCTCAAAAGCCAGCGCTCGACCACTGAGCTGAAAGGGCGTTGCCCTTAAGCTTGTCCCATTCAAGGACAATAGTTCATGGAACGAGAGGGCTGTGTCCTGGCGGGTTCGAACCACCGACCTGTGGCTTCCAAACCCAACGCTCGACCACTGAGCTAAAAGCGGATTGCTCTTAAGCTTGTCCAAGCGTGAACAATCGTTCATGGAACGACAGGGCTGTGCCCTGGTGGGCTCGAACCACCGACCTGTGGCTCTCAAAGCCAACGCTCAACCAAGGGTGTTGCCCTTAGGCTTGTCCAAGCGTGAACAATCGTTCATGGAACGAGAGGGCTGTGCCCTAGTGGGTTTGAACCACGGACCTATCGCTTGTGAAGCGAGTGTTCAACCGCTGAGCTGCTGTCGACGACTCGAATGAGTCAAGAGCATTGCTCTAAGCGGTTTGCAGCTCTTGGAGTAGGCGCGGAGCGCGAGCGTAGGTCTGAGACCGCTTGAGAGCAAGATGCGCGCTGCGCTTGGAGCATTGGGCCGTGGGCCGACGACGAGAAGTTGGGCATCAACGATGCCTAGGCGTTTGTGAGCTCACGGAGCTGTACAACGTTGGTGTGAGGTGTAGTAACCTCCGCCGTCTTAACAAGACGTGACCTCGCTGAGGAAAGTTTCGAGAACGGAATGTTCTCATCTTAGTGGGGGAGAGTGTAACGGGGTTACATGGTGTGGAACACACAGGGGTACGAAGTACCCGGAGAGTTAACAAACCCTCAGTACATAAGTTGGAGAGCTAACAAGGTCTCTCAGTACGTTGGCTGAAAGCCACACGTTATGCATTTGATTAGGTTTAATTATGCTAGATAGTTAAACAGATACATTTACCCATAGGTGGCTTGGCTGCAATAATAGTAAATAAAACACTTCTGGTTCTGAAGCATAAAAGTTAAGGTATTAACTTTGAGCCCTGGTCTTGGGCTGTAAGTGTCCTTTGAATAAGGAACTTAGTATTAGTGACTCTTTAAATCGAACGTCTTCCTCTGACGCTAAAGCTACGGCAGCCCCGCTGCATTTCCAGTACTAATCCAGAAGCCCTCTGTGAACATAGCACACCACTGTTATTTCCATCCCGGCTCCTCGGATTACAAACAACTTAGGGTCACTCCAGGCAGCTTGTTGGTCCAGTCAGATTTTGCTTAGGCCTTCCCCTTGGCCGACGTGTTACAGCCCTCAGCTCACGTTCCGCGGGTCCAAGTTACCTTGCACGGCTGTGGACCAAGCAGCTGTACATGGTAATTCAGACGCCGCATCGCGCTGTTGCCTCTTGGGTACGTCAAAGCTGTTGCCTCATCCCTGTTGAGTGGCTGCCCAGGTCTGTTCGATACCGTCCAGCCCTTCAGGTCATGTCAGTAGTATGCGCAGGGTGTCCGAGAACCACCCAGCCCCTCACGGGGCTCACACAGCTCCGAAAATGCTGTAAAACTGTCTATTATGATGCTATGCTATTTAAGTGTACAGGCGCGGGGCTCACTCATGCTCTTAAAGTGTTTTTTTGTCTTGATCTCTTGTTCTTGAGCTGTCCTTGCACTTGGTCTTGAGCTCCTTGCTCTTGTGAGACCAACTGCTGCATTCCTTTCCGTCCCGCCAGAAGTACTCTCGCAAAGTGTGTTTTGATGCGGGAGCTCACACTTTAAAATCACCTCTGTATTGCGGGACCGTAGCGACTCTTCCGCATGTGGCTGCAACTTCGGTTTGGCCAATTGGCAGCACGCGCCACTCGCTTTTGGAGCGTGGACACTCGCGGTGGGTCTAGGACCCCTAGGCGCGTGCATGGTGGTAGACGCTCCCAGTCACACCCACCCCAGCCTGATTGCTATCGCTACCAACTGCCATACCACTTTGGAGTCTCGGGGCAAGCCTCAGACTGTATCCTGAGAGGTCTCGCTTGAATATATAGAAGGGCAAGGAGTCCCACGCCCGTACATACATGCATATACATCTAAAACTACCCTGCTGCTATTATACAACCAGCGCACCTTGTCCTCGCCACGCCGTCGCTCAAAAATCCAATTTTGTGTTTTGAATGAAAAATGAGTCGTTGCGACGACCACCTGTATGGTCAACACTACCATAGACGTGCTTGTGTCTATGTAGACAGCAACTTATTCGTCGGTGCATAGTGCTCACTCTATACTGAAGCTTACATTCGTGAGCGCACATTAATGAAATATACGCTGTGAGCGTTGGTGGTACGGATATCATGGTTTTGCGTGTGGCCATGTGGGCGAGTTTACGTGTCATCTACGGTGACGCGTATGCGGATAGGAACGACCAACTTGCAGCGGTACACAGCTGATTCCATGTGCTCATATTTTATGAAGCGCGCTACGCTTTGTAGGTGCGTCAGCACTATAGTCAGCTTACCGATCCAAGCCTCGCACCGTCAGCCAGTATACTAAACCAAAATAGGTAGGAAATTGGCCTAAAAGGGTATGTTTACCAATTACTTGCTCTTCTGCTGCTTCTTTTCCTCGATGTACTTGGCGTTTCGGGCGGTCAGCTTGCGAGGACGGCTGCGCCTCTTTTTCTTCTTGGGTTACCAGTCAGGACCCATCGCCTTCTTGACGTTCGCCAGGCTTTCCTGGCGGCGCACTTCGGCCGAACCAGGTGGCGAAAGCTTTTCCTCCCAGAGCTTAACCGCTTTTGGGCCGTTCTTGCAGGCAATACAGTGCCGCACGCTGCCCCGTCCGCTGATTGTACGGAACGCGTAACCGTACTGCAGCTTCCCGCAACCGACGCAGCGCGCCCGGAAATCCGTCGTAGACCGCTGCGGATTCAGCAGTCGCAGGTCAATATTGGCCTTGCATGTGGGCCTCCAAGCCTCGCACTGTAGCCAATATACTAAATACAAAGATAGGTAGAAACATGGAGGCCATAAAGGGTATATTGACCAATTACTTGCTCTTATGCTGCTTCTCTCGCTTGATGTACTCAACGTTTCGGGTGTTCAGCTTGCGAGAGAGGCTGCGCCTCTTCTTCGTCTTGTGGTACCAGTCAGGGCACATCGCTGCTAGCATTCGCCAGGCTATCCTGGCAGTTGACCTCTCCTGGATCTGGTTGTGAGCCTTTCCCTCCCAGACCTTAGTCGCGTTTGGCCCATTCTCACAGGCAATACAGTGTCGCCCCATGCCCCACCCGCTGATTATACGGAGCGCGTTGCCATACTGCAGCTTCCCGCAGCAGGCGCAGCGGTCTTGTGGGTCCATCGTAGACCGCTGCGGATTTAGCAGTAGCAAGTCAATCTTCGCTTCGCCCGTAGGTCTCGCCATGTTGCAAGCTGTGAACAAACTATTATAATTACAATCTTGCGTAAATGTTTTAGGTATTTTAACGGATATTTACTGCTGGGTGTATATTATTAAACGAAATATTAGATAGTATTATTACATCATAAGCATGCTTTTGTTTTTTACCAATAAAACACGTCAAAATTTAGCAATAACACGGCCATTTAATGTTGCTTCCTATAATTAAAAAAACATTATTTAAGTTTAAGCAAACGGTTAAATAATGCTATTTTCATTTTTTTTTCAAACAAACATACTTTTAAGCAATAACAACGATTTTGAAGCACCACCACGTAGGTACCATTCACCCGTACAGTGCGGTGTCCGGGTGCAGCTACAGGTAACGCAAAGGTCGTGAAGCCTACTTTAATAAAAGTAACTAGCCGAGCGCCGCCGCTACGCGGCGGTAAATTAGGTTTAGATATACACGTTTTGGTATTCCCGCCTCCGCTACGCTTCGGCGGGATAACTATAAAAAAAAAACGCTGAACCCATGTGTACCTAAATCGATTATTTTTAATTTATTAATTTGGGTCAGCATCATGCTTACCATATTTAAGAAATAAATATTCAATTGATCTTATAGTAGGATTCTTAATGTAATCTCTTTTTTATTGCTGGCTATCACTGTATCTTCATCCTCCATCCAAAACCACCAGCACTTTAAATAAAATTTATACAAACGCTACACAATATGTTTAGTTTAGCGATGTGCTCGATATCACGGGCCATTCCTCAGCCGCTATGAAACTTAGCTCTGTGGTGTAGGGATTTCCAGATTCGACCATACGCCGACCTACTTTAGGTCAAGAATCGGCTCGGTCTGATAACCCAGAGCTTAAGAACAAAGGATCACGGTAAGTACTCGGCGATCTGTCCGGATATGCTATCCGGATAGCCGCTGAGCTCAACGGTCGCCTGAATGGTCGGTAGAGATCCGAAACGACTACGTTTCACTAGATATTTGTATAGGAAGCATAGGATTAAATAGGGGGAGCCGAAAAGGCTCCCAGAAGATAACAGAGCAGAATTTTCCTAGTCCAAGACACGTGTACACTTTTCCGGTAAGTCCCTGCATAGGGCTGGATTATGCCTGCCGTCATACTCGAGAGGCATAGCTTGTAGGGTATTGACTGGTAGCGCCAAGAGATTAGGTCGGTCCGGGTAGGACAAAGTCTCGCTACGCGCGAAAGAAAGCCCCGCATACTCAGCGGGCCGGTACGTCGGATAGCCCGGGTGCCGTAACACTTCTAGCTGAGCAGCCTCTGCGCTCGGTGACCTGTAAAAGCGCTCGCGCGCCGTCGTCCATCCTTTGGTGGAGGGCACAGGGTTGTGAACGAGCTCAGCCGAACCAAACTCGGCGGAGCCTCGGAAGTGATCTGACTTGGTTAGTCGGAACCGAGTGGAAGCGAGCCACTCGTCTGTCCCGGAAGAGCCGGACCGCGAGGGGACCACCCTCTGCGCAGGCCATACAACCGCCGACCTAACTCGGCGATTCGTTGTGGTTTGTGTAAGGAATCCACATCTGACGGTATTTGTGTGTTCTACTACACCACAACTGGTGCCGCGACCCGGGAACAGGAGTGTGTGCTTGTTTTTATAGGTGCCAGCTAACCAAGTTAAGAGGAAGAGAAGAGAAAGAGAAGAGTGAAGATGGTCAAGGGATCAGCAACTCCGAGCGACGGAAGCGCAGCGACGGCTGGAGGATCGCCTCTCGCGGGGTCGGACCCGGCGGATCAACGACTCATCGCCATGACGATGGAGGTGGGACGAACCGTCCAGTTCGACGAGGATGGCCAAGACCAGGAGAGCGAGAACGGAGATGCAAGTGAAGGAGAGTATGAAGAGAAGGCCGAGACCGCTGAGCTCGGAGAAACGAAGACTACCGCCGAGCTACTTAGCGAGGTGGAAGGGTTGACGCTGCAGGTGGGACGCATGGGAGCCCCACGTCCTGTCGAGCGCAACTTATCCGCCGAGCTCGACGAAGGTGCGGACGATGAAGAAGATGAAGAAGAACATGGCGTTGCTCAAGGGGACCGTCCGCCCCTTATTCCGAAAGCGACGAGGAACGGCGATACGCCGAGCGCCAATAAAGTGTTGGCTCGACTCGGCGAGGAGATGAGAACGAGATCGGAATGGATGATGATGTTTGCGCCGGTGGCGATGACACAGGCGAAGTGGCCGATGTTGGGTCCCGAGTTAACTCAACCGGTGCGTGCAGCCAACATCAATCAGTTGGTGGAAGAAACTGTGTTGCTGTTGAAGGCGATGGGCTATCGGTGCAACAGCCGACCAAACAGCCTCATCCTGTCCGACTGGAGTCTGACCCGTGGTGGAGCTGAGCTCTGGCAATGGAAGAAGAAGTTGAGAGTGGCGTTTGGATTGGAGAAGGCCCCTGGTGGAACGAAGAAGGTGTACAGCCGAGTAGCCGAGTTCAAACCACCCAAGCAAGATTCCGTTGCCGAAGACCCCGGAGACGAAGAGACGTGAAGTGTTCCGCGCTACGCAAGGGACTCCGTACTTCGAAGACTCTCACATGCTGACTCCAATGAAGCTAAACCCGACTCAGCGAGCGCCGAGTCGTGGACAGCGGAATGTTGGTCGTTACCGTGAATTGTATGACGCTGCAGACGAGGCTGAAGCTTACGAGGAGGATGAAGAAGACGACGATGCCTTCGAAGTGAGAGGAAACCGTGAAGAAACCGTGAAGGACTACATCCGAAACTTGAGCTTTGACGCGGCTGAAGAAGACTCGACGCAGTACCTAGAAGTCCGAACCCACGCCTCGCTCGACAAAATTGCCGAGTTCGAAGGAAAGCGCTACCGCTCGGACGCGTCGCTCCAGTGGCTCAAGCGTTTCATCTACGAGATGAAGAGCACCAGGATGCCCCAAAGTGCCTGGTGCGAACCCTTCTCGCTATGCTTGGGACGCGCGGCGAAGAGTTGGTACAGGCAGCTGCCGAAGAAGACTCAGCGACGTTGGAAACTACTCAGCGAGGCGTTCCTGGATTATTATTGCTCACAGTTCGACCAATCCGCCCGCACTCGTTACTACTCGGCGAGACGTAAAGTCAACGAACCGATCTACGACTTCCTGATCCGACTCAACGGGTATGCTCGGACCGCCAAGATCCAGTACGAGAAGGGTGGCGCCGACGCGGCTGACCATGTCGAACACTTTTTGCTGCATTGTGGTGATGACGATGTGATGGATTTGATGTACCCCTTGCAGTTGGAAGACATCAGTAAGGTGGAACAGATAATCAATCGTCGGATCCTCGGCGAGAAGCGCAAGAAGCAACGCGACCGACTCGTGATCGCACGAGGCCGAGATGACAAGCGGAAATATTAAAGACGCCGAGATGAACGCCGAGATGGACGTCGAGATGAGAAGCGCAGTCGCAAGGAAGAAAACCGCGACCGCCGAGTCACTGTCGTTGACGCTGACTCCGACGGGGAGGAACTCATCAATGCGTCCGTACAACTCCGAAGACGAATGGGATGATGAGGACCAGTCCGGAGGACACGACTCAGCGGAAGACGACAACTACATAGACGCCGGCGTTTGCGATAATAAAGGAAATACACCGGACCGCCGAGAGAACTCGGCGGGAGACCAGAATGGCTCAAATCGAAGTAGGGGAAACTTAGCGAACCGACCTCCGCGACCGTACAACCAACGAGAACAGTCGAACCGTGGAGATGGATCACGCGACAGCTCTCAGCGTGGACCTTGTGCAGCTTGTGGAAGAACAGTGCACTCGGCTCACTACTGTCGACGACGCTGCAAATTCTGCAGACAAGTCCATGAAGGCGGCCAGTGCAAGCTGTTTCGTCAATATGAGAAGCTGGCTGCGTTCGTAAAAAACTCTGTTGACAAGTCGCAAGTGCCAGAAGACCTGCAAAACCTTTACGCGCCGAGTGATTTAAATTCGGCGGCCCGCCAACACTGACTGGGTTAATATATATGCCGGGCTGCCACAGTCAGCTGAGCCTGCAGTTGAGGCGAACTTCTTGTTTGCCTTCGTAGGCGAAGCAGGACGGCCCGAGGGAAGAAGCGGAGATGGCAATTGGATGTGTGAAATCGACGGAATTGAACGTGAGCTCGGTGAGCTAGATGATAACCACCGAGCGATTGCAAGTGTAACTCGGCAGTCAGACCAGGCTGTGCATCGTACCAGAATCATGAAGCTGCTTCCGGGAGAACGGCTGAGATGGTGGTCTGCACAGACGTTTGATCGCCGAGTTAGAATGAGAGCTCTCGTATTGGGTGCAGTGAACGGCCGAAGGACCAATATATTATTGGATACCGGAGCAAATGGCTCCGGTATCCAATAATATCTCGGCGATTAGTGAATACTTCGCGAGGAAACTGCGTCTCAAGAGAGTAGCCAGCCGAGATAAGCGAATCGACATACAAGGAATAAGTAAAGACAGAATGGTGACAACGTCAAGAGCAGTTGTGAAGGTGACACTCGGCTGGGAAGTGGCATACGAGTTTGAAGTATGGATAATGCCTCATCATGCCGGAGTTGATTTGATTCTCGGTACCGACTTCATGATCCCAGCTGGGATCCGTCTGGATCTGTACAACTCGGTGGTCAAGCTACCCGATGAGATGGTGATCCCACTCATCCGATCAAGTAATGCGCCGACCAAGACCGAGTTCGGACCAAATGTCCCATGCGGGCCCCCAGACGGGCTAACAATCGAAAGTCGAATGACCGCTGAGTTCAAATTGCCCAGGCGACAACCCAGTGAGTCGACGCATGACTTGTGGGTGCGACGGACGAAGGGTTGGATTCCAACAGTTGTTTTTAATCGCCGAGGAAGACCAACCCATGTCCTGCTTACAAACGTACTACCCAAGTCAGTCTGGTGCCCACCTCACTTTTATGTGATAAAATGGCAACCACACGGAGTACTGGCCAATGAGGGATATGTCCGCGTGAACTCGGCGAAATTCCGTGACTGGCAGATATTGGCATTTGAGTCGGCGATGGATAAAGATTTGCTGCAGAAAGAACAACGACTGTACGAAGACTGGTTGTCACACCAGCCGCCAGCTGTGGAAAGACGAAAATACCCAACTCCGACGGCGGTGGAGAACCGACCCCATCCTGGGGAAAATGGACCCGAATTGACATGCGCAGAACGCTGGAGAAGGATCGACGAAGATACAGAAGCCGACGAAGACGAGAGGCGTCGCGGTAACGCCGACGCCATATCGACTTCAGGGGTGACAATGGGTGACCCGGCTATAAACTCAGCGTTCAAACTGGAGGACATCCGGGCGGATCGTATGGCGGTGCTACACGATGGACAAGATGGCTCCTATCAACTGCCCAAGTTTTAAGGCGCTGGCGCCATTTCTGACGTCAGCGCGAACTCAGCGATTGATGGAACAAGTGTAGTATGGGCCAAGGAAGACGTGTCGACAACTGAAGACTCAGCTATAACGAAAGGAGACCTTGAAGAACGCTCGGAACACGCCTTACGTAACGCCCAACGTGTTGTTGACCACCGAGCCAAGTATGGAGTCATTAGACCAAGTTCTGCAGCCGTGGTGAACTCAGCGATGGGTACACCGGAAACCTGCATTATCCAGTCGGGGGCAGTGAACTCGGCGTTAGCAGATCTAAACACTGAGAGTGCCTCGGACGTGCCCACAGCATGTTGTCAGGATATCAGCTCTACCGAAGACGCGTTCGCATGCATGGAAGTTAGTTTTGCCGTCACAATTAGCTCAGCGAATGATGACTCCGACGCGACCAAGGATTATGATAGTCGGGAGGTATCACTACCTGAAGGAATAAAGCCGAGCGACGACCCAGCTACGGCGGACTCAGCGTTGGAGACCATGGAGGCTGAAACCGGGTCGGAAGTGGTTATACAGCATGACGATGATACCATCAACCTCGGAGCCAAGTTTAAACACGCAGGAGTCAGATCGACCATTGCCGTGAACTCAGCGAATACGGACCCTGACGCAGACGACAACTATGATTTACCAGAGGTATCACTGGTGAAAGGTACTATCGCTGAGGTCGGAGTAACGAACTCAGCGGCGACGGTGTTCGACCCAGGCGGAATGGACTACGGCTTAAGACAAGCTAAAGACGATGAATGCAACTCGACGAGAGATCCGACTGAGACCCTAAGACAACACTACTTGGCTATCGCCGCGACCGAAGACGAGCACGAGGATGATGTTGACGATGGTACGACCAACGCCTTTGAGCGAAGCGGGACAGATTTGGAATTGACGGACTACGCTCACGAGCTGGCCTTCCTTCCCGACCTTACTGAAGTTGAGCCTACAGAACTCGACTATGGCGCTCCAAACGTCAAGTCGAGTAGTCATACGCCAGCACAGTCGGCTAAATTGGTGGCAGAACTACAAAAGCACGAAGGGATAATAATTTCAAGTGGTAATGCCCTGCCGCCTCCAGCGTACGGAGCATTGTGCGACATCGACGTTCAAGGGCACGCACCCATAAAGCAGAGAGCTCGGCGGATACCTCTCCGCCACTTGAGCAAACTTTACGAGTTGTTGAAAGGGCTACTTCGAGCTGGGCTGATATCGTTCTCGGGCAGCCCTTGGGCCTCGCCAGTGGTGATAGTGCTCAAGAAAAATGGTGTGGATATTCGGCTATGCATTGACTATAAACTGGTTAATGCGGTCACGACGCCGATGGAATACGCTATGCCACTGGTCGATGACCTGCTTACCGAATTGGAGAGTTACTCGTGGTTTTGCTAGCTCGATGCTGCGAGTGGATTCTGGGCAGTCTTGATGACACGCCGAGCTCGGCAGATCTCAGCGTTCGTCTGTGCACTTGGACACTTTGAATGGTTACGAATGCCGTTTGGATTGAAGAATGCGCCTATGATTTACCAGCGACTGATCGACAACGCTCTATGGGGATACGTTCAACCAAAGGGAGGATGGCAGTTGTTTGCCGAACGGATGCCCATTGCTGAAGCCGAGTCGGGGACTCGGCGAGTAGAGCTCAGCGGAGTCAGCGATTCAACGAAGAGTCAGCTGACGAAGTTTGAAGCTGACCACCAATCACAAGCTGACTGCGATCCGGTCCAAGACCTGGTCAACGGACCGGACGGCGATATGTTTGCTAATGGAGAACCAGACCAGTCTTCCTTGATTCCAGTGTTCAAGCGAAGGTCGTTTGTCGATGATATCTGTTTTGGAGGGGAGACGTTCGACGCCTGCTTGGGGACACTCGACCGATTACTAGCCCGGTTCACAGAATGTCGAATTAGCATCAGCTTTACCAAGAGTATCTTTATCCAACCCAAGGTTGATTTCCTATCGCACGAGATTACGCCGAGTGGCATACGCGCTGATGCGAAGAAGATAGCCGCGATCGCCGAGCTCGCCTTCCCGAAATCGAAGAAGGGGGTGCAAGCTTTCCTCGGTGCCCTCAACTATTACGGCCGATTCATCCAGAACTTGGCTGTTTACGGAGCAGTACTCTATCAGCTCAAGGATACGGACTTTGGCCCTGGGGGTGACCTGGCGTCAGCAAAAGCATCATTCGCCGAGCTCAAAAGACAGGTAGCAAAAGCTCCAATTCTGCGTCATTTCGACTCGGCGAAAGAAGTCCATATAATGTTGTACGCCAATGAGTGGGCACTGAGCAGTACGTTGATGCAACCACACGACGACAAGCTGCACCCAGTTCGCTTCTGCGGACGCGTACTTAAGGAAAATGAACTCGGCTATCATCCCGCTGAGAAAGAAGTAGTAGCGCTGTTACAATTGCTGAAAGTGTCCTACACACTATTGGCGGGGAAGACGCTACACGTCTACATCCGTTTCTCCACGCTGGAGTGGGTGTTTAAGTCAAAGTCGCTGTACGGCCGCGAAGTCAGTTTCGCACTTATGTTGTCGCCCTACGATTTGAAGGTGAAGCGAGTACGTGAACGAGATGTAGACTTCGCCCAGTTGCTCCAGGCGTCGATAACTCCGTTTATCGGACTCGACGATTCCCTGAAGCACCTTGCGCCTCCCTCCAAGAACTCGGCGACAGTTCGAATGGACCCAGCGCTGCTATACGCCCGAATACCAGCTGACTTTGCAGGATGCGTGCTGTCATTCGATGGCTCAGCGAAGACGGCTAAGTACGGCGGGTATGGAAGTTGTTCGTGGATACTGTGGCGCCTTCCGAATTGGGACATTGAGATCGCTGCGAGTGCGTACCTGTCGTCCACCACAGTCAACATCGCCGAGTACACCGGCATGAACAATGGAGTCTTGGCGGCGATTGACCGAGGGATAACCGATCTGATTATCGTGGGTGACTCCCGGCTTGCAATCCAGCAATCCATGGGGGTGATAGCATGCAAGAAGGAAACATTGCAAGTGGAGCTAGCTCGACACAAGGATCTCACGAAGCAACTCAACTCGGTCCGGTATCGACACATAGCGCGACACTATAACGCAGCGGCTGACTCTCTCGCTACAGAAGCCCTTGAAGCTAAAGCTGGACGAGTAATTCTCGGGACGGATAGGAAAGCAGAACTGAGAATGATTAACCGAGTAGCCGAAGAACTGTACGCCACAGACAACCCAGCGGAAACCCCGATTGTCACGGCAGTCACTCGTAGCCGAGTACGCCGAGTTCACTTTGAGGACAAGCTGGATGAAGACTCGGCTAGAGCAAGAGGAGGAAGTCAGGATCACGAAGCCATATCAGCAAATCCTGGAGAATCTGCGTTTGAAAGCAGTGGAGATGAATTCGAACAAGTCAGCAGGGCGTCGACTCGGCGGACTAACCACACGACCCCGAATGTCGAAACAGGGTCGCAGATGGAGTCAGCCCAGACAGCTAGGAATGCCAACGACATTGATCCAGTGACAGTACAGACTGAGCGGAGACGACGAATCGCGAAGGCACAAGATGAAGAACTCAGGTGGGCCGATCTAAAAGCGTACCTGAGAGGCGAATTTGAGGACCTTACACACCGTCGAGCTCAGAATGCCGGCAAAGTCGCAGAAGGCTTTGTACTCAGCGAAGACGGCCTGTTATGCCGCCGAGATGAAGCTCGCCGACTGGGCGAACTCGGCGATCCGAACCTCTCATTGAGATTGGTGATTCCGTCAACTATGGTCGACGAAATACTTCATAACTGTCACAACTCGATCGAAGGAGGGCATCAAGGCATTGTCAGAACGTATCACCGAGTCAAAGCCGACTACTACTGGATTGGTCTTTACGCCGACGTGGTGAAACATGTTAGGGCCTGCGAGGACTGCAATACCAGTAAGAGCAAGCCACAGTTGAGAGGTTACTCGCCGGGAAATGTGGTGTCAGACCATCCATTCCAAGTCGTGTCAATGGATTTCGTGATTCCCCTTCCTCGAACTCAGCGGGGCAATACTGCACTTCTGCTGTTCCAGGACCACTTCACGGGATTCGTTATCGCTAAGGCTATGAATGACACCGGAGCACTCGAAGTGGCCAAGGTATTTGAGGAATGCGTCTTCAGGCAGTTCGGGGCTCCGTCTCTGATACGGCACGACCGAGATCCAAGGTTTATGAGTGAAGTATTCCAAACGTTCTCCGAGATGATGCAGTCGAGATCAAGAGCTACGCTGAGTTACCGACCACAAGCCAACGGTCAACAAGAGAGGTCAGTCAAGACAATGGTTCAGACTATACGGGTCTACGAAAGAAGACCCACTTCAAGCCGACTGGGATGACATCGCCGAGAAGATGGTACACGCTATCAACAACTCAAGAGATTCGACTCGGCGAGAAACCCCTTTCTATCTGGTACATGGTTGGGACGCCAAGTCTACACTCAAGGCTATGACGAGTTCAATACGACGTGGACAGGGACGCCCAGTCAACTCGGCGGACGCAGTCGAGTGGCGCCGAGAAGCGAACAGACAACGAGAAGTGGCACTTCGATTAGCAGCTGAGTTCCAAGTGCGAGAGAAAGCACGACGAGCTCGAGAGCACAACGAAGCGTTGAGCAAGAAGGAGAAAAGATTCATTCCCAACACAGCAGATGACGAAGATGAAGTTGCAGAACCAGGCGATGAATCCACCCAATCCTTGTTCAAAGAAGGAGATCAAGTCTGGTTGTTTATGGAGCGAGTCAAGTCGGGCCTGACCAAGAAGTTAGCCCACCGATGGCATGGACCATTCAGGGTTAAGAAGAAGGTGGAAGAATTCGCCTATGAATTGGAGTTACCCGACAAGAGCGGATATAGGTTCTACCCAGTGGTCCATGTATCACGTCTGAAGGCAGTCTCCGAACTCGGCGGAAGGCCAAAGATGAGGCTAATCGCCGACCTCGAAGAGACTCAGCGATTTGACTTTGACGAAGAATTACTGCCTGAAGACAGCTGGGAACCAGACACAAGTACAAACCAGTATGAAGTCGAAGCAATTCTCGACGATGAGCTACCATTATCCACGAGTACGTCACGATCACAACGGAACTTTAAAGTTAAGTGGGTCGGCTACGATGAGCCTACTTGGGAACCACTGTCGAATTTGTCATGTGGGGGTCTCCTGTTTGACTATCTACGACAGAAGAAGCGCGAAAACCGTCTGCAAATGGTGCAAGTTGCAGATGAGGATTAACAGCTATTGCACCAAACGTTACACCAACTCAGCGGACGACACAGGCCGAGCTGAGATGGAATACTACTGTGTCGAAACTACATATACTGAATAATTACGAAATGAAGTCCTGAACGATACCTACGGGACGCCCAGTCAAAAGAAGAAAAAAACTAAAAGGTCGGCGATCCGGACTCCAAGTGAGTTGAACCCGACGGAGACAACTGGGAAGAGCTAAGCGGACTCGACGATTGGGGGCGTGGCGTCGTAGCAGACGTCATCCCTTGGGAAACTGCGGAAGGAGATGCAACATTCGCAGCCGTGGCAAGAAGTATCATCGCCGAGCTAGCCAACGAAGCTGACGCTGAACCAGGAGGGAGAAGAACCGGTGCCTCGGAACCCGACTCGGCTGAAGTAGGCTGAGGCGGATCCGCTCCACTGGGGAGTGGGGTGCCGAACAGAGACATACTCGGAGACGCGCCTCGGAGATTAGGAGAACCCAACCCATCGCCTGCCGAGTCGTCATCAGACGCACTCTCGTCATCTGAGCCGAGCTCACCGATTGACGACCCAGTGAAGATGTGGATGCCTTGACGATTCAGCCGAGTTGGAGCACCCGGGGCATAGGCAGGAGGCGCTTGTTCGGCAAGATCGAAGTCTTCTTCAATCGCGTCGTCAACAACCTGAGGATCCATACCGCGCGGAGCGAAAACCAAGAAGTCCACGTTCCGAGCGCGGAAGCAGGTGTTATACGGGTGGACCGCCGGGTCAGTTAGCCACCAAGCTCGCCAGGGCTCGGCTATATCCACATCGTGAGCACACTGGACCCAGTCTCTCCCGGAGGGAACCCACGAAAGGTTAACGGGAGAGTAATGGGGAACGGACGGATCGAAATAAACCTCTGCGTCCACCAGAGGAGCAGGTTCATCGCCGAGTTTCTGAGTGACCGCCGAGTAAAGCGGATCGTAGACAGCGACAGCCAAAGATCGCAGAGTGTCACTACGACGTTTGCGTTCACGCTTGTACACCAGCCACAGCTCATACACCTCAGCAAGCTGAGCGGGCGTGGCAGCCGGGTTGACGTCAGGATGGAGACCCATCAACACACTCGACTCGACGATCCAATGACGACGCTCATAGAGAGCTACGAAGTAACGGGTCACTTGGCCATCTGTCTGGATGGGCCTCCCCGCCGAGTCCAAGGGACTGTCGCCACGAAGCTTCACCCACATATCTCCAAGAACTTGCATCAAAGTTCGAGGTCGGGTCTGAGAAGCCAAACACCGCCGAGCTTCCTCCAGTATCGACGGAGAAAAGAAGAAAGGAAGCTCAGGGAGCATCCGCCGAAGACGCTGACAAGGATGGCTCGGATCGAAAACGGTCATGAAAGCTCGAATGCCGTCAAGAGAACACGGCGTAGGTGGCACACGACTCTTGTCTCCTACGAGCTCCATCTGCACCCCTCCGCTCAGTGTATCCAATAATGCATTCCAACAACGGGCTGAGCCGAAATACATAAATGGTACCTCGCGGAGTTGAGCCATGTGAAGAGTCAAGCGACAATCCTTGGACACCGCTTGCGAGGCTCGAGTCCGTAACGTCGCCAGCGGGAGTGTAAGAGCGCTGGGTAGTGCGACCAAAGCCGGACGTGAGGCAGTCGAACTCGGCTGAGAGAGAATTGACACAACCGGGAGCCTACTCGGCGAAGGAGCAGCCGGAATGGATTGAGCCGGAGCTGGATCAGGAGTCGACGGAAGCTGCCGATGCTTGTGGTGTCGGTGCGTCTTGTGATGCTTCTTGTGTTTCTTGTGCTTCTTGGATAGCTTCGACCGATGACCGGTAGGACTCGACGAGGCACGACGTTTGCGATGCTGCTGCTTCCCCGAAGCCGGCGCAGAGGCAGAACTCGTCCCGTCACCAGAATCCTTCGATGAAGGCCGCGAGGAGTGGCGATCACTCGGCGGCAAGGACTCATCACTCATCTCGTCGTCAGAGCCGAAGATTGCCGCATGAAGGCTTCTCGCTTTGGCAGAACGACGAGCATCTGCGGTCGCTGAGTCGGAACCTGAAGGACTGCCAGCCGAGTTCTCTGATAAGGAAATGGGATCCAAGAGCGACCCAGCGGCAGGATTCGTCGAGCCGGTGGACGGTGCGGAACCATCACCAGGCCCTAACACCTCGTCGTCAGACGCGTCAAGGTCCTCAAGCAGCTGAGCAGTCACAGTGCGGGCGGTCGCAGCAGATCTCCGGATAGGGCGCCCAGACGGGGACGTCAACACGGCCGTGGTCACAGGGAGAGACGGTCTGAGGACACTCACGGCCGGAGTCACTAGGTCAGTCGGCGTGGTGGATACGCTCAGACCCCGAGAAGATGAGACGAGAGAGGATCGGCCAGAAGACGACTGGGAGCGCCCAACCACCGTTGGCACGACGCTGAGTGGTGCACTCGACTGGGGCAACCCAGCGGAGATGGGCGAAGTCGAGCCTGGGGCACAAACGCTCGTAGCCGGGACAGGCAGCGAAGCCACGACATCGGATGAAGATAACGGCGGTGGGCGAGTAGCCGCGACTGACGAAGTCACCGGAGGACCAGAAGACGAAGAACCCGCCGAAGTCGTCGAAGCAACCGCAGGAACGGTGTCGGCGGGCGGCTCAGGCAACTCAAACTCGAATTCAGCTTCGCTCGAAGCGTCATCGTCGTCTTCAGAGCGAGCAGAGACAGCGGGCTGAGTAGCAGAACTCAGCTGAAGGTGACGAACCTTCTTCCGCCGAGTCCGACGACGGGACTTTCCAGAGCGAGGCCTTCCTCCATTGGATACAGTAGCTTGAGGAGAACTTGAGTGCAAAAGGGCACTGATAGCCTCGTGTCCATCCTCCCCGGGAAGTGGACAAGCGTACGGTGGAGGCGGATGCGGCGCCGGTGGACGATGACGAGGACCTGCAGCTGTGGGAGACTTGGGGTTGGCATAACGTCGGAGCCGCTGAGTCGAAGTCAAGTTCGCCAAAGGCGTACGGTGAAGCTGGGCAAGCGTCGGCTCAGCCTGGCTCGTAGCCACCGCTGAGCTGACTGGAGCCTCCGCCGAGTCTGCCAATGAAGTCACCGAAGACGCTTGACTAGCTGAGGGAGCCACACTAGGACCGATGACGGAACTCGCTACTGGAGCATCTCGGCGAGGATGGACAATCAACTCCAACCGCCGAGTTTCACCAGCTGGGATGTTGAGAACCTCAGGGAAGCGAGACTTCAAGACACGACACAGCCGAGCGTTAAGGAGAAGGTCGGTCGGATCAAGTCCAGGAACCTGCAATCCACCGCCAGCAGCAGCCACGTGAGGGTCGTGCATCGGAATAATGCCATTCCGACGGATGAGCCGCTTCTGTCGCAAGATCACCGCCCGCTGCTCAGCGATCACCGACTGAGCGTGCCGCAAAGGTTGAGTGCCGGTGGAGCTGTACAACCGCACCGACTCCTGCAGCTGTTCGAAGTGCTTGGAAGCAATGCCCTGAAGGGTGCCGAACGCCGCATCCCTCTCAGAAATGGATCGGAGAAGGACGTCGATCTCGGCGTCTCGATCCAAGACTTGCTGATGATGGAGCTGAGCCTGACCCAACGCAGCGTCAACCTTGCTCTGCTCAGCTGCGATGGCCCGAGCAAGTTTTGCCTCACTCAGAGCTACAGCCTTTCGCAGTGACGCGAGAAGATTAGCCGACTGCGTGGCAGCAGCCTCCAATCGAGACACTTGCTGTTGAGCCGACGAGAGCTGAGTTGACAAGTCGACGTTGCTGAGAGCAAGCGAGTCCAGTCGCCGAGTCAGTGCGCGGTTCTCCTCCTGAACAGCTTGATTGTCAGCTCGGAGATCGCCAATGATCTGTGGATAATCAAGAGCGGCGTAGTTGCCTTTCAAGATATCCAACAGTTCTCCCGGGGAAGCAGCATGCAAGATCGCTCGCCGCTGCACGGGATCGGAGGGCTCCACGGAACGAGTAAATCCGTAAGCCATGAGCCTCGCCAAGAAGGTCAATTCTTCTCGGCGCTCATACCCTTGTTCGTTAACTCTGGCCATGAGGGAGTCAAGACTCACTGGAGCAGCCGAGCTTGGCTGACTGGTGGCGCCCGAAGTGGTGTCGCCCGGCACCTCGGTGGACCAGGAAGGCGTACGCGAGAAGACCCCGCCGACTCCGCGTCAGACGCATGAGAAGTTGTCAGGTCGACCAGCCTAGCCTCAGGCCGGTCGCTGACCCCACGAGTACCGACGGGTCGGGGAATCGACTCAGCTGGCACGCCTTCACCTCGACGAGGAGTTGGAGAAGAATGATGGTGCCGCGAGTTGTGCTGGAGTAACAAGCGAGGAGTAAGGAGCTGCCAAGGGAGTGACAGCGGAAGCAACAAACGTACCGAAGAAGGTGGTGGAGAGCCGCGGGACATCATCAGCCGAGTATGGACCAACGGTGGCAGGACCAAATGAAGGAATAAGACACTCACCAGCTCGGCTCGTATCATAATCGGGGCAGTTGTGGTGTAGGGATTTCCAGATTCGACCATACGCCGACCTACTTTAGGTCAAGAATCGGCTCGGTCTGATAACCCAGAGCTTAAGAACAAAGGATCACGGTAAGTACTCGGCGATCTGTCCGGATATGCTATCCGGATAGCCGCTGAGCTCAACGGTCGCCCGAACTCAGCTGAAGGGTCGGTAGAGATCCGAAACGACTACATTTCACTAGATATTTGTATAGGAAGCATAGGATTAAATAGGGGGAGCCGAAAAGGCTGCCAGAAGATAACAGAGCAGAATTTTCCTAGTCCAAGACACGTGTACACTTTTCCGGTAAGTCCCTGCATAGGGCTGGATTATGCCTGCCGTCAATACTCGAGAGGCATAGCTTGTAGGGTATTGACTGGTAGCGCCAAGAGATTAGGTCGGTCCGGGTAGGACAAAGTCTCGCTACGCGCGAAAGAAAGCCCCGCATACTCAGCGGGCCGGTACGTCGGATAGCCCGGGTGCCGTAACACTTCTAGCTGAGCAGCCTCTGCGCTCGGTGACCTGTAAAAGCGCTCGCGCGCCGTCGTCCATCCTTTGGTGGAGGGCACAGGGTTGTGAACGAGCTCAGCCGAACCAAACTCGGCGGAGCCTCGGAAGTGATCTGACTTGGTTAGTCGGAACCGAGTGGAAGCGAGCCACTCGTCTGTCCCGGAAGTGCCGGACCGCGAGGGGACCACCCTCTGCGCACGCCATACAACCGCCGACTTAACTCGGCGATTCGTTGTGGTTTGTGTAAGGAATCCAAATCTGACGGTATTTGTGTGTTCTACTACACCACAGCTCACATCAGCGCAAACGATAGTAATGGCCTGTCCAGCTTGTACTACTTATTAACACCTGCCGGCACTGCCTATTTCAGTTTGTACGTAACTAAAGATTGTTCACTTCTCATATCAAACTCAATGAAAGCTAAAACAAAATATTCAAATTTTACTATTTTTAATGTATGTGGCGTTCATTTTGTGCTGATTCAGAATTAGCACTCGAATCTGTGCCAGTTATGATTGAAGCACTTAGATATTGTGTCGCAAGACGCCTTGCTGCTGCTGCTGTTGACGGTAGTGTTTTCTATTTGATAATTTAGCGATGATTAAAGGATTATTGGACGTCATTTAGGCTCCAAGTTTATTAACGTTTCTTTATGGTGTCTGCTTAGCCAACTATAACTAACACCTCTCGTGTTTTCTTGTTGTATTGCCGCTCCATTTATACGGGTATCCTACGCCCCTGTCGACGACCCGTCCGCCAGCTAAGTAGTATCGGATTTTGCTGCCTAACAGCTCTTAGAAAACAATGGTTACAGCAGTAGCACATACTCTGTAGTATGAGTTCATTCTATTCAATGTAAAACTATTTATCTCTATGGATCAGGTTGCAACGTTTATTGGCACAGTGTTGTTCTTTCGGCCAGCTTCTGCTGTATGTGTACCACTATTTGGCAGCTCAATCAGTTACCTCACACTCAGATATGTTCTTAATATTTCAACAACAAAACAGTTGTAGCTATTATTTTAGTCATTGTAACTGGCAAAAACTATTAAGAACATTACGTATATTATAGTATGGCCTCGAAAACACACGGGTAAGCTAAGCACCTTGCAGCATAGGAAGCGTCTTTAGGGGCTATTTCGTTTGAGAATAAGTAGCACTCAAATATTAATTTGAGAATAAGTAGCTATCTCTGTTTAGCACTCAAATAAGATTAAAAAATACTTCGTAATATAAATATATTAGTAGTATGGCCTCGAAAACACACGTGTACGCTAAGCACCTTGCAGCATAGGAAGCGTCTTTAGGGGCTATTTCATTTGAGAATAAGTAGCACTCAAATATTAATAGCAGCATTCCATATTAAAATAGTACAAATTAAAACTTCGTAGTATTTAAACGATGCCGCCATCAGATAATGGTGCAAATCTCCATATGTGCTCCGTGAACCACACGAATTTACTTATGTAAGCTACATAATTTAGTTTTAACCAGATACCTTATCGGAAGTTATTTTTGCTCAATCTAAACCTATCTATCTTTGTGGCTTAAGCGACAGCGTTGCTCTTACGACCAGCTTCTGTTGAACAGGTACTTCTGTTTGGCAGCTCAGTCGGTCACCTCACATTCAGAAATGTTCTTAATATTTTCTACAGCAAAACAGTTGTAATTATTCTTTTAGTCATTGCTTCTATTAGAGCCGCCTTCGCTCCGCTCGGCAGCCAATGGGAAGGCTCAAAAATCTGAGCGTTTCGTGTGACGGACGGACGGACACCGTGCTAGCCTTGATAGTTTAAGATAATAACATCGTCTCTACTTCAAAAAATGCGATGAAAACAGCTCTTATAATAAAGTGTGATACTGTGCCCGATTTGCAATACGTACGACAGGTTTTGCGTAGCTAAATGTCAATAATCAATCATCAACGCAGCTCGACTGGTTGTTTGCATGCAATCGGTGCGTTTCGTGCTCGGCAAAAATGTTTACCTTACGTCCAATAGCGAGGGAGATAGGCGGTCTGATCGTGCGACAGATCCAGTCAGTGTCACAGGTCGCGGAGTACTGCCAATCAGGGCGCGAGCTAATTGTGTCCGTTTTTTGGCCATAATTGTAATTTAGGCATACTTAAGTCAAGTCAGAAAGATAGGCGCGGTCGGTAGGATGGGGCTCAAATGCATTAGAAAGGGCGAGTGTAGCCATGCGAAAAGGCAGGTCAAAGCAGGAAGACGACGGACGGATTGACAGACGGACGGACAGACAGACAGACCGACAGGTTACAAGGTTAGGTGGCGGGAAACTAGCGCTCTGGGCGCCCGCTCCGGGGACGCTAGGGCATCGTTGGTTGGTGTAGAGAGGGTTGACCACCTCCGCTGCGCTGCGGTGGGCTTAGAGTTTCTACTTAGTGCAAAGCTACATATACTAAATGCATACTGTGATATACTTATGTTACGGTTCAAACAACACTGCACCCAATATCCTTAGTGTTCACGTGTTATGGTAGACATGACCAGGGTTTAACGTGATCTGCAAGATGAGCACCATCCTACCCGGAAAGATTTTGTCTATAATCTCATTTGAGCGCATAGCTCCCAAAATGACACGAATCGGAGGCGCGCGTGGTTGCAGATGTAATATACGCTGTTCAGAAGACGGGTCAGTATCAATGATACTACGAAATCCCAGTTTAGCTGGAGTAAATACGCCTATATCTTTGATTGCGACGGTCTATTAGAGCAAGGTTTGGTCCGTTCCTCGCGTGAAGTATCTTTTAGGACAGGTAGTTTTTGCCGATGGTCGCCACAAAGACCAATATTATGTCTTGAAATTGCTCCGCTGAGCTATTTATGATATTACTAAAGGGTCTTTGCACTACCTTTCACATGCGTTGATCTTACTTGTCTAGCTGACGCACTTACTGACTTCTTTGCATAGCTACTGACTGACCGAGTGACGTAGATCCTTTCCGAGTGGCAAGCTTTAATATGTATGACGAACATGCAAAACCATATCGATATAGGCAGATTATCATGTTGTAGTGGTGTTTAGACTTGAATCGAATAGTAGCTCATGTACGCTAGATGCTGTAATCTCGCTACTACTTATCAGCTCGGCGTGCTGTTTGATATATCCATGCATAACTTATTTCGTAAGCTCGTCGGCGCCACGCTCTCGCGGTAGCCAAAGCACATGGGGTCACTGTCGCTTTCTCGGTACATTTGCATTATGGTGCTGGCTTACTGTGCTTACGCCTCCAATGTATCAGTCTATACGACCAGACCGGTCACTAACTGGGCACAGGCCATACCGCAGAGATATAGGCAAGCTGGCCGCGCGTCTCTTAGCAGTACAGTGGTCACGGTAATTGATCTAAGTTGATAAATAATCTCATACACTAAATATTCTCACTCAAGTTTGTTGAGAATAATTCACGTGAACAAACTTTTTAGAGTTCATCATTAATCTCAGTTGTGGGTGATATCTTGTACTCACTATCGGGCTTGCTTATGGTGCAGTGGTTAATGATCGCCCTAGCCAATCGCTGCATTGTGAGTTTAAGTCCCACAGCAACAGTGCATCATGCACTGTTGCTGCGGGACTTAAAGATGCACTGCATCGGGTGTCAATTGTCCCTTTTAGAGTTAGGTCTGTGGTGATGTATGTTCTGTGGAAGGCATCCGCTGGTTGCTCGGCTGTAAGCACTGATGTTCGTACTTAAGAAATGTTTCACTGTATCTTTTTTGTAATACCAACAAAAGTACCAATTGGCTGTGGCTCTAAATTATATGATTGCATGTACTTGTGTCTAAGCCTTCTTCATTTCATGATGTTTTTTTTTAATAATTTTTGCCACTGTACAGTTCAGTGACATTCCAACCCTCTGTTCTAGCTGTAACTCTACCTTCTGGTCTAATTTATGCCGACATGTAGATGTGAGATTAATTATAGGGCTACATAAAATAATAGCAATGAGATTTATTTTACCAAACACTATTTAATGGGAGTTCTTTAATACTCTCACGGAGATCAATTGCTGTGCGAAATAAAAAAATGACTCCACACAAAATAATTTCAATGAGATTTATTACCGTGACCACTGTAGTGCTTTATACGCGCGCGGCGGGTACACCTTGTAGCCATCCGCGACTCAACCGAGCTCATATGGCGACCATTATGGACAGGACACTAAAATACAGAGCTGCATACAGGCACATCGACCTGCAACATCCACCTGTATGGTCTGCATTACCGCACACGTGCTCGTATCTACGTAGACAGCAGCGGTTTTGTCGCACGTAGTACTCTTCAAAACTGTAGTTTAAATTTATGAGCGCACATTAGTGGAATATACGCTGTGAACATTTACGATACAGATAACGTGGTCTTGCCTTTGTCCAAGTGAGCGAGTGTACGTGTGACGCGTACGCAGATAGAAACGGCCAGCTTGCGGCTGTCCACAGTTGGTACCGTGTGCTAAATATTAGTTGAAAGGCGCTACGCTATTTAGGTGTGTCAACAATACTGACTGCGCCATAGGCTGACTACCATATGTGCGACCCCGAGCCTCGCCCGGTCAGCCAGTATACTAAATACAAAGATAGGTAGGACAATGGGGGCCTAAAATTGTATTTTTTACCAATTACTTGATCTTCTGTTGCTTCTTTTGCTCGATATACCTGGCGTTTCGGGCGGGCGGCTTGCGAGGGCGGATACACTTCTTCTTATTTTTGGGGGTAGCTAATCAGGGCCCATGTTTTTTAACACTCGCCAGACTATGCTGACTGCGGACCTCCGCTGGATCCGGTGGTGGGGACTTTTTTAATTAGAACGCGGTCGCTTTTGCGTCATTCTCGCAGGCAATAGAGCGTCACGCGGTGTCTTGTCCTCTGATTGAACGGAGCGCGTAGCCATATTGCGGCATCCCGCTGCATACGCACCGCCCTCGGGGGTCCGTCGTAGACCGCTGCGGGTTCAGCAGTAGCAGGTCAATCTTCGCTTTGCCCGTAGGCCTCGCCATGCTGCAAACTGTAAGAAAACTATTACAATTACTAACGTGCGTAAAAATATTAGGTTTTCCAGCGGGTATTTACTGCTAGGTGTATTTTGTTAAACAAAATAATAAAGAGTATTATTATATCATAAGCATTACAGGCCATTTAATGCTGTTACTCATTATTAAACAAAAATAGTTTATTTTTATTTTGGCAATCGCTTAAATAATGCCATTTTCACTTTTTTTAAACCAAACATACTTTTAAGCAATAACAATGATTTTAAACACAACCACGTAGGTACCATTCACGCATGCAGTGCGGTGTCTGGGTGCAACTAACGCAAAGGTCATGAAGCCTTCTTATATAAAAAAATATTATATATGATGATAAAATACTCTACTTTGAGAAAGTGCGTAGAAAATAACATAGCAGAGCTCTTACAAAGTACTGGTCTGTGAAGTCTACATTTATAATAATAAATATCTCTATTCGAGAAGTGTGCAGAGCTCTTAGAAAATAAAGTGGTTACTGTGCCCAATTTGCAGTACATACGACAGGTTTTGCGTAGCTACATGTAAATAATCAAGTTTCTGCGCGGCTCGCCTGGCTGTTTGCAGCGAAGATGCGTTTCGTGCTCGGCAGAACTGTTTACCTTACGTTCAATCGCGAGTCCGATAGACGGTCTGATCGTGCGACAGATCCAGTCAGTGTCGCAGGTCGGCCTGTATTGCCCAATCAGGACGCGAGTTAATTGTGTGACGCTTCTGAATATATTTGTAATTTCTGCATAGTTAGGTCGAGTCAGAAAGATAGGCGTGGTCGGTAAGATGGGAAGAAACTGTATAAGACAGGCCGGATGTAGCCATGCGAAAAGGCAGGAAAGAGCAGCAAGAAAGGAAACGGACGGACTTATTGACAGACGGACAGACGTTAGAAGCGGAGAGATTCAAGTCCTTAGCCGAATGTCAATGACAGCGATACTGTGGCCCCCTTAAATGACAGTGTCATTTCCCCCAATAGAATGCGACTTTTTAGCGCCGTGTTACGAATGCTTGTCACATCTCAATGAGTGCCAGACCTTACTAGAAGCAATATATTATTCGTCTCGTCAAAACGTTTGTTGAGCTTACGCAGCGTAATACGCTGGCTCACAAAATGGCAGCTATAATACAGTACAGTACGGTAAATACATGTATCCTCCAACATGTCTCTCTAAATACCACTGTATCTCTCTGTTGTCTTCTCGTAAGTGTGGCGTAATCACTATTATAATGCCGTGTGCGGCACACGGCACACTGTGCCTTCATCCAATTATAGCGTGTCTACCCAATGGCGTTCCAGAAGCAGTTTCAGCCAATGATGGAACGGCTCAGTACATGTAACCCCGTGCTGAATCCTCCACAGCCAGAAGCTCATTCCGCAATAAGCTACGCAGCCGACAAGTTGATCGCTTGGCAGAGAAACCTTCTCTGTGATTCTCTAACTCGCAAGCATGCGCGCCGTGTATATTCTAGCGATGGCGTGTGCCGCCACTTTACAAGCCAGCAGCAGTGCTCTCCCTTCGGCTAAGGACTTGAATTCTCAAGTTGAAAGCTTAGTTCCATCGGATATTACCGACTCGGCTCATGTGGGTGGTGTTCGGCTACTGCGCGTCGAAGACAAAGAAGAGGAGACCGAGGAAGAGAGAGGTTTTGGGGGCGCGCTGGCAGACGGTTTGAAAAAGCCCAACCCCGCTAAGGCTGCTAAGAAGGCTAAGGAAAAAGCTGCGAAAATTAAGCAGGATCTTAAAGAGATAGGAGAACACGCGGCATGGCTGGAGAAAATGAGGGAAACGATCGGAAAGGACTAAGAAGTGGTCATCAAGTCATTTGATACGAGACGATAAATCCCATCTACCGATGTGGCGGTGTAGTGAACGTCATTTTCAATCGGACGGTAATTCAAGGTTAGCACCAAGGTTGAATTCAGGATGCATAGTCTTGCCAAATTGGCGTAACGGCTACGCAATCGTCGCGGAGATAACGGTGAGCGTTAAAAGCACTGACAATGCCAATACCGGTAGACCTTCTAAAACACGCGTACGATTCTAATTTAACTGTTGGATGCTGAGTTACCTAACACTTTGCAGTTTTCTTACTAGTAGTAGTATTATTATTTAAGCTGTAAAGCGTTACTCCTTTAATTTCTAAATTACTACATTAGTATATGCGATCGATGCCAGTTTGCACCTCGCGCTTAGTTTGGCGGCCGGTTAGCTCAACCAAGAACCGGACACTCCGCGAGCCGCAAATGACAAAAGCAGCACAAGCTGAGAAAAAGTGGAAGATACATTACATATCAGCAGCTCCACGCCTCTCAAGCTAGGAGTAGTTGTAATTGACAAGGGCGAACCTTTGTTGCAAGCATCGCGACTGCATCCAGCACTCAAAATGAGGTAAAACACAGGCAAACGGCAACCCTTTAACAGAAGCCATACTTTTTTATTGGTTAAGTGAAGCGTCGAGTTTCTTGATATATCGCTCAATCATCGTATTACGTCAGCAAGGCTCTGTTTTAAGTCGACCGGCTTTTTTTTATCAGCAATCAACTTGTTGATAAGCTCATCCTCCAATTTTCCTCTCTTCGGGTCACGTTTCGTTTCATCTAATATACGTAGCAGCCGTCTGTGTGACGACTGGTGAGAGCACGGCGCAGAGAAACAGCGACGAGGAACGAGTCGCGTGGCGAGGAGCGAAGCGGAGGAGGGCGGCGAGAGTCCAACGAAGGGGACTCGAAGGTAAGGCGTAGGAGGCAGTTGATGTGCCTCGAAGAAGGTAAATTGGAAAGTGAGATTGAAATGGTTAGTTGTTTGTCGGCTACGAGGAAGTGCTTGTTAGCATTCCCTTGGTATCCTATGTAAGTATATGCATTTCACTATACTAGATTCTAAGTAGTCCTTGAGTCGAATCTTGAAGTAGCGTAGCGTAGTAGTGAACCGCGGTTCATTTGAACCGGGTCAGAATCTCCATAGTGAATTCAAATGAAAAAAGAATGACTGTCATTGAAGTTCCATGTTTGGCAATACTCATCCAAACATGGTGATTGCCTTCCGGTCAGGCGTGTGTCTGCCTGGCCGCTCATTGGCAGCTTAAGAAGACAGTTGGCAGTCAGCAAAGACAAGTAGGAGAAAATAGAAGAAAGTAGGACGCATTGGTACCAACGTCATGGCCATCGCTGGCTGTGACGTTGGTGCGTCGTTACATCCTCCCGGACTTGACTTCTCGTTGACGCTTGTTGAAGTCGGAAACGAGAACCTTCCAATGCGACACATGGCGGATGTCTTTTTCGCGCTCCCAGGTTGCTTCGTGATCTGGCAATGCGTGCCATTTCACAAGCCATTCAGGTTTGCGATTGAATTGACGCTTGCGAAGAAGCTTCTCGATGATGTGCATCGTTGCGCCAGTGTCGTCGTCAATAATCAGTCTTGAGGCCTTTGGGATAGGACGAGTCTTAAAACGCGACGGGTTTACAACGTAATGACTCAACACGTCCACATTGAACGTGGAGTTCAGACGACTCATGCTTCGCGGAAGATTCAACTTTGCCACATTCGGGTTGATCATTTTCACAATCTCGAATGGTCCAATCTTGCGAGCAGCGAGCTTAGCTCGTTTCCCATCAATGTCTTGAGTCACATGAGCGGAAGGAATGCGACGTGTATCCAGCATGACTAAGTCTCCTTCGTTGAACGTGATCGATGATCGCTTCTTGTCATAGTACTTCTTCTGACGTTCTTGGGCTTGAAGACGATGCTTTTTTGCCAAATCAATGATCTCTTGACGTTTGTCTTGGAACTGTTTCGCATATTCAACAATTCCACGCTGAATTTGAGTCATGGTATTGGGATTGCTCAAAGGATTGAACGGATTCCGTTCCTTGCGTCCAGTATCAACTTCAAAGGGCGACATACCGGTAGATGCGCTGACGAGAGTAGCATGAGCATACTCAATCGTTCCGAGATTATCCGACCAATCACGTCCGTGGTACGATATCATGCAGCGTAGAGCGTCTTCCAGAATCAGATTCTGGCGTTCGGTTTGTCCATCGGCTTGGGCACGATAGGAAGTTGTCATGTGCAGACGAATTCCCATTAGCTTAGCCAAGGATGACCAAAACTTGGAGACGAACTTGGAATCTCGATCGCTGATGATGATCGATGGTAAACCGTGATGGCGAACAACGCAATCAAAGAAGTGATACGCAGTCTTCTGTGCATCATCAGTCCGGTTGCACGCACGATACTTAGGGCGCTTGGACAACTTGTCGACAACAGTCAAGATTGCATCAAAACCATTGGAATCAGGTAATCCAGTGATAAAGTCCATAGAGACGAAAGACCAGCAGTCCTCAGGAATCGGAATGGGAATAATCTTGCCATTCTTGCGAGCATTGCTGTGTTTCCAGCGAGTGCAAGTTTCACAACTTTGCACATAATCGCGAACATCTTGGTCCAAGGTGGGCCAATGATACCATTGCGAAATGCGAAGGTACGTTCGATGAGCTCCAGGATGAGCAGCAATATTGGAGTCATGGAAGCAAGAGATGATGGAAGTTCGAAGATGATTGTCCCGAGTAAACGGAACACACAAGCGCATCATCGTCTGATGTTTGCGGAAAAGTAAACCATTTTGTTTGACAAATGGTTGTTCCGGATGCTTAAAACGATCTCCGTAGTCTGGGCAATTGCGATATCCAGCAGCGAATTCTCTGCTAATCGAATCAGACCAACCGAGCGAGCTCCAATTTTGAGCTTGTTGGGTCACATTGGTGGCCACAACAATATTCTCAGCCGCAGCGACGGTACGTGGAGTTTCCACTGGTACATGTCGGTAAGCTTGAGCTAAGGTCGGAACAGGGCGCGTGTAGTAACCAGCAGCAACATCCTCCCCACGAAATTGAGGGAGAGAGGGTGGTCGAACCAAATGTTGGTTAAGACTGCGGTAGTCGGTAATAACGCGTCGATTCGTCAGGTTTCGAGCTGCACGGGTGTGGCAGCGCGTAGTACACTGATGAAACCAAACCGTATTAATCGCATGCTCCGAAGATTGACGCGACAACGCATCGGCAACCACATTGAGGTGTCCCTTAACGTGATGCAACTTGAACGTAAACTGTGCGAAAAACGTCAAGTAGCGAGCTAATTTCGCTGAAACCTTCGGGTGGTGCAAAAACCATTTGCAAGCAGTGTTGTCCGTGTAAATATCAAATTCACGACCATATAGGTAGTGACGCAACTTGTCTAACGCTAATTTAATAGCGAAGAGTTCTTTCTCGTGTGTTGGCCAATTAATCTCGTGAGGACCAAGTTTCTTCGAGAAGAAGGCTATCGGATGATCTTGACCGGAACGAACTTGAGAGATAACGCCACCAACACAGTAGCCAGAGGCATCTGTTGTCACGATGAAACGTTTCTCGTAATCCAGTAACTGCAACACGGGTGCTTCTTGAAGAGCGGATTTGATTTCCTCAAACGAACGCGTCTGTTCTGGACCCCAGCTCCAGACATGTTCTTTCTTGACAAGAGAACCAAGAGGCAACGCAATAATGGCGTAATCACGGATAAAGCGACGGTAATAACCTGCGAGACCCAAAAAGCTTTGTAGTTGCTTTTGGTTTAGAGGCGTAGACCACTTTGCAATCGCTTCAGTCTTGCGAGTATCAACAGCAAGTCCTTTGGCAGAAATCGTATGGCCGAGAAACTTAACTTCGGACTGACCAAAGTGACACTTCGAGAGATGACAGAACAAATTCTTACGACGTAGAACCTCGAAGAGAGTTTGAAGATGTTCCACATGCTCTTCCAGACTGGTGGAAAAGACACAAATGTCATCCAAGTAGACAACAATGAATCGGTACTTCGCAAAGAGTACCCTCATGAGGCGAGACCAAACACCAGGCATACCGGCCAATCCCATAGGAGCTACACACCACTGGTAAGTTTCTGCGTGCGTGCGAAAGGCGGTATACTTGCGACTCTTGAGCGCGATACGCATCTGGTGATATCCTTGAGCCAAATCTAGAACTGAAAAGATGACACAACCAGACATCTGATCGAAGAGTTCGTCGATGCGAGGCAGTGGAATCTTTGGAACAATCGACTGCGAGTTCACATAGCAATAGTCGATGACCCAACGGATAGGCAAAGTCGAGTTTCCAGAGCGTACCCACTCAGAGCGAGACAGCTGATGTCCAGAAGTAGGATCTTTCTTTGGAATCCCAAAGATGTTGGACACCCAAGGAGAATCAGAAATTTCGATCCATCCTTTCTTTAGCTTCTCTGCAACGAAGAGATCCAGTGCATCCTGCTCAACCTTAGACAGGCGGAACGGAGCACGGCTACTTGGAACAGCATCAGGTTTGATGTGGAGTTCGAAATCCACACGACGTGAAGGCGGTAAACCATCCGGTAAAGTTTCCGGAAAGACGTCAGTAAAACGCTTCAATAAGTGAGTGATCGGAACAGGAGTCGACTTACTAACTGGCGTGACCGCACAAATTTTGACACGGTACACTTCCTTGTACACATGTTTCTTCACGTTACGTTTAAAGTCAAGAGCAGCAATCTCCACAGCTGCTTGACTAGCAACCGTTGATGGAGGTGCACAAGACACACTTGGAAACGAAATCTCATGCGAACGCCAATTGATACATGGCTGAAACTTGGTAAACCAAGGTTTTCCCAAGATGACATCATGGGCAGATCCAAGTGACCATTCCATGACTTGAAGTTTGCCGAAACGGTAGCACCCAAATTCAATAGTCGCTTGACCTTTCTTCACAGAACGCGCTTTCGTAGAGGTTCCATCGAACCGAGTGACTTGTGAGACACCAGACGTAGCGGTGTTAGCGACTAAACCTGGGCGAACAACATTGCACGTAGCACCACTGTCGAACATGATGACGACAGGTTTCCCATCACAAGTCCCTTGTTTACGAATGAGCTCGTTCTCACGATGCATGGACGACAAGGTGGACGTGGAAATCTCTTCCACTTCAACAACCTCAACCTCGTCATCGGAACGGGTCATAGACGTTCGTTCAGCAGCAGCAGCAGTTGTAGGAGAAGAAGAATTTAAGTTCGCGGCAGATTGCTCGTGACGGTTCTTTCGAGCATACTTCTCCTTGTTCTTCAACTTGAAGCACTGCTCAATGACATGACCAGACTTCTTGCAGTAGCGACATCGCTTGTTAGACGACGAAGCAGAAGAAGAAGAACGGCGATTTCTAGTACTCCCTGGGTCAATTTCCATTGGCTCGGGTTCGTTCTCCTGAACACGCATAGGCGTGGCTTGCTTTTGGTGAGAATTGTTGTTGGACTGAGAGCGTGATCGGTCCTGCGAAAAGAACGGTGGACGATAGTTCTTACCGCGGACATGATGCGATCGATCATACTCCAAAGCAATCTTCATTGCTTGCGACACTGTTGTACAGCGACGATATTGCACCTCTTCGCGCGTAGGACTGACTAGTCCACGTGTGAAGTAAGTGATCTTGTCCAACTCACTCATGTCTGTCACTTGCATGATGGCTTCACGGAAGCGAGAGAGTAATCTTCCAAGCTAGAGCAATTTTTCTGCTTGAGCGCGTACAATTGATCACGCAAACGCTCTTGCAAATCCGGAGGCACAAATTCATCGGTCAACCGGGCCACAAGGTCCTGCATGTCCTTGATATTACGCTTGTTCAGCTTGTACCAAGCGGCAGCATTTCCTTTAAAGTTCGCAGTAGTAATGGCCAAAATTCGAGAACTTTGGTTGTCGTTTTGCCAATCGATGTTTTTGGCATCAAAGTACTGAGCAAGTTGCTCAAAGTACAAATCAACAGATTCTCCCATCTTGCCATGAAATTCAGGCAGACGGATACCTTCCACTTTCACTTCACGCTTACTCATGGCTTCAAGCAGTTGTTGCTGCTTGTCAACCATTTCGATGAGTTTCTGCGTGATAGCGTCAGTAGACCATCCTTGAGGATTCAAGGAAGTCATGGTTGATTGTCGAAAAATTCAGCGATGAAGTGCCGAAAAGGTAGTCGGGTACAGGTGGACAGCGACGAGGGGTGCAGGTACTGAATTGATCCGGTTCTTATAGACCAGACACTTACAGTACACACGCAATCAACGATAACGTTGATGAGGGATGCGACGTTAGGTACGGGTACTAACTTGATCCGGTTCTTATAGACCAGACGCTTAGTGCAGTACACACGAAAAATTTCAACACGGCAAGCCGTATGAAATGAGGTCGCAACGAAGAAATCCGACGAATGTGGAGACGAAGAACGACGACACACGCTCAACGAGCGGCTTTCCACGTGTCGCGTAGCGAATAGAGAATGAAGAACCCCCTCCCGGACGAAAAACAGAAAGTGCTACCAGATGTGACGACTGGTGAGAGCACGGCGCAGAGGAACAGCGACGAGGAACGAGTCGCGTGGCGAGGAGCGAAGCGGAGGAGGGCGGCGAGAGTCCAACGAAGGCGACTCGAAGGTAAGGCGTAGGAGGCAGTTGATGTGCCTCGAAGAAGGTAAATTGGAAAGTGAGATTGAAATGGTTAGTTGTTTGTCGGCTACGAGGAAGTGCTTGTTAGCATTCCCTTGGTATCCTATGTAAGTATATGCATTTCACTATACTAGATTCTAAGTAGTCCTTGAGTCGAATCTTGAAGTAGCGTAGCGTAGTAGTGAACCGCGGTTCATTTGAACCGGGTCAGAATCTCCATAGTGAATTCAAATGAAAAAGAATGACTGTCATTGAAGTTCCATGTTTGGCAATACTCATCCAAACATGGTGATTGCCTTCCGGTCAGGCGTGTGCCTGCCTGGCCGCTCATTGGCAGCTTAAGAAGACAGTTGGCAGTCAGCAAGACAAGTAGGAGAAAATAGAAGAAAGTAGGACGCATTGGTACCAACGTCATGGCCATCGCTGGCTGTGACGTTGGTGCGTCGTTACAGTATGTCGTTGTAGTTCGTCCTGAGTGATCATAGCCGTTTTCTGGATAAAATAGTGCTGGCTGAAATCATTCAGATACCAGGCCCATGTTTTGAATTTTGGACCGGCGAAAATGTTTTTACAAGACTTTTCGAGGTGCAAGAAATGGAAGACGTATCTTGGAGGCTTTTCCCCATGTAGCCACTGCTTATGCCATGCACGCTCCACTATTTTTCGCAATGCTCACTGTGCTCGGCTTTTGCATTGCCTTGTCGATCACACGTTCGACACCGAACCAATGATAATGGTTTTGAATCGGGTGAAACCAGGATTCTTTTCTCTTCGAATTCCTCTTGTTGAAAATCTTGACGTAATTCACCCATTCTGTGAATACCGAATTGCTCAGAGGTAAATATTGCCAAAGCCCGAGCTGCTTGAATGTCTGGGGCAGTATTAACCCAAAAAAGGCTGTCATTTTTAACTTTTGCTGTAGCTGTTTCCAGGCTAGGGTAAAAGGCCTCACAGTGAATCGTCCTTCCAATGTCAAAAGCAGAGCGGGCATTTTGCTGGGACTCTCGGCGCTCATAATATGAACGTCGAGAGTAATTTAGAGTTATCGAGATAATCGAGCTTAAAGCTGGCCAATTGATATTCGCACTTATCCGAAACTGCGACATTTATTGTAAACTTCCATCGAAAAAACTGTGGAACTACCCTTATTAATTGCTTTTAACAAGAGCTTTTAAATAACACTTGAATTTGTAAAACTGAAAAAATATTGAGCTCACAACACTCCTAAATATATCGCTCAAGAGATAGAAGAGACGCCCCGCTTTCGTTTCGATTCGTACTTAGGTTCGTAAGTATCATTTTGCTCTGGGTGGTCTCATATACGAGACCCACATCTTGAGAAGCGGGTTATGAAAGATGTCATTTTTCGTGTTTCGTACAGCTCCAGGATCTCATAAATGTTGTTCACCGACTAGCCCTTCCTTTGCCACAGGGCAAATTGCGCCGACTGCAGTTTTGCGGCAATGTTATGGTTGCATCGTGTGATTTCGCGAATGCGAGTATCTTTGCCACTTTTGTGTGAACGTCTCGAGCATTGTTGTTTTCTGTGTCAAGAATATTGCATTATTAATGTTCAGATACTTGCCCAGGTGCTAAAAAATAGATGATCTAGTAGAGACTTGGCTGCAATTCTATTTATTCATCGAAAGTTACATGCTCAAGGAGAAGGTCAGTTGAGCATGTTGTCTTGCACAGGCGATGGTGAGTAGCATTCTGGGTCACAATTTGCGACAATACACTGGGCGCAATTTCTATAAATCAGTAGTAAGTACTAAGATTTGGAATTTGAATTTGTGTATTTTATAACTGGCTGAAAATGTCGGTAGTTTTATGGTAGAAGTTGATATCATCCAAATAATTTTGAAGAGTACTTAAGTATTATACTGGGAGGACAGTACCATCGTAATACTGCTTGAGTGTTGTAGGTGATTCAAAGCAAATTGAAAAGTGGGCTTACACAGACTCCAATTTGTTTAACCCCTCTAGCCTTGCCGCCTGTATTCTACAGGATATAAATTTTCGTATCCTGTATTCTACAGAATACAAAAAAGGCCATTTTCCTCATTACAAAAAGTAAGTTTTTCCATAAATGATAAAGTTTTAGAATCATGTTGCTAGCCTCCGGGCAATAATTCGTGACTACGGCTTTTTCGAGATTTAAAGAGAGCGAGCGGCGCGCAAATTTCGCGCGAATCGGACGGACATCAGCAAGAACGGCCTCATGCTGAAGCGGAAGCACATCCGGCCAATCACTTGGGGCAAGCTCTGGACGAAACTAAAAAGGTTAGGATGGCAATTTGAGCGATCTAAAGGGCTATCCAACCAAAACCGATACTTCACGCCAGAAGGCTGGTCAAGAAGACCAAACGCTACGCATCTTGTCGACTACTTCGATGGGCCAGATGAAGTATGGAAGCATTTATCCGTGGAAAATATGTCGATTGGATGATTCTGGCCTACGATTTAGCGGCTAATATTGAAAGGTTTTGTATGATGAGGTTCCTCCTGCCAAGCGATCCGCATCTATCTCGGCGCCTGTAGAGAAGCAGCTGAGCATGGAACCTGCATCACCTACGAAACCTCCGACCAAGGCTCAGTCACCCTCCCTAACCAAACCGGCGGAGGCTCAGTCCAAGTCTCCGGCGAAGGCACTAGCGACTACGGCGGCCTCAGGCCAGGCGACGCCCAAGTCACCTGCCAAGACCCAATCCACGGCGCCGCCCAAGGCTCCAAGCAGGACCTCATCAGTGACGCCGCCCAAGTCAGCCCATCCACGACGCTGCACAAAACTCAGACCACGCAATCTCCAGCATCTACAAAAATACCAGCCAGGATGTCCACCGCTCCAACTATTGCAGCAACGTCACCGACGCCACCGAGACAGACTCATGTAACCGCAGTTACAAATCTGGTGGATTTCTCGACGGGTGACGACAGAATGGAGTCTGGAGACGAAGACGACTTTGTATTGGAGGATGGTGACTATTCTGACGCAGAGGCGGCCAGCGAGAGCTCTGCAAGCGATGCTAGTGACCCCGAGGGAACAAGTGATGAAGAAGATGCGGTGGATTGTCGGTGGGTACGCGCTTTGACAGAATGAGCAAGGAGGACCTGAGCGAGCACGCGAAGACGGGCTGGACAACATACTTCGAGGACGAAAGTAAGTTCAATCCTGTACGGTACAGGTTTGCACTTATCAAACCCTTTGGACTATCCTGTATTATTCTCTAACTTTTATACTGTGTACTGAATGCAGGCTGCTCTCTCGATTTGCCTTCGGCAAGTCTAACCAAATGCACAGCAGCTCCAACTGAGATCGCGGAAGCACTCAGGTGTAATATGGAAGGACTCTTCTTCCTCTTTCTCCCCAAGGAGATGTGGATATCCGTCGCAAAGGAGTCCAATCGCTTGCAGCGCCAGTTCCGGTCCCACGCTATTGAATCGATCATGATTCGCCAGCGCCGCATGAAGGAGAGACGCCCCGAGTACAAAATGAAGACTCCGCAACAAGTGAAGAAGGGGCTAGACGCATTCAAGCCTATCCAGCCGCATGAACTGGTGCATTGCATTGGTCTAATATGTGCAAGAACATTATGCCCGCATCGCAAGAAGCTAGCAAAACACTGGGCAGTCGATCCTCACGGCGCGGTACCGAAAGGCACCTTCGGACATTTCATGTCAAGAAAACGCTTCGAGGAAATTGTGCGGTTCATGCACGTTAGCAGCAACAACGACGCCGGTGCACGGCAATACAAGACTTGGAAAATCAAGCCCATTGCCGATACAACCAATAAGACGTTCAAGTTAGGCATGAGTGTTGGACAGCGCATTGCATTTGATGAAGGTATGATACCCATGAGGAGCAAGTACAACCCCATGCGACAATACCTTCGTGCCAAGCCCCATCCGTGGGGTACGAAGTGCTATGACGTGCGACGCTACAACGGGTTACTGCTACAGGTATGTCATGGAGAATCTATGTATTCTACAGGTTTATGTCTAACAAGTTGTGACCGTTATCCTGTGCAGGGCTGAAATCTATCAAGGGCGGCTGACGAGTGATAGTGTCGATCTGAACCAGGGCCCGAACGCGGTAATTCGCAACCTTGACGCAGTGCTCGACGGACTACCGAAAAGACGACTCGTCATTATGGATCGGTTCTACTCGAGCGTGCTGCTGTCTTCAATTCTCCTACAACGGGGTCTTTATCACGTGGGCACCATTCAGACGAACCGGCGCGGATATTGCAACACGATTCCATACAAGCAAGCCAAGAGGCCAAAGAAGATGAAGAGAGGGCTGTATCGAATTGCACAGTCAAAGGTAGAGCCAAGCATGGTGGCCGTTTCGTGGATGGACAACCATTCCGTTCACTTCATTGCCACGGGCTGCGGTACTGGTGTGGTAAGTTTGGTAAGACGTGCAGGCGCTGACACTGTTGACGTCCCAGCACCCCAGCTCGTCAAGGACTACCAAGAAGGCATGGGAGGCGCAGATATACATGATCAGTTGCGGCTCCAGCGATATTCAATACAGGTACTACCATTTGTATCCTACACTACTTTGGTTTCATATTGACAATTGTTATCCTGTACACTACAGGGAGCGATGAAAATGAAGAAATACTATCACACTATCTTTCTCGGACTCATTGACATGGCGTTAGTCAATGCCTACATCATCCATCGCCGCGTCAAAGCAAGATTGAACCCTGGTCGTGCTCCACCCACGCACGCAGAATTCATGAGATCTATGCAAGTCGCATTGCTGAACGTGGGAGCTGCCGACTTCGAAGAAACTTATCTGTCGAAGCTTTGGTTGATACAAGCGTTGTGCCGTCGACACACCCTCGCTACACACTCCCGGCCCATCACACACCTCGCCAAGTGGATATTTTTCGCACGACAAGAGCAAAAAACGGAAAAGAATCGAGCAAAAGACGTCAGTACGGATGCAAAGTGTGTTCATTACTTCGCCCGGCAAAGGCACCGTGGGAGACTACGTTTTACTGCGTTGAGTGCTCAGAGGAAAGGATGAATCGCCAGTCGGGGGCACGAGGAAAGATTTACCTATGCCAAAGGGTTCGCCAGCACGACCCGTCGGGATCAATAAACTCAGCAACTTGCAGCCAGATTTGGCACAACCTTTGGGGCGCTGGTGCTCGTATACCCCCTGGATTGAAGACAATTCGCATGCGCTCACCAAGCGGCTCAAGCTCGCGCCGCACTGGAGAAAATATTGATGACAGCGATGAAGAAGAAAGCTCGGCCAACGAATCTTCAAGGGAGGCAGAAATCGAGGTTAGTGCAGGAGACGTAGGCAGTATTGAAACAGCGTGCATCTAATACAAAGCTGTATGAAGTGTCAACCGCGTAACACTAGGAATGATTGTAGTCCGTTAGAGTGAATGCACTTGTAGAATTTTGGAATTTTTCTCTACATCTTCATTGCGTTAATCCTGGTTAATACAGAGTACACGATCCCTTACATTGACTGATAACCTGTACGGAACAGGGTGGATAAGGAGTAAAGATTGTGAGCTTCGCAAAACTCCGCAAATAGTAAAATCAAGATAAACCACTATCCTGTATAATACAGGGTAAATTTTGCCCTAAATCGCGGGGCTAGAGGGGTTAGCAGGCTCTTTCACGCTTGTTTGACCTGGATGTAGTCCCAGAAACCCCCCAAGCTGCTTCCTGAGGCTTCGCTACTGCTACTGATTTTCCTTCCCTAAGAATAGTGAAGTCCTGAGTATCATGATTGACCGTGAAGTCAAACCCTTGTTCATGAGCCAGTCCAGGAGAGAAGAGTCCGAATTCAGTCCCGGGTATGTAGAAAACATCATCCAGACACATCACTGTCTGCTCTCCATTCACCTCAGTAGTTAAGGCAACAGTCCCCATCCCAGCGATACGAGCTGCAATGTTTGGGGAAATACCTCGAATGCTTCGTAGTTGTGACGTGTCCTCAGTGTAGCTCACAAAATACGAGCGATCTCCGACCACGTGAGAGCTCGAAGCTGTGTCAAAATACCACCAACAGCTAAAGTTTTCATCAACAGGTACTTAATCATTAACTTCCAGAAGCTTCTCATCTACTCCTGTTCCCTGAGCATCGTACTGAGTCTTGTGCAGAGTCTCGTGCTCATGATGAGCCTCAGCCGTTATTAATCCCGTCACTATTTCTTGATCTGCAGGTTCATGCAGTATCTGTGACAGTCCATTGCCTTCTTGGCTGAGTGTCAGATTTCCTTGTGGTTTCCGCTTGGGTTCACTGTTACTCCCAGCACCACTCTTGTTTTCTTGACTGATCGTCAAGTTCCCTGCGGTTTTCGCTTGATTTCTCTGTCTCCAGCACCGCTGTTCTTCTCTTCACGTTCCGGACACTTGGCCTTAATATGGCTATCACTCCCGCAGACAAAGAACAGCCTGGCTTTTCGCTGTTTACTTGACTTGTTCTGCTGATTACCATTTCCACCTTTCTCCGGATCACCACTTTTATCACCTCCGCCTTTATGCCCTCCTTGCTTTCCTTGACGCTTGCCTCTGAATTCCTTCTGTCGAGCAGCGGCTGCAAGAATTAATTCACGAACCCGTACCGGTGTATACACACTTGGGTCCGCGCCATAGCGGATCGAAGATTTCAGACATTCAAACTCGGTCAAATCCGGCAAACTTTCCAACAACATATCCACCATTGTACTGTCTTCAATAGTATACTGTAAGCCTACCAACTCCGATTTGATGCTGAACATCTTGCAAAGATGGAGATTTGCATCTCCTCCAGAAGCGGGCTTCTTATCCCAGAGATCATTCTCCAAGCGACGAATCGTGTAGGCCTTGTTAGCTTCATTCTGCTTTCCTTCAAACAGATTACAGAGCTCTGCCCACATTTCCGATCCGGTCTCCTTGTCGCGAATCTGCTGAAGAATTTCCGGCGGAACAGACGTATTAATCATCCGCATGATCTTGATTTGCTTCTTGTTGAACTTCTCCTGGTCCTCTGCACTCGGTGTGGAGAGCATGTCCTTGGTTAAAGTTCCATCAGCAATGTCCTTCAAGTCATCCTCCTTGAAGGCGTTCATCATGGCCCATTTGTATGTCTGCCAATCCTTGCCTTGCCAATTCTTCGGCACCCCTTCGCTGGTGTACTTCATCGGCTTACTCATGCCTGCGCTGCCACCACTTAGGCTCATAACCATGTTGTAATGTTGTAGCTCTTAGACACGCTCCGCGAAGTAACAAACAAGCTCCTTGTTTGCAAAGGGAAAATATGAAGACTGAATTACTTTGTGTCAGTTGCTCTGCTTCCTGAGCATTGACCAACACTCACGGGCCTTTGCCCTCTCTCATATAACGATCTGGTTTCTTTGCTGTTCCAGCTTTTTTCAATCTGCGCCAGGCCTCGATGCACAATCCAACAGGACGCCCAGATTAAGTTCTGCACCGCGCGCACAAGTGCCACATCGTCCGTCAAGCAGCGCAGCTCCATTTTTTTTTTTCAGTTGACACCGGTAAGTGTATCGGCTTACCGACAAAAGCTGTGCTTCCCGAGTGATGGCTCCTGGTTCCTTTATTTGGGCGTCGAGCCGCGCGCAACTCAGTCTATTGGGCGAAGAAATCCCTGCAGACGATTGGTGCGGTTACAGTTGCTTTAGGGTTCTTTAACTGTAAAAACTACGCTTAAGGATCCTCGTCACTCTAATCTGGCAGTGTGGCTTGTCCCGATGGAGGATATCAGGAGTATCGACTCACAATTCTACACTTTGCGCTGGGTAAAGAGGTGCATCGGATTGTCAGAAATACCGGAGGGGACTTGTGTCAATTGGATGGAGACACCGCTCGCTTTCAGCCCTCTCTGTTACTCGTAAGTTAGTTCTTTATCTTACTGCTTCTGTCATTTTTAGTTGCTTACTTGTTGCAGACGGATGACAAGGCTGCTGAAGCGATTGAGAAATATTTTTCAAGCATCGCTGAGCGTGTGGATCACGATGTGGTGTGTAGATTCTTTCGACATCGTTTAGTATAACTTTCTTAGTCACTATGTCGTTACAGAGCTTGTTGCAAGAGTGCACGGTGTATTTTGGAGACATGGAGATCACAAACCTTGTCTTTCCTGCGTGAATATCACAACAACATACTGTAGGTGTCGAATCCTTTTTACTTAGTTCGCAAAAAAAACAAAATACTTCAATTTCTGGAGGTTGATACCCCACGTTGAGTAATTGAGTGTTCAACGAGCGGCAAGATTTATACAAGTCTAGAATCCAGCACGCCAGTCAGCATCGCCCGTATAGACGCCACCGATGTTCATGTCTTCGTGACTTCCACTCGCTGCGATCTGCTTGAATTCTGATGCAGCCTCCGGCTCGAGTGGTGCCTACTCAGTAGATAACAGCACAGTCAAATGTCAGCTATATCAAAGCATGGAGTACATGGAGTAAAGCATCTAAGCGTACCGAGAACGAGCCCATCTTCATGGCTTCCCAAGAGGTGCCAGCGAAGAAAGCGTGTTTCTTGATCGGCTCGCAAGCGCCGGCGCGAATTTCCGTTTCCACACACTTAGGGGTCAAACAAACAGGTACACTAATGAGAGCTTATGCAATGACCATCAGCTCGATCCGGAAAGGGACGAGGAGAGGCGGGTCTTTCTTGTTCGTAGCTCTTATTCTCCACATGCGAAGTGAGGAGTGGAGGCCACGTGTGTGGTTGGCAGCTTTCGGGGAGTACACGTACCGGTACTACGCCGGTAATACCGGTCACAGATAATCTCGTGTGGAAAACACAATTTTCTTCCTCCGCTCCGCTCCACTATGGGATACACCTTTCCACACACTTAGGGGTCAAACAAACGGGTACATTAATGAGAGCTTATGCAATGACCATCAGCTCGACCCGAAAAGGGACGAGGAGAGCGGTGCCCTCATTAATGGTCATGCAGTCACCCTCACTAATGCAGTGTTGTGTCCCCCATTTGTCCAGCCACCATAATTGCTGACAGCGCAGTGACGGACTCCTTGCAGAGTCGAGTGTAGGTCTTGTACACGTCAGATACCCATCGGCCGTGAAACTGAATCGTCAGTGCATCCACGCCGGAGCGGTACATATGGTCGCCCCGCCTGCGCGAAGGGAGTGTGTACTAAAGTGGCGAGGGTTCTTGCCGGTGCGGACGGCAGCACGCTTTATAGCTTGGGACAAATCTTCAGCTGAAACGCAGGCTGGGACTCCTCGGTGTGATATGAACACCGCGGCTGGAATGCTAGCCGGAAGACCTTTCCTTGCTTGAAGAAGTACAAGAGCTCCGAAAACAGGTCAAAAGAAGTGATGGCCAGAGCGTGAGAGCATTCTTGTCGTAGGGGTTCCGCCTTGGTTTGTCTTCGATCCGATCAACCGTATCCACACACCCTGAGCTTGCGATGGTTCCTGGGTTGGCCTGCCCGTCGCATCGACAGTTATAATGGCTTCAGCTCGAAGTGCAAACCACTTGAAAGAACCTCCTTGGATTGACACGATCTCCGATCGACGTAGGAGGAAGAAGTACGCCAAGCACATCACCCCCCATAATGCTTGCTCACGTGGTGTAGCCATCGTCAAGCTGCGAAACTAGGCTTCCCGAATGTCGAGTGAAACCGGTTCCTTACGAAGCCGCGGTGTATTGAGACGGCCGATACCTTTGGAAGATAAGCATGCGGATGTCTGGGTGTGTGATCGGGAAGTCGTAACCGAAAGCGGCGGAAACGTGTCGTACGCCTTAACGAACTGCTGTAATGGAATCACTACGGATTGGACCGCCGGATCTGAAGCCGAGCTGAAAACCGTGGAGAACGAAATCTGAAATATACTGCACTTTCCGATGAATGGAGACGTCGAGAAGATATGGGTGAGCGCCTCTGCGTGAGTTCCAACTGGTCCACTTGCCTAGGGATCGACTGTACTGCACAAATGTGGAGTCGGCAACGGAGTGCGCGCGGAGATACACTGCCAGACGCTGGTTAGGCCTTGTATATCCACCGGCGGGGACACCTGCAACCAGCCGGAAGTTAGCGACGTAAAAAGATCCACAAACGACGCGTTAGCGGTAAGTCGGGAGTCAACATCTGCTCGGACGTTGGCTGCGCCGGGTATGTGGGACGCAGAGAACCGGAGTCGGAAAGTTGATTCCAACCAACTTAGCAGGCGAATAAGAACTTCAGCCCTGGGATTGCGAGATGCCAATTTGTTCTGCCACGCGACGGCAGATGTGTTGTCGATGCGGAAGTGTACGTGCCGCGGCCTCCCAGTAATGCGAGCGTTTGAAGCCCACCTTGCGCCCCATGTATGCACAGCGAAAGCACACGAGAGAAGCTCGCGAAAGTTGATGTCAAAACCGTTGGTCTCTCCGTTGTTGAACGCCGCGATGAGATCACGCTCGGACGGAGAGAATTGGTACGTCAGTGCCTCCTTTGCGGATATGAAAAGTGCGCAGAGACCGAAATCTGAAGCATCCGTTTCAACCACAATGTCCGGAGGCGGAAGTGCGTTGAAATACGCTAGCGAAACGCCGTTCAGGTGAGGGGTGTCCAAAATCATCCAGCACCACAGTAGGTCATCCTTCATTGTAGCAGTCACGGGGACTTTTGGAAGCGGTTGAACCGAGCCTCGCGGACCCGTAGGCGCTGTAAAAATGGTCTAGCGGCCCGAATACATGTTGCCACATGGCGTAGGCTTCCGAGCAGGGACCGGTACCCCTTGCGGGCGAGTGAACTTGCGACGTAGGCGGAAGCTAAGATTTTGCGGGCTTTGTCGATTTTGGCTGAAGGCATGGCAACAATTTCTGCGATTGTGTCGAACTCGAGTCCTAGAATGCGCTGGCGCGTCTTCCAGGGAGTAAGCTTCTCAGTGTTGATAGCATCGACACCCAGGACGGCGACCATGGCAAAACGGAGAGAACGATCCATGTCAACGCATGTAGTGTCAATGCAGGCAGCCACGTTAATGTGATCGTCTACCCAGTGATAGTTGAAGAAGCCACCAGGAGAAACTGCATTCGAATGACCGCCGTGAACATGAGAGATCGCTCCACCAAATGTCTCGTAAAAGCCGGGAGACCCCGTTCATCCGAAAGGTGCTGATAACTCGACGATCAATGCGTTTTCTTCTTTGATAAGACCGGCAAACAAGTACACACTGTTGCTGTGGATGCTGATGTGGCGGAAGGCAGATGCCACGTCACCTGTCATTACACGGACAGCCGCACTTGAAAAATCTTCTTTCGTTTTCAAAATTTCTCGCGCTACGGCATCGCAGTGGGCGTAGGCCGGCTTAGTAATGCTGTTTTGGTCCGTGCCGTCGTTGATCGAAGTACCATCCGGGTAGGATAAGTCGTGGATTGTGCGACCCGACGTGTTGGCATCTTCGCTTCCCTTGTCGACGACGCCGAACGGACTTATAATTACTTCGGGCCACTGCTCAAGCAGATCAATGTCGAGAACCAGGCATCTCCAGGCGTCTTGCCCTTTCCGGATATTCTTGCGCAAAATGTTGACGCGTTCTTGAGCAGAGACATGATTTGGTGGCCGAACCACTTGTCTGGGTGGAGACGGGATCCAGGGGATCCGCCACCATGAGACGATCCCCCCTTAACTTGACTTCGACTCCTTCACAAGCAATCTTGTTAAGTTGATTTAAGTGCTCATATCCCTCACACAACGTTTTTAGGACCGCCGGAACGATGTTCTTGTTTGGGCGATAGTCCTCCACTGTTTGGCCTCAAATTAACTCTACGAATGCAGGTAGCGGGAGCGCCGACCGGCATGCAAGGTCCGATAGAGCGTGCTGCAATGGTTGGTTAAGCAGATAAACCGGGCCTTCTGCGCTTTCGTGCATCGCAGGGTAGTGTTGTTGGGGCATCTCGATGTTAAAACTGGCCATAACCTTGGTAAGCTCGGCATGCCGAACTTGTTTGTGCAGGTCTCGACGTATCATTGCGTTGTCATACGTCTCACTTGCTCTTTGACTTGATATTACAGGGCGAATCGTGCGAGTCCCTTCCCAGTCGACCGGCCTCTCGGTGGTACTAGTACGTACTTCCACAAAACTACTAGAGCGATCTGAGTGTATACCAATCAAACCCTGCGGGCGGGTGCGCGAATGCATAGTCGGAGGAGTCAGTAAAACCGTGGGTGACTGTGTAGTCGGTCCGGACGGTATAGTCGAAGAGGGCTGTATAGCTGTGGATGACTGTATAGTCGACCCAGACTGTATAGTCGCAGGGTGCTGTATAGCTGTGGATGACTGTATGGTCAAAGGACGCTGTATAGCAATAGGTGACTGTATAGTCAAAGGGCGCTGTATGGCTATGACCGACTGTCTAGACGGATCAGACTGTATAGTCGGAGAGGGATGTATATCCGTAAGGGTCTCCTCGCTTGTGACAAAGCCATCAGTCGCAACGGAAAGCGGAGGCTGCGGACCGGGCTCAGAGGCCACTTGCGGTGGGTTTTGATAGGCAAAATGACCCTCAAACACGCTAATTTCTCGCTCCCGCGCGTATTCGTTCCCTCACCGCTCCACTCCCACCCTATCCGCCTCCCCGCGCTTCTCGTGCCGAGGAAGTGGCTTTTGCGTTGACGCCTCACTAAACTTGCTCTCAACCTTTCTGTAGAACTTGATCTATTATCCTGCATTAGGTGGTTCTCGTACCGAAAGGATGCCGAGCTGCATTCCTCACGGCCCCATCAGCGACGCTCGCCTGGATTCGTGCGGCGCGACCCGTACGTCTCGTCGACCCACTGCTGTACTCGTGGAGGCAGGCGGTCCGGCCAGTTGTGTGCTCGCTTGTGGTTACCGCAACGATCGCGGGTGCCTCCAGAGCACGGGAGACCTGCCACATTCAGCAAACACGGTTCTTGGCCACGCCTGTTAAGCGGGATAAGACGTCGGATGCCGTCAGGAATCGCAGGTCTTCTAGCTTCGTCGCGGCGCTGGCGTCCGCCGGAGTCACGGGCAACTCTCCCGTCGCTGTCTGCTGGTTGGCTGAGAACACTGAGGAGGGCCATCGCCCACAGCGGCGACTGGTAGTCGATGCCTCGCAGCGCCTCACAGAAGCCCATCCACCACGACGCATCATCCACTTGAAGATACCCCAGTGCCGTCCCGATGAACTTGTTCGCGTACATCAGTGTCAAACGAACGCGACCAGGAGTGTTGGCGGGATCAGCTTGCTTGTTCGGTACGGAGACAGGTAAGGTTACATCTGCTATGTCTTTTGTTCTGCGTGTTCGGGGGCTGGACTGCGTGAGGTTCCAAGTGACACCCGCCGTCCTGATGGCAGTCTTCAGCGGGCGTTTAGGATCCCGTGGCCTAACAGTGATGCACTTCAAGGAGAGCAGCTAAATTGCGTGCCTAGAAGACGGTTCGACGAACGCCAACTTCTCAAGCGACTTTAGTCCTTCAGCAACGCTCCCTCCGGCCTCTATTACGTGCTCTTCCTACGAAGATATCCTTGACGCCATAACGGCTTGAATGCGCTGGGCCAGGAGGTGTGGTACGACCACATGCGCAAGCTGACGTCGAGGTTGCGGGTGTTTGTGTCGAAGAAGTCACGGAACATTCGACTTGCGGCCAACATGTGGGTTTGCGGAGGATTGTAGTCGCCCTTCGCCTTCTTTGAGCCTTCTGGGAAGCTTGCGCTGGTCAGGTAACAGACTTCAGAGGGAGGCAGCCCTCCTTTCGAGTTCGGAGCCGTGACGATTGTGCCTGCGGACGCCCCACCCCATTGTGTACTTTCGCTACCGCGGAGCTGCCTCAAGCGTGCAACCTCATCGCGTAAGGAACGAAGCTCGCGCAACAGGTCCACTGGTGCTGCAGGCTGCGGTACAATGGGTGTTGGGTCAGGCTCGTGATGAGAAGGATGGTGAGCAGGACCCTCGGCCAATGCCACACCGCGACCGGGCTCAAACGACGCCATAAATGTGGACAGGTCGAAGTCTTTCCGGGAACTCGGGCGAATCTCAGGAGCAGCCGGTGTAGGAGGTTGTACAACTGGTGGAGGGAGCTGCACGATCGGGACAGTATCCCCTGCTGACTTCTTCGCCCTCTTAGGCTTAGGAGTTGCCGCCTTGTCCTCCAGGCCGTGGTCGGACCCGTCTTCAGTGGCGTCGTCACTCCTTGCTCGACTGGTAGTAGCTGCAGGCGACGGGGCCGTGCGCTTGGGTGTCTTCTTCTTTCCCGTGCGGGCCTCGGCCGGTGCTGGAGAGGAAACGTTGCCGGAGGCAGCTCGCTTGCTCGTGCGAATCGGCGGAGGGTCTGAGGTGCTACGGACGGATGTATTGGTCCACGTCTCCTCTCCACCAGTGACGTCGACGACGTCGGCTGCTGGGACGGTAGAGGCGCTGTCCGACAGGGCCGTGGTGGCCCTGGACGATGGGGAGTTGGGTGCGCTGGAAGACATGGTGTAGGATGAACCCCCCCTCTTTCTTGTTCGTAGTTCTTGTTCTCCAAATGCGAAGTGAGGAGTGGAGGCCACGTGTGTGATTGGCAGCTTTCGGGGAGTACACGTACCGGTACTACGCCAGTAATACCGGTCACAGATAATCTCGTGTGGAAAACACAATTCCCTTCCTCCGCTCCGCTCCACTATGGAATACACCAGTATCCGAGACGCTGTGCGGGGTCCGGACTTAACAGACTCGCGATGATATTCTTCAGCTCGGTGCTAGTGTTTTCAGGCCAGGGCAGTCGGTCTGGGCGGAGCGAAGCAATGTCGTTCAAGATCTCCAAGTCGTTCTCGTTCTCCCGTGTGAATGGTGTTGCACCGGTGAGCATTTCGTACATGAGCCCACCAAGTGCTCAGTAATCCGCAGCGATGTTGTGGCCTACCGAAAACAGTCACATTAGACCAGGACTTCGTCTACAATACAAATAGACTCTCTCACCTTCGCCAGTAATCTGCTCCGGGGAGAGGTATTCGGGGGTACCTCACACAGTGTAGGTCCGGCCACGACCGACGTACTTGGAAAGCGTACACGAAGCAGCCAGCAAATTCGATGCTTGAACGAGCTGAGACACAGGACAACGGGACGTACCGCAAGTTGATCATGCGGAGGTTTCCACTGCGGTCCACCATGCGGTTCGTGGGGTCAACCGTTCGAGAAACCACGCCCTCCTGTACATGCAAACGACAGCAGCGTGAGACGTGGAACTAAACCTCATCGAGAACTTAGCGCTAGCTTACCAAGTGCATGAACTCGAGCGCCATCACAACTTGCGCGGCGTAGTATCGTACGAACGACTCGCCGTGCGGTTCGCCGTCCGAGGAGCTCTCCAGAGTGCCATCGATTTGCGTGTTATACAGCATGTGAATGTCTGAGCCATTCGTTCATCCCGAAGAGCTGCGACACAATAGCGTTCTTCTCGTACACAGATACGTAGATGTCACGCTCGCCACTGACGTGCTTCATCATACCAGCGTCCATGATCGCCTGTTTGCTCACCGAGCGCAACGTCAAATAGACGGACGGGGATGAGCCCTTGACCTCGACCAAGCGAACAGTGTTTATTAGATCGGACATGACGCTTCCGACAACATCCAGACCGTTGATAGAGTGGGGCATCTCGGGCTTCCTTTCGTTGTCGAACGGGACGAAAGTGTTCGGCTGTCGAGCATAAAACCCAATTCTAATTAGCGCAAACACCATAGTATAGTACATACTATCCATACAACACCTTTGCCTCCTTCTGTGCCTCCAAGATCCGTGTCTTGCGTGCACGACGCAGTTTGTTCTTCTCCAAAATTGAAGGCAGGTTGCCCACAGCCAGTTCCAATGCGTCCTTTCGAATGAACAGACACTCAGTGCTCTCAATAGCACGAATGGAACGTTGTCTGCATACGAATACATCACAAGTTGTTGTCAACAAACAGTCATCACGCCCACCAATGTGCAGAACTGTCCATACCTGATCGAACGTCTTCGAACCAGCGCAATTTCACCAAAGTAGTCGAGCGTCTTGAGCTCCAGAGACACCACATTGTCCATCTTTGAGGTCGATTCGATGCGGCCACTGATGATCAGAAAGAAGCCCGGCTCCGTCATTCCCTCGTGCAAACCCACTTGGTTTGGTTCGAAGACCACAGTGCGCATCTCTTCTGCAACCAGGTTAGTCTGCGCCACAGTCAATGGCCACAGTAGGCTGATCTGGCGTAGACGTTACACAACATCACGCAGCGGTCGACCACGCATCAAGCTCGAGCGGTAAGCAATCCGATCCAGCGCCCAGAGCGTTCCTCCTTTCTCCTTTGAAACAACCGTGATGACGCGAGGCTTCGGGTAAATAACTGCCAGATCACCGAACGTCGGATGAGAGTTGTTGGCTGCCTTGCACACCTGCGAAGCCCATAAAACAGGTCAATTGCTGGTTGCGGAGGCAACGGCAACATGAGATGTGCAAGTTGCCGACGAAGGCGTAATTTCCCGATGTCGCAGTTAGTTATATTTAGTTCTGTAGGAGCTCGATAAGCCGGTACGAGAGGGCTCTCCATCGACATTTCGTTCGAGTTACTGAGCAAGAAAAACGTGCGGGAGTTTTAAAGCATGACATGAGCAATTTCTCACGGAAAAATGGACTTCCAAGACCTGTAGACCCGACAGAGTTTTCTACTTTGATTGGTGCAGTTGAAGTCCTTCACAACGTTGCTCTTCAATGTTACAAGCCTCTCGTCCAGGAGCTAATCCAATCCGCAGTAACGTTTCTTGCTGAGTTACGTGTTAGTGACGCACCAACTTCAGTGCTAGCTCTAGCAGAAGTTGCAGCTTGGATTGATGACCGTTTGGAGTTGTTTCGTGTCTATGTGTCTGATGAGGATTAGGATAAACCAGGAGGGGTCAAGTCGCATTTCAGTATTGCTCACGAGTCTTTCATGCGAGTCCATCCGTTTAAAATGCGGCAAGAGCTACACTCTAAACGGGGACAAGCTGCGTTTTCCGACGGTCAACGTGGTCAACCTCCCGCGGCAAAACGACCAGGCAAGTTCGAGAAGCGTCCCTCACGCTCAATTCCTCTGGAGATCCGAAAGGCCCTTCCTAAACAAGGCGGAAAAGAGATCTGGCTTCGTTTCCTTTCCAAGGAAGTGTGTCGAGGCGAAAACGGAGCCTGTGTCGACACAAATCGTTGTCATTTTAAGCCAGCAGTATTACCTCAGGCGGTTCGTGAATTTATCGCTAAGAAATTTGGAGGAATATCAAGCGACTTGCAGTGACGGTGTATACTGGCGGAGGCCGAAAGCTCCGATTTTTCACTGATTGACGACACCGATTACTTTGAAATTATTTCTTCCGGTACCGCCAGCAGTACACCTCACTCTAGTGCTCAAGGTTGGTGTTCAAAGGATGTGGTATCGATTTTGGCTACAGGGGCAGCGAGCACGACAGTCTTCCCCTCTTGTAATTCTATACAAGCTCACCACAGCCTCAACTCTCTTATGCGAGCAGCGAAGTCCAAGTGCTTCCCCTCGAGTAAGAAATTAGGAGACACAACCGAATTAACTGCGTTGCTCAAGCTGCAACCACGGGCAGCGGATTCTCTCGACTCCCCCTCGTGCGATAGTATGGTTACTACCCGCGCAGTAGCATTCTCTAACGAACAACCTCAGCCCACGTTAGACGCAGCTGCAATTCTAATTCGTGCCATGACATCTTCGCAAGGAGGTATAGACGGCAAGAGCGACCATATTTTATCTGCATGGGCAGCGGAGGTTTCAAGCTTCCCCTCATGCGAAAAATTTGACGAGAATGAAAACGCTACGGCGACGATGCCACCTGTATTTTGCGGTGCACATGAATTACACAAGTCAAACGCTCGACACGCTGCTGTTTGTGATAAAAACCTTGATGGACATGTGCCGACAGATAGTCTGCATTGTCCTAGTACTCAAAGTACGCCGGATATAGTGAGGCTGCTACGACAGCGCAAGTTCTCTCAAACTTTGCTGGCACGTCGCCGTTTGGCGGAAATTCACATAAAAACTGCTTCAGTAGTTTTAGCGCAACAGTTTATTCGCAGTGGCATCTCTCCACCGGATCCAGCACCAGTTTCAATGCAATGCAATGGGAAAACGACTTATCTGTTGGATCGAAACAAGCAGGCGGTATACAGTGAGTTTATTCGTCGAACCAATATGAATCTGCCAGAATTTGTTCGCCTTCTACGTGGTGAAAGTCCTGCCGATTCAAGACCAAACAAAAATCTCGAAATACCAAGCAATCATCCTGCCTGGGTCAGCTACGAACATAACTCGCATTGGCGAGCCATCGTGGATCACGGTGTTATACTGTATTGGAAGAAAGCATTTGGCAAGCAAGACAAGCCGCCTCCAAATCATGGATCGGCTCGCAGGGCGCTGAACACGATTGTGAAAAACCTCCGAGCTGGACAGGACGCCGATCGGTACTTACAACTCGATCATGACTTACTTTCTACACTGGAAGACGTGACTTGCAGTCCGTTTGGGGCTGTATCGAAGGGTGACGTCGAATTAAGCGTTGACGCTCGTATAATACACGATTTGTCGTTTCCAGTGGGCAGCTCAGTGAATGACAACACAATTGCTGATCAAGAAATCTCAATGACTTACGATGTGCCCGATGCACTATCTAATCGGATATTGGATGTAGCACAATCATTGCCAGGACAGCAGAGGAAGCTAACAGGTGACGTAAATGGTGCGTTCAAAAAACATCCCAATTGCGGCGGACGAGGTTGGCCGGTTTGCAGGGACGGTTCCAGAGCTCAACATCTTGGTGATCGATTTGTATTGCCCCTTTGGATGGAAAAACGCTCCTGCTTCGTACTGGTACGCTGGTCCAGGAAAATAAGCACTTATACGCTAATTCAGCACCACCAAGTGGACATCAATCACTTAAACAAAGCCAAAACTTCGATTCACGAGCTTGGTGCGATGATCATATCGCCATCGAGCCCGACATCGGTTCGCGGCTGTGTGACGCGGAATTTGCACTGAGAACTGCAATGATAACAGTTCTAGGGCCAAACGCATGCAACGAGAAAAAGTTCTCTCCTTGGTTTTCACGTGACAGAGCATTAGGACTGGAATGGGATCTGCAGAAGCTGACAGTATCCATGCCCGAGGAGAAGATAACAAAAGCGCTTCGTCGGGTTCGTGAAATGGCTCGTAGGCTCAAGGCCACCCGAACTCAATTGCAGAAGCTGATGGGTAGCCTCCGACATGTGGTTACATGTGAGCGAGCAGCTGCACCTTTCTTCCAACGAATTGCCGATTTAACCCGTCGAGCACCACGCTTTGGTGTCATTTTAGTTTCAGCTGGGGCTAAAGATGACCTACGCTGGTTCGAGTTAGTCTTATCAGCAGGGGTTCTTAATGCCATCCCTCTCGCTCGTTTTGTACGGCGACATGAACCCGATTACCACATCCAAATGGATGCTAGTGATCGCGGTTTGTGCGCACTTTTTCCAGCAAGACAGCAGTTCTTACAAGTGGAATTTAATTATGAGGAGCTTCAACTTATTGAAGAATTCAACAGATCAGGGGACGGAGATTTCGGAATCAACGTCCGTGAATTGATGAGTGCTGTGTTTGCTGCATTGGTGTGGGGGGCATCTGTGGAGCCGTTCGAGTCAAGATAGTGACGCTAATGTCCGATTCCGGATTGATAACAGAGCAGCGGTTTCGTGGAGTAACCGCAGAGCTAGTCGCAATCGTTTCGCGCAAATGCTCCTGCGCATTCTAAGTCTGTTCGAAGTAAAGCATGCATTTTATTCCACCGCCGATCACGTGGCTGGTGTAGACAACGCCATTGCCGACACAGGCAGCAGGATGTGGCAGTCACCACTACTGGCGACAAAAATTTTCTAACATGTCTTGTGGTTGGCAACAGGCTCAGACCCCTCACGACTCGCGAAACCTCTCGCGTCTTTGGGAGCATTACTCCGCGCAGGGGCTTTAGCACAGTCGTCGTCGAGGAAACATTACACAAGAGCGTGGTCTCAATGGACGTATTGGTGTAAAATAATGGGACTTAGCCCGTGGCTCAGTAAGGCCTCGATAGACAAGAACGCGGAGCAATTGGGTGTGTTCGCTGTTTATCTCGGGCAGTACGGAGCGAATCGCTCTCAGCAAGGAAACACATATTCCACGATTTGTTCGAAATTGTGTGCGGTACGCTGGTTTCATCGCAATACGGCAGGATACGACCCTGGTGTAAATGCCAGTCACGCGATTTTGCTTCGAGGAACTCGGCGATTTACCAATCCTGTCGTCAAGCAGCAGCCTCTGACAGCACGCCTGATTCGTCTCATTTTCGAAGAACTTGACCTCACGCAGACTCGACACCAACTTTTATGGGGTGGTCTTTTACTCGGATATTTCTTCCTGCTGAGACGTTCTGAATATCTATTCATTGGGCGGCAATTTCACAACTATACTCTTCGGCTCGAGGCAATTAAGTTTTACGACAATCACGAGCGCTTAGTAGCACCTAAGCGAGCCATGGCAGTTGGCATCTCTCTCAATGGAGCCAAAAACAACCAATTCGGCCGTGAGGAAATGCGTTACCACAGCAAGTCAAACGATTCGCTGATCTGTCCGGTTCGAGCAGCGCGATGGGTCCATAAAGCGGCAGCAGTGTTGAGCACGAGTGCAAACGATCCAGCCTTGTCAGTGAGAAAGAGTGGAATCACATCAACGGAGATCGCTGCGATAATTAAAAAATGCGGCAAGAAAAGCCGGTCTTGATCCGGCACGATTTTCCACTCATTCTGTTCCAATTGGAGGCGCCACAGCGTTGCTCAACGCGGGCGCCGATCGGCTTGTCATCAAACTTATGGGTCGTTGGTTGTCCAACGCGTTCGAGGGGTATCCGGTGCTCTCCGCCAAGGGGTCTGCGGAACTTTCACGCTACATGTACTAACAAAAAGGCGACCACACCCACGGCTCAACTCGCGGCAAGTTCATGATGGGGCCGCCGCCACGCCTCGCCCAGGTGTGGAAAAAATACAACTCAATCAATTTGCCCCAACGTGACATTGTTGGAAATTGCTGGTTGCAGAGGCAACGGCAACATGAGATGTGCAAGTTGCCGACGAAGGCGTATTTTCCCGATGTCGCAGTTAGTTATATATAGTTCTGAAGGAGCTCGAGAAGCTCAGTTGCTTCCAGCTCACTTTCGCTTTCTTTTCGCAGCTAATCCGCCACGCCTCGCCCAGGTGTGGAAAAAATGCAACTCAATCAATTTGCCCCAACGTGACATTGTTGGAAATTTGGACACTTGGTCACACCCGTATGTGATGAATAGGTCACACTTGCTAAACGTGGGTCACGTGACCAATTTAACTAGGTCACGCAGTAATAGCAGCAATCGCCCTTCACGGCAGTTTTGAAACCATTCCGATTCTCCCGAAAAGGCACACCCGCACTCAAAGGCAGGCCACTCCACTATAACAACATATCGATGACTCGCCGCAGACCTCCCAGAGGTGCAAACTCACCTTCACCTCTCAATACGTCACTTGTCGAATCATTACGTCGTCGTTGGAGGACAAGGTTCTCGCCGCCTTTTCGTCCATCACGGCAATATCGGGGTACTTCCACATCCGAAGTAGCAGTAACAGATACATCCATGCACAGCTGTGAGGTAGCCTATAATCTGCCAGCAACGTACATAAGAAAAGAAGCACAAGAACCGCTGTCACCATCGCTTAATACAGAATCGCTGTCGACTCAGCCTCCTACGTCATCCTCAGCAAATCCGACAAGCTCGCAGCGTACTCAATCTTCACGTAACCTCATCCCCACTACTACTGAGCTCCCACAGTCAACAGCAAGCTTAGTACGCTTGTAGGTAGCATACAAGCCACGCGACGGACGTACCAAGGTGTATTATCAGGGCTATGCCTTCACGCGCGCAAATACAACTGTTGTCAAGATAACCTACCGTTGTAGCTGATACCGTAAGAATTGTCGGACCCAGTTTGCTTACTATGCAGCCATAGCGTCGTTTGACTTCGAGAATATGAAGCCACATACCTGTCGTGCTATCCTCGGTCTTGTTGGGTCCGAGACAGGATCCGGTGATCACTGCATCGACATTTCAGAGGCTGTAATGGATGAAGTCGAAAAACAGGCCGCCGAAACGACTATTACACAAAAGGAAATTTGGACAGGTATTGTACAAAAGTTTTACATGCTAGATGGACCTCCTGTTCGTGGAGTATCAAAACAAGTCGTTGAACATCGCGGTCAAAATGTACGGGGAACACGTGGCGGGGGCCTACCAGCTTAATCGAGAAGCCACCCCTGTCGAAGGTGAAAGGTAGCCATCAGGGTTTCTTTCAGTTCCAGTATTCATGGCATGATGCCATCAAGGCGCAGAAAGACCCAGTCGGTATCGACAGAATAATTGGGTGGGGTCATCTCGCGCTGTTAAGTTTGCTGTGCTTTGAGAATTTATCGTGGTACATCGACGGCACTTTCCACTGTGCTCCTAGCCACTACAAGAAATACGTCACGATCATGGTCTATGACCAATCGAGTAAGCTCTACGTTCCTGTCGTGCATGTGCCCACTACGTCCATGACAAATAATCGTACCTGAAACTGCTACAGTGCGTTCAAGATTCTGTTGGCTGTAAATTCGTTCCGAAGGACGTTGTATGCGACTTTGAGGGCGCTCTCATTGGAGCAATGCGTACGTTCTTCCCTGATATCCGCATCATTGGCTGATTATTTCACTTTAAACAGGCCTGCAGCCGCAAACCAAAGCGATATGGGATGCCAAAGCTCGAGGCAAAGGTGGCTATGTCTCCAAGCGTGTTCGACGTACTGACCGTCATTGACCCCAGCAAAGTTGAAGTGCAAGGAATCGCGTGGGTGAAGGCTAAGATACGAAAAACTTGTGAGACCAAGCAGTTAGTTTACTCTCGACAAAAATGGAGAATATTTTGGGCATATTTCCAACGTACCTGGATGGATGCATTTCCCCCAACGTTCTGGAACGTGTACGGAATCAATCGGGATATTGTAAGTCGGACCAACAATCCATTAGAGCGGTTCCATCGTGAGCTAAACAAGAGAATTTGGCCTCATCCATCAATGAAACAATTTGCCACTACTCCGGAGATTCTAGCTCGTGAGTACGTTCTGCAACGCAATGCAATCATATCCGGAATTGCTGTTCCGCCAGTACGAGCTCGCTTAGTGCTGCCAATAGCCCCCAGATTACCTAGTGTGGCTGCCATTGAAGACTCCGCTTCGAGCAGCGATAGTGAAGGTCAAGTACACGACGTCGACGTGAATTCGGATCCATATAGCACTGACGTGTCTTCTACAACCGAAGAAAATGCTGTCTTGGAAGAGGCGGATGCGGCTTATGAGCACGATAAGCAGTTTTGACGGCCCTTGCTCAGTTAAGTCGTGGTATTAATGAGCTACTTGTAAAAGCCCAGCCTTCATACACAAGCAACAGTAATGCCGTGACTAGAATGAAAGCGCGCCAAGACAAGATTTCGTCATTTCCACGTCGCCCAAAAGTCGTGCGTAATTCAAAACTCGGTGCATCAAGCTCGACGCGAGCTGAAAACGACGGTGCCAAACGAGTTGGTCAACTGGTTCGTGCATGGGCTAAAACCAGCAAACAAGTTGAGCAGCGAATAATGCAACGAGAGCGAGAGCTACGACGTTCATGTATGTTACTTTGTCGCAAAATCGTAATCTACTTGAAAAGTGAAAGTTTGTCAACTACGAGCTAATTCTTGTTTTGTTCTTTCTTGAGGCTACTAAAGCGAACTGATACTAGCTATCGCAAGGGATCATCTTGTTCTCATTTCACAGAATAAATTTGTTTATCACTTGAATAACGGAATACGTCTGCTGAATCTATAGCGTAAGTGATCGAAGGTTAAGACTAATCGGAATAGATCGCATTGCATGACATTGGTAAGATGAATTTGAGCCGATTCAAAGGTAAATTCGTTGTGCACCTTTTACCAACTACAGCAATCAGCGTGGCACCCGTGGAAAGCGTGTTCCTCGAGCACAAACTACCATCAAATATTAGTCTAAGCGGTTTGTATTTGTCATACAGCAACGTGGTCAGTACATCTAGCTATAACATATGCGGAATTCACTGCAAGGCAAGACTCAAGGAACATGCACTCGCATATATTGAGAAGCCATAAGACCGACGGCTTAATCGAAATCAAATATGCAAGATGCCATCTCATTCTCCCATTCCGTGGAAAAAGGCGCGTCAAACGCGTGAGAGGTGAGGGGCACGAGGACATTTGCAGGGATAGCTTGCTTCACTTCAGCGTTAGAAAGTCTCTTGCAGTTTGCTACGTCAACAAATCTGCGGTTCATGTTGAGAAATGAGCATATATCAATGTTGTGCTTTACAATGCTAGTTCGGTGGCTCGTAACCAGCATTCCAGTGCTTCCGAAATCTCGTTCAATCTGGGCGGCGGAGGACGGAATCGCATACAGAATTCTCACTGCAATAGGCATGATCCGGTGGTTATTCTAATTTGCTGCCTCTTCTAGTTTGAAAGGATACCCTAGTGATCTACAGTCTACTCGGATCTGCTAACGACCTGTCGAGCTCTTCGTCGACTCGAGCTTCATGCACATCGTGTTGAGCAACTGTCACCGCTGTTTCTTCGGTAAATTCCATGAGATCTTCCGAAAACACCGTTTGCTTCTGGAGACTTGGTATATTTGGCATAGGCCCAGACGTATTAGATGAACTGGTCGGCTGTTGTGATTGTGTCGATGCCTGCGAGCCAATAACACTTCCTTTTGAAATTTCAAGCATCAGAACTCGTAGTCGATTCGTCACAGCAACCTTCACGGACGCTACATTTCGCGCCACGCTATGTTCGTCTAGGCGAAGTTGGGGCTGCTCTGGGTCAATTAACAACTGCTCGTTGCAAATTTTGACGATCTTAGCGAGACTTTTGGCTTGAATCTTGAATGATGGGTGCAACAACAATTGCATTTCTGGTATATACGCTGTACTTCGAAAACGCGATGGGTCCGTATAGCGAATGAAGAAGTTCTTGTGAAATGCTTGTGCGAGCAGGGCACGCGTTATTTTGGCGAGTCAAGTGATATTTTGCACTTGGTAGTACAGCGGAGGTTCTGAAGAGGACCGTGCCTTGTCTTGGATGGGCTGCGTTTCGTCCAAAATGGTCGTTTGAAGGCGAAATACCGACAGGAGAACGCTCACTTGGTTTGTCTTCTTTCTGGCTTTTAGTATTGAGAGCTGCAACAGGGTTCAGCAGTCCATACAATTCGAGAAGAGTTTCCTTGTCATCTGCGATAGGTAGACCCTCTGGTGCAGCTTTCCGTTCACGAATTGCTTTGTTAATCTTCTCTTGAAACCAGTCTTCGAGCTGGCCCCATTTGCTCAGTAAACGTTTTCTAAACCCATAAAGCGATGATCTGTATGCTCAAGCAATTATTTGGACGCGCCTGTGTTCGCCATTTCACAAAGCTCAGCAAAAAGACTCCCCATGGTTGCATTAGAATGAATTGCATACGTGGTGCGAGCGATGCGTGAAAGCAGATCTGTTACTTCGGGGGTTTTCGAGCTGCATCGCTGCGGCACGATTCCAAATGCCATCTTCGTTGCAGCGTTCGCTAGCTGCGGCATACACTATTCCCATTTAAGATGAATTCCTGTCGTCATCATCCATTTGATGTCTGGGCCAGCGTCGGTGGTTGAAGCATACACATCTTAAAGCGTCACCTGAATTTCTTCAAAAGCTCGAGGATCCATCGCTTTAATGACCCGCGACTTCCTTCACTTCTCTCGCCATTCATGGGCTCATAATGGCGAGTACCCAAACTATCAATTTGGAGTTTTCATTCACAGTCGGTAAAGTAGAGACGGAGGCCCAAGTATTTGGTGGATTTCTGGGTCTTCGACGTCAACATATCACACACCACTGTTAACGTCGGTACTCCAAGAACTCTGCTGCGATCAATGACATCACAAGCAGCGATTCGTGCACGTGCGTACAGCTTGACAATAGAACGCTTCACCGAGTGATTGTTGATCGTGACCCAAAATCATCTCCTCGGGTAAAGTCTGCTAATAGCTCAGATTCATCATATTCCCCAATTCGAAAAGAGAGATTGTTATTAAACACACGCATTGTCTCCAGTAGTAATGTCATTTTTCTGCCATCGTCGCCAGTCACAGCCTTGCTCAGGATACGCTCCTGCTGCTCCGTCCAACTTCGGTTTCTGCCGTTCCCTGCTGTCACGTTCGCCGCGGTTAGCAAATGCTCATCGCCGAGGTGTTTTGTGGCTTTCGATGTGTTACCATATAGCTGAATAATCTTGCTCTTACGACGGCATTCATGGCTTCCTTGGCAAATTCAACCTACGTACTCCTTACCATCAATTGTTGCGGAAATGTGAGCACCCCAGGCAAGAATAATTGAGCGCTCCCCCCGGCGTTTTGGTACAACAGTGAATCCAGCGAGAGGAACATTATCTCGGATAGCTTGACTCACGTGCTCTGGCGCAGGGATCATAACACCGATGTTTGTGCTCGGTGAAGTGTCTGGTGCTGCCACAAATTCTTCTCGTCTCACTGCCTCAACACCCGATCTCAATGTCGCTGTACTCTGACCTATTAGCTGGGCTCCCACCTCTCCCTGTGCCGATGTCAAATCACTGTCTCCAAAATCCATCCCCTGTTAACACCGGAAGGTGGACGTTGCGTTGCAAGTGTTGGAGCTGGTTCGTATCCAAAGTGGCTACAACCTTTAGCACTGACCAATTTTATACCTTCTGATGAACAATTCGCCAGTTCAGGTCTATTTGTACAGGTCTGTAGCCAAGTTAAATCGGAGTTTGTGTTGGCGGAATGACAAGCACGTGAAACACTGATGTTGACAAGGGGCTAGAGTGAAGGATTGGGCCTATCAATGTTTTTAAAGCGCGGACACGTACTGAAGCGGTGCGCCTGCGCAGAAGGGAGTGAACTGAAGTCTGAGGTGATTAGCTGGCTGCGAGATGAATTGAGCGCTCAGACCCTGTGAAGTATCTTAAAAAGACGCGGCTTTTGACGAGGGGGCGCAATCCTCCTGTGCAGGCGTCGTAACTCCAAACCTGTAGCGACTGAAACTCCAATCCTGTAGCGACTGAAACTCCAAACCCCATTCCAAGGTTCAGACCCGGAGAATATCTTACCAAAAACCAATGCGTTTCGTAATTTTGGTCCACAAATCTGCGTAATTTACGACCAAACTAATTACGTGCACGTTACATGGTTTGGTTTGTTCAGGGTGTGGGAAACCCCTAACAGTCAGACACGGAAATAGGCCTGCGTTTTTTGCTGTTGAACTTTGTTACGTACCAATTCATACTCCCGAGGTTCGGGCCCCTCAGCGCAGACACGACATAGTGTTTAGAAAGTGACCTATTTCGAACCGCGAGTTCTTTCTTCTGATGCAAAATTCTGCATCAGAAGAAAGCCCCTCTCATCACTGTGTTTGTCTGCTGTACCATGCGTACTCAACTGCAGAAATGTTTGTGCTCACCGGAGAACCAAGATGCTATCGACGCACGCTAGATATCCGGATATCTATCCGGCAGAAAAGCAGTAATATGGTTGAGTAGGAAGACATCGTTGCAGCTTACGTGCTCACCTGAAAAATAAGAACGGTAAACTGACTGAAATTCTAAGTCGTGAGGTAGCAGCGGGTTATCCAATCCACCAAAATTTCGTCGTCTAGTCTACACAGAAAACAGTACTTGTACAGGTATTATACGAAAAATACTGTAACCAGATCGCTGGCCATTAATATATGTACCATATAGTTTTGGCACTACGATAAAGCTGCGGCTTTTAAGAAAAAAAAAAGCGATGATACAACGTGATACCGTGTAAGGAGTAAGGTGATACAACAAACTTGGAAGTATTATGGATATAGATTGGTAGATCCTACTTGGGGGGGGGGGTAATATGTCGCTAGCTGTATCTGTATACAAATGCTGCAAGTGTGTTACCAAGCCTCAACTGCAAATTGATTCGATTGCGTCGGTATCACTTACTGTTCTCGATGCCATCAGGAAAAGGAGAACCTTGCAGTAAACACGCGTACAGAACGGCTCGACGGTATAAAAAAATAGCAGAAAAGAGTACACCATTTCCCGGACTGACTGAAAAGTTTTCCAGGCGATGTGAAAACGGAGATGCGAGGCAAAAAAAGTCACCGTCTCAGACAAAATAGTACTCTTCCCAAGCCAAAACGAAGCCATAGCACAAGTACATGTAGTGCTGACACAAAGACAACGAAAGGCTCACAGATACGCTGTTGGAACTGACGCAGGCGTTAAATATTCTCATTCATCAATTCGACTTTAACAATGCCTTCCCCCACCGTCAACGCAAACTCTCTGCGCGACCACGCTCGGGAGAAAGCCAAGCAGCGCTTCCTTCGTGTCTTCCGCGAAGGTGGTGATTGGAAACTTGCTGCAATCCACAACGACATACCCTACAATACTGCTCGCCGTACTATCCTGAACAGCGCTGCGACGGCAAAGCCGCAAGGTGGCGTCCGTCAGGCTTGTGTGAAAATGACGGTTGAAGTGATGGCAAAGCTCGAGGAATATATTGATGAGGATTGCAGGGCTACTTTGACTAACTTAAGTGACAGACCGCGTAGCGACTTAGGTGTTGTTGCAGGCAAGTCATTCGTTCATCGTGCCCTCCAAGGCATGCTTCATAGCACTAAGAAGATATGCATTGAGAAATCCACAATGAACAACTTCGATAACAAGATTAAGCGCAAAGCGTTCGTAAAGAAACTTGACGACCATGTTGCAAAGGAAACATGATCGTCTATCAAGACGAAACCAATTTCAATCTCTATTTGCACGGTCACAGGGCTGGTCCCGCATCGGCAACAGGGCCGTCGTGCAGCTTCCACCGTCGCAGAAGAAAAATCTGCACGTACAAGGTGGAGTTTCAGCGCTTACGGGGCTGGTGCTACTGCGAACACACGAAAGATCCATAGCCAAGGAAGAGAACGCCCGCTTCATTGCTGACCTCTTCGTCTCAGCGCTGCGAACGGAGGAGTGTCGAGATCTACATGCCGACAACAAGATCGTCATTGTGACGGACAACGCGTCAGCACACAGCAGCGTCGAAGATTTAGCTTGCCAGTTGCTTGTATCCAATGGCATCCCCACAAACTTGAGATTCTGCGGCTCGGACCTTACAGCCCAATGCTAAACCCCATTGAGGGGTGCTGGAGCGTCCTCAAGTCTAAGATGTGCCTCTTCATGGCGTCAAAGAAGGATGCTATGCTTGTGCGAGGTGAGTACAGTACTTACACCTCGCAACGGCTAGCTATCATGAAGGAGGCGGTTGATATGGCGATGCCGTCGATTACGCGGCGCCTCGTGGGGAGTCTCGAGCGGCACGCGGCTAAACTTGTCTGCACTGCTAAACGCGGCGATGACATGAAGCTTGGAAAGTAAAAATTTCACTTTGCCTGGGACGCGTGATGGGCAAATGGCCAGATGTTGGGAAAAATGCACTTTTCTTTTCTTAAAACCTCATCCTAGGTTTTTCCGATTAAAACCTCATTTATAGATTGCCTGGAAAACTTTTCAGGCAGCGCGGAAAATGGTGTAGTAGCCTTATCATATAACCTATCCAATCGGCAAGAAATGGTGGGCTGCTTGCGGCTTCGTACATCTTTCGCAGATCGTGTACGTATACTAGCTCTTATTGCCAAACGCTACAGCGACATTTTCGCGCAGCTGTTAAGGCGCAATGAGCACTCGTGCACTTTTGTGGTGGTTAGCTAACGTAGCCACATACGTACTTATCGCTCGGTAGCAGCGCTAGACCCCGTCCAGACAACATGATGTCAACCTTTACAAGTTTTCTATGCAGAATTTCTGGTGTAAACCGACCAAGACTACATCTGCAGATATGTTGTTTCTTGAAGGCCAACCTTTTCGCAAAACATAATGTCTTGGCATCGATTTCAGATGAGTGGTCTCTGTGATACTTGGGCCGAGGATGTCGAACATAACCAAATATTCGTTTGAAGATGCTCCGGGCCCTTATTGCGCTCGTGTTTTTCAAGTCCCTTAGGTATATTGAAGAGCTTGTTCAAGCAGCAAATCCAACTGAGACGGATTGGATCCGCAGATTCACTGCGTGGAAACACCGCTTTTCTGTTTTCAACCAAACTGTCATGTCGAATATGCACGATTACTCCATTAAAAGAAATAAAGCTTTAGCGAGGCTAAGTCGGAGCGTGAGATACCGATGGAGACTCGAATAGAGATGTCGATAACACTGAAGCTTTGCTCTCCGCCGAGGATGTATTATTCTATGACGAAGGGGACCGCTCAGTACATGAAGATGCTGCTTCTGCGTTTGAAACATTTGACGACGTTAAACCACACGAAACGATAAACCGGAACTCCGCTCGCTTTTGGGCATTCAAGAACCATCGGCGCATCCCTAAACCGCACTTATCTCAGTCATCAACAACATGATGCTTGAAAGTATCGCAATCCGCAAACTAATTCATTTGAGCTGTTACACCTGGTTAGCGCTGGACCTATTTTTTTCTGGCCTAGGTTTTCTAAATGCATTGGATCTAAGATGACGATTCCGACAGCAAGCTTGTCGTTGGGCCACTCAAGAAGGCCCGACACCTCTCCTCACTCAAGTTGTCGAGCTTATTCGCGATGCTCTACGTCCCGAGACTATCATTTGGCGTTCAGCAAACGATAGTATTCTACAAGATCATCGTATTCTTTTTCTGTCGACAATGTCACACCCGTTTACCCTGAACCCCCTTCAGCTCTTTTATTTAAATCGGAAATGCCTTTCTGACTGCAAGCGGGCTCGAGTGAAGCTGGCTATTAAGAGCTCGATTTGTATGGCAAACTGTCTCGCAACCAACAACTTTTCTTCTTAGATGGAGCTGAGCGAACTGGAAAAGCAGCAACGATCATCCAAGGACGTACATTGGCAAGCTTCATACTATCACTAGATTGCTCAAAATCCGTGGTTTTTATAGACATCGATATGATCGTTATTGTAGAGGTCTCGATGCTATGAAAAGTGGACTGGTTAAAATTAGACAAGCTGTAAACGCGTTTCTGGTGTACGATTTGGCAAAATTTACGTAGTTCTTGTCGGGGGCTTTCTTCACCCCCCCTACACACATTTGAAGCTGATCCAATCTAGGTAGACCCCGACAACAAAACTGGCGTTATCATAACTGCTATTGAGATATTCTTTATTTGACGCCGGGTTTCGAAACGGTGATAGCGCTTGAAGAATCAGGTCGTTTCCGCGACGATCCCGAACGGGTGCTGGTTGTGCGCAGGCTTATTTGGGCAATTGAACTGATGCTGTTGTTAGTCTTATTAATCCACACCTAGTTAACCACGTCCCACAGACAGACCTGAGCCCGGATACAGTGTTCGTAGCACCCGATAATTAAACTCGGACTGTTATCAACAAAGAATTCATCGAAACGACCACCCCGCGCCTACCACCTGGTCACTACCCCGTGCGTCTCGTGGCTACTTTTAAACTCGATCTCTGAGCTCAGCCGCCAAGATGTGGAGTGGGTGATGGGTTTATCTGAAATACGATTTGACCGTATGGTGCCTTTCACAGCTCTGATGGAAGGGATGGTAGTTCTAGTAACGCATAATGCTCATCCCACTTAAGTTGTAGCCAACGGAACCATTGACGTCTTTAAGCGAGTAATTTTCGCTCCTAGTACCCTCTCACATGTTGGTTCAGGACGAGGCCAAAGCCATTGTTGTGGAGGCTCCCAGCTGCCCCTCACTGTTCGCGCTTCTCCGGCTAGACAGGTACAGCGAGGCTACCGTAGCTTAAGCGTAAGAGGAACACATTTGACTCGAAGAGTACGTTGTACGAAGTATCTTATCCGAGGTAACCTATACAGCTCAATAAGCAGGGCTCAAATTTGTTATAAGCACCTAGCAACTTTCTTGCTTCAAAATCTGAAGTGTCTTACGTACTTTAATGCGGCCAAGCCACCAAAGGGGTGATATAGCTGTTTAACTATCTAGCTTAGCTAAACCTAATCAATACATTTCGTGTGGCCTTCAGCTCACGTACTGAGTATTTGTTAGCTCATACCATGATGTAATGAGATTCTATTACCTTTCTGGGTAATTCGTACCCCGTGTGTCCACCCGTTACACCTTTCCCCATTAAGACGAGAACTCACCCGTTCTCGAACCTACCTCAGCAAAGATCTGTTTTGTCAAGATGTTAGAGGCCACATCCTCTCACCCCCGTTCCACAGCTCACCGAGATGATAAACGCTTTCGCATCTTGTAGGCCCAACTCTGCACGCTCGGTTGATGGCCCCATCAACCACGGCTTCCGTTTCCAAGTTGTCTTACGCCGTCGCTTACCGGCAGTGCCAGCTCTCCGAGCCCCTTCTGTCAGCTTCGTCATGGCGTACTATCGCGAGTACCTTCGCAGTCACGGCACGCACTACATCAGCCGTCCCACTAACAAAAGTAAACCTTTAAGCTCGCCGGTGCTGCGTACGCCGCCCAGGGCAGCCGACTTTCTGTTCGAAGACCTTGACGATGTTTAGGGTTATCAGGAAAATTCAATTGGTAGTGAGTAGTATCTCGTTCCAGCGTTTCGGTGTTATAAGCTTAGGAAGATGTCCTCCACAACGCGTTTAGTTTGACTATCGATCTGCGGGTAATCAGCTGTGGACATGTCGAAACGAGGGCTAAGCACTCCGAAGAAGGACGCTCAAAATTTTGCAGGTCTAGATCCGAAACAATTGCCACCTGCAAGCCATGTTGGCGAAAGACTCGGTCTTTAATTAGCAACACTTTACCCTCACCATCAATGGTCTCCGGCACTACCGCTAAGTGATCCATCTTGCTCAATAGATCACCAATGAACATGATCCCTGTGTAGCCCGCCTTATCCTTTGGAAAGCCAAACACAACATCCACACAAATGGACTACCCACATCCCGTGGGGACAGGCAAGCTAATCAACGGCGCCGCCGCATTTGGAGTGGACTTCGTCCGTTGACACGTCTCGCACATGCGTACATAGGTGCTGACCGATTTGTACAGTTTAGTCCACCAGAACATCGTGTCCACCGAGCCATAGATCTTCTCATGACCCAAGTGCTCACCAACGGGCGTATCATTAATCTTGCAGAGAATTCAATACGTGAGGTCCTCAGCATGAGGAACGACCACACGAGAAATGTCCTCAGGGTCGGTGTAGCAGTGCAGCAGGCTATAATTGAGAGTGCATCGATGCACCCTCGCGCGCAAATGCCTAGACAGTTCTTTGTCAGAGTCTTTAAACGTTTCGCCCCCCAAAGCTCATAGCAGCGCGACGTTCGAAGTCAGGCACTGACGGCGTCACTATCGGCACATAAGCTAACTCGTAGTCCGGCTTGCACAAAAACGCGTCGACCATTACATCATGCCATCCCGGCTGGTATATCACCTGACAGTTGTACTCGATCAAGAAGAAAACCATCTTGCTATTCTCTGAGAGTGATAGGGCGACTGAATCGGAGTACGTAACGACGCATGATCATTAAAGATCACAGCAGGCTTAGATCCTAGCAGGTGTACGCTGAACTTGACTAGAACATGCTTCATTGCAAGTAGCCCTTTGTCATGAGCTAGGCACTTCTTGTCTGTAGCTTGAGCTGGCGAGGCTTAAAGCGAGATCACGCGCTCGCACCCTTCTGCGTCCGCTTATAGAAAAGCTCAACCGATTGCGAAATCGGAGACATCGCAGACGACAGTGAACGGACAATCTGGGTCAGGTAGCACTGGTATCGGCGCTTGTAGGACGCCTTTCTTCACTGCCTGGAAGGTCCCGTCTTGCTCGACGTTGCAGCTCAATGATGCATCATTCTGAAGGAGATCCGACAATGGCCGCACCATCTCCGCGTAGCTCGCGCTGTACTAACACAGGTAATTGACTAAGTCTAGCTCCTTGCGTAAGTTCTTTTGGGAACTGACCGGCTCACGATACCCTTAACTTCGGCGGGATCTGCCCGCTAGTCACGCTTCCCAAGGATGCATCCGAGAAGGGGGGTCTTATACGCACCAACGTCGCACTTGTCCAAGCTGACATACAGCTTGTTAGTGCGCATGCACTCGACCACAGCTCAAAGATGGTCAATGTGGCTCTCCACGTCTCCGCGTCTGACGTCCTGTACTCAGCGCGACTATGGACGAACAAATCATCAATGTAGATCTGAGTGTACGCCCGATGGGCCCTGAACAACTGTGTAACAAGACGATTGAACGTTGCTGCGTTCGTCAGCTCCTTAGACATTCCCAAAGCATCCTGCGCGGATTACTCACCGCTGTCTGCGGAATATCGCTCGCTCTCATGCACAATTTGTAGTATCCGTCGACCAGTGGCTGCAACCAATTCTAAACATCAACTTCAGTAGCGTGTCCGTCCGTCCGTCACACGAAACGCTCAAATTTTTTAGCATTCGCATTGGATGATGAGCGACTCGATTGACCAAAATAGGATTATGTAGCAAGCAGCAGAAAATGCATGTGCTTCACACTACATATATAAAGATTTGCAAAAGGCAACCCATTATCCGACGGCGGCATCGCTGTAATTTTTTTTGGTTTTATAAAACGCATGCTTTTTTTAAAATTCGAGTACTATAACTGAGGGTTTGCTTCCGATGATGCAAGGTGATAACGTAGTAAATGCGTGTTTCCGAGGCCATGCTATTCATATACGTAGCACTGTGTACTCAATAGTTTCTGACCGAGCTATACACCGGCAAGTAGCAATGATAATCATTGGCTATCGGTTATAAAACTAAGTTTTTGGAGTGGGCTTCTATGAGACAACTGGCTGAGCTGCCAAGTAACATAACAGCTGGCCTTTAGACCAACCTGTGATCAGTAGTGCTGTCGCTTAAGCTATAAAAATAGAAAGTTCCAGATTAAACTGACACATATTCGAGTATTTAAAGACTAGTTCTGAATCAGCACAAAATGATTGCACTTAAATGCAGTTATAAGGTCACAATTTGAATATTTTGCTTTAGCTTCATTGCGTTTGGTTTGTGGAGTGATCAATCTTTAGTTACACGCTCAAACCGGCTGTACAAGCGGGTACTTAGTGCAAGCTGAATCGGCATTAGTTTTCGTAGATGTGAGCTAAGTTTCATATATCGAGCGCGAAGCTAAACTGAACATGTGTAGCATTTGTATATATGCTACTTGAAGTGCAGGTCGTTTTGGCTAGAAGATGAAGACGCAGCCTTCATCTTGTTGATAGCCAACAATAATAAAGCGATTGTAGCAAGATTATTCCAATAATCATTCTTAAGCATGGTAAACATTATGAGGGAGGAATATACTATTATTGAAATAACTGAGCGGCTTTTCAGGACTCAGCTTTTTACTGCTTAAAACCATTTCGTGTTTTGTTGTCTAAATTATATTAAGATTAAAGAAATTGATTTAGACACATAAGCGCCGAAGCGAAGCGGAGGCAGGAATGCCTGTCGCATAGCGGCGGCAGTCGGATAGCTGCTCATGAGAGCGAGCGAAGTACACTGTAAAACGTATAGCCTATCATGTTGCTCTACAGAGCATCCATACCAGATATTAGTGTTTACGCCGAGATAGTAGCCGCATTACGCTTTGAAAGCAGGCTCGATGCGCTACTCGCGGTTCGGCTTTCTGGTACGGAAAGTGGGTGTCGAGGCCAAAGGTCGCTCTCGCGCACCAGCCCTGCCGCGTACTTAGCACGGATGAGCGCTTCAATGATGTCGCACGGCTTAGTCGACAAGGGTCACGGCCGTGTCACGCAGTATTTGGCTCCGGCAATCCAGTCGATTCATTACGGACACCTCGGTCAGGAGGCCGACCAATACGCCGCCGATCATTCTCATGCAGCCGGTATGCAGTTTGCTTCGAGATGACAGGGTGAGCATCGATGGTACTGGGTCAAGGGATGTGTACAGTATCTCCGTGAAGCCCTGCAGATAAAAAAGGTCACTCGCTTGATTTAGTAGACCTGAGGTCGGCCTTGACGAGATGCGAATGTGTTGAAAGCGATTTAGGTTTGGATTTCATCGTGTTATCGTGCCTGCTACGTCCTGGTATCTCGTTGCTAGCACATATCTTATCTGATACTGACTGAGTAGAATCTGGGCACCGCGTATACGTGAGAGACCGTATTGTCAATCTTGACGGTATTGTCGAAAGCTGTCTTGCCGAGGGTGACTGTATGCACCCCCCAGACGGCATAGTCAAAGTAGGCTGTACGGCCGTGGGTGACGGTATGATAGACCTGGGATTCATTGGCAAATGAGGATATATAGTCGGAAACCACTTCTGTCCTGCGGTGGTACCGATGAAAGTGGCGATGCCAGCCGGCTGGGAAACCGACACTTTGACCGGCGAGGTAATGGTTTTGATAAGCAAAACGGCTGTCTTCGGAGAAAATATCTCGCTCGCGCGGCACAATCTGGGCGCGGTCATCATGCATTGGAGAGCGCCGTCCCATCAGGTCGCAAACTTGGCTGTGCTATACGCGCGGGCGAGCTTCGCTCTCGCACGTTTAGATGCAGCTTACCCATTATTCTCGCCGCAGGAACCGTGGGGGCTGCGGTAGGTACTGCATCAGGCTGGCTTTCACCAGGAGGTGTTGGCGTAGGTACGTTTCCGGTCGCTGTGCCTCGGCCGGGTTCTAAGGTCGCCACGAATGCGTCGAGATCAACGCCTTCGCGGAAGTGAAGGGGAAACGAAATTTGTAGGTGCAGCAAACTCAGCGGTGCACGCGGATTCCGCAATTGGTGCGCCCCCATCCTCGTCGGCTTCGGCTTTGGTGGGACCGTCTTGTCTTCTAGCTTGGTCAGACGCGTCGTCCGCATATTCGTGCTAGCCGCACTCCTCGAAGCGACGCCTTTGGGCACTTTCTTCCTGTCCTTCGGAGCTTCGGTGGATGCGCCAGCGGTCGCTCCGTGTGACGCAGCGGGCTTGCTTGTCCACAGAGGAGGGGGATCCGGCGTAGTGCGTGCTCCGGCGGCGGCCCATGGATCCTCGCTACCGGTGACGTCCACGACGTCAGCTTTGCTGGCCGAAACTACGCTATCCGAGGAACAGTACCTTCCCTGGATGCCGACGAGTTGGGAGAGCTGGTTGCTTCGGAGGCTCCTTGAGCTGTCATTGCGGTTTTTGAGTAGTATAATCCCCTAATTTCTTGTAGATTTTTCTAGCAAATGTGGTAGCAAACGAGGAGGCGTACATACCAGCTAAAGTCGGTATACCGTTTCGGATAATATGATTTGGAAACACACAATTCCTTTGCCATACACCTCGCTTTATCGTAAATCCACCACCTCCTACCTATATATCCAGCAAGTTTAGTTTCTTTTTGCTAAAATCGCTGCAAATCACAATACGCAGTGTAGCGAGGTTACGCTGTGTGGGACAGCGGAGAGTTAACTGGCTCTCGGTACATAATGTTAGGAGCTAACAAAGGTTCGGTACGGGGACTGAAGGTCACACCTTTTGCATTTGATTAGGTTAAACTATGCTGGATAGTTCGATAGATGCATTTACCCCTTCGGCATTGGCCGCAACAAAAGTAAATATAACGCATTGGATTTTGAAGCAAAAGCATTTTTCGAGTTAACAACAATTGAGCCATGGATTTAGGACTGTGCTAAAGTTTATTGGAATAAGGAAATTTGTATTACGGACTCTTTGCGTCGAATGTCATCCTCTGGCGCTAAAGCTACGGCAGCCCACTGCACTTGGCAGCACTTGTAATCAATCCCGCTCCTGAGCCGGTTAACGGTATTATCTGCGACGGAACACCCATCGCTCACGAATTTGTCCACAACACAGGAGGACGTGCTTACTAAGGATATCACCTTGCTCGGTCCGGAGGGCGTGGCTCACCTTGTCCAGAAACGGTGACTACCCGGCAGGATCGCTTCGCGTTATGATAACGCGCCTTTAGAGCATGTATAAGAGAACATGAGCGCCACAACGGCGGCGGAATTGGCCACGGATGATGTGTCTGCGAGACCAACGCCGCGCTTACTAAGCGTGAAGAACTGCGAGGGGAAGTATAAAAAGAGAGCCTCCTTTTCTGACTCGTGGGGTCGAGACGACCATGGGATCTGTCTTGCCCCAGTCTGAACAACGCTACGAGGCGTATTCCATTTTTAAGCTATGATATAGCGCTCGCGAGTGGGCACAAACGTACGGTATGTCTGTTGACGCTGCGTTCTGAATTGGGTGCTGTTGAAATAACTGTTGGCTCACGTGTTTGCGCCTCCTAACCAAGTATATCGTGTTCGACCGTAGCTTCTTTCCACTCGAGAGCGCAATAATAAGTTGCTAGACTATGCTCTAAAAATGAGAGCTTCGATCGCCGGAATGGTGGCGCACCTTCTGCGTCAGTAGGTCGCAGAGACCGTCTTCATGAACGGAAGCGGCAGTGGAGACGGGACCTGAATCTAGCGATTTAAGCGGCTGAGCTAACAAGAAACATGACCAGACTGGGCATCAAGAGACCAGAATCTGATTGTCCTAAAGCCCGAAAAGGCCTGACCGCCCTCCGTACCTTCTCAACAAGCTATTACAACTCGCGCTGGCAGAGATCGCCGCGGATTGGCGTCAGTATTACCGGCGTTGATGGAGTTTGTCCGGAAGCAGACTATCGTCCAAAGAAGAACTATGCTCTGGTGGTCCTTGACTAGCTGTGAAGGAACACAAACCTTTGAACCAGCGGCAGAAGATCGCCCGGGAAGGCGTCAAAGTACGCCTAAAAGGGTCTACACCTCCGCAGTCATTTCGTCCAACCAACCATATCTCGACTTGACACAGGGCCAACATCCTGCGCAAGAATATCAGGAAAAGCCTGAAGGTGCCTGGTGTTCGACCTGGATCTCTAGATGCAGTGGCACGAAATGGGGATTAGTCAGTTCGGCATCGTGGACAAAAGAAACGAGGACGCCAGCGTATCGGGTCATACAATCCACGATCTGTAGTACCCCGAGGGAACATCCATCAATGCCCGCACCGATCCAAACAGCATTACCCAGCCTGATTAAGTTCGTTGCGATGCGGTAGTCCATGAGACCTTATAAAATAAAATAAGCGTTCCCGGGTATACCACGTGATGGTGGGCAACGTGGCTACGGCATTCCGCAATATCAGCATTCACAACAACAGTGTTCACCTGTTCGCCGGCCTGATTGAAATGGAGAAAGCGCTGGTGATCGGACGCTTCGCATATTTCGGGTGGATATAATCCCCAGGGGTCTATGAACGCTTTGGCGGGGCGATTCCTTTTTGCTCATGGGTGTCATACTAGTCACGCTTCCACTGCCGGCTTCTTCAACTATCACTAGGTAGCCGACCACATCAATGTAGCTGCTAGCATCGGTACTGTACGCAGCGATATAAGACCGCTCGCTCCGCTACGCAATGGTAGCCATTCTAGGTGCGGATATCATAAACACCAAAACGTTTATCGAAGGGAAGAAGCGGGAGCGCGTTCTTGGGCTCGGGTGTGACTTTGTCGATGCATAGATGGCACTTCCCTCTATTTAGATGCAAAAGGTGCGCAAGATTGTCCCCCCTGTCTACTGTTCGTCGTCGCCGACTAGGAATGGATATCGATCTCTCCCGGAAAGCTTACGTCACGTAGCGACTTGCATTCGAGCAGCAAGGCCGCGTACACAGCGGGAAGAGCGTCCAGACTGATGGCGCGTTCGATCCCCCCACCACTCCACTCACGAGTGTATACAGCTGTTCGTAGTAATCATGTGGAGTCTCCCCGTTCGGCACGCCGCACACCTCGTCCGACGTCGAAGCCGTTACAAACGCCATGCGTCTTCTTCTCATCTCCCTCCGCGACCGAACCCGACCAGAAGAGGATGGCGTGACGACATCCCCGTTACCACTACCGGCTGCAGCAGCACCATCACTCCTCGAAGAGGATACAGCGTCTCGCGAGACACTCATCTCAATGCCATGCAGCTGCTGCCCCTCACTCCGTGAGCTAGGTCACGCCACCTGCATCTTCTGGACCGTGTCCACGATGCCCCTCGTCCGCTGCCCTCATGCCACGCAGCGGTACGTCATCGACCACTCAGTGTATTACGGGGCCCTCCGCGCTCGCCCTCACCAGGACGCAGAAGTGAGTCACGGACTAGATTGGCACCGCTTTGCGAATAACGTTACTCATCACGACCACTCTCAGAGCGAGAAGCACCCTCGTTGTTTACCTGTGTCAACACTCCCCAGCACGCCCGTCGCTCCGGCTGCTATGTCGCGCCAGAAGCGCTTCTTCTTCCTCGCAAAGGTGGGTTATACATCACTAAGGCCCCACCACCAGTGTCCAGTGTCTTCGACTACCAGTCAAGCCTTGGCTTACGGTGCTCCAGCCACGCCATGCTAAAAGTTCGGTCATACCGCGTTCCACGTTCAGTGCCGCAGCATACAGCTGACCCCTGCGACGGGCGTAGTTACCCGAGTCAACCAAGACTCCCCACGGCTTCGCGAAGCCCTTCACGTCCAAGCCTGACTTGCACTAACCCTTCTCGCAAGAGAATCCAGCTCTCTTCGGTGCTGAGGCCCATTGCCCTCTACCTCCGCGAAGCACAACATAACCCAGTTCTCCCCCAGTAGGCCGCCCCGCGCCTACTGAGACTTGCCTTTTCACGGCGATGACCAGGAACGTCGGCTCGCCGGAGCATCGCGCTTATTGCGCAATGGGCAGTAAGCCCACAAATGCTTGGTGCCTCTGCACACAAAGCATTGTCGGATGCCGGCGCGCTGCTCCGCTGCAAGAAGCTCCGCTTCTTCATCTGCATTATAGCTGAGGTCCATCGGCTCTGGACTGCTCGAAGAGCTCAAATTATTAGCGTACCAGCCTTGTCGGGCCGATTTAAAGTTATGTTCGGCATTCAATACCACGCCAACCGCCTCTTCAGGAGGGGTAGGGTGTACATGAACACTTCCATTGGGGTAACGCCCACGCGGAGCTTTTCCATTAAGCCGGTCACAGTATCCAATTGAGATAGAGGGACATAGTCGAGCAACTCCTTCTTGCCCTGTCGAGTGGCAACGAATTTCGACCGAACACGGTATGCCTGGTTAGGCGGAGCAAACAAGCGCGATAACCGCTGTTTCAACAGCTTCCCAGTGGGAACGCAACGTCCACAGACGTGCCGTACGTTAGTGCTTAATCGCGAGCGCGATCTCCAAGCTTGAAAATGGAAAATACCACTCATGGTTGCTTAGACGGGAGCAAGGCAGATCCCATGACCATCTCGACCATACGAGAGAAGAGAGTTCACCTCGTCCTTCTCCTTAAAGTCATTTCTCCCTTTCTCAGTAGGAGCCGTTTCTTGTGATGCAGACCCGTCACGCGTGACCGATGTTTCCACCATTGCGGCGCGCATCTTCTCTTGATCATGCTCTAAGCGCTCGTTTTCAGTGATAGGCTCAACAGGGGATAGGACTCTATGTTTGGGACAGACCGAAGGATAATTGTTTTTTTAGGGCGGGGGCACCGCTCTCCTCGTCTCTTTTCGGTTGGAGATGACAGTCATCGCATAAGATCTTATTAATATGTTTGTTTGGCTGACCCCAATAGATTGTGTAAAGGTGTATCTCATAGTGAAGCAAGGAAATTGTGTGTTTCCGCATCAAATTAGCATTACAGGTATACCGCCTTTGATACTGGTACAGTATGTACTCCTTCTCGCTTGCTACCAACCACACGTGCATTTTCTCACTTCACATTTGGTGGAACAAGCTGTAACCAGACAAGAAAGACCTGCCTCTCATCGTCTCTTTTCGGCTGGAGCTGATGGTCATCGCATAAGCTCTCATTTATGATCCGTAAAAGCGGTGTTATAAGCTAGGGGTTAGTAGTACTAAAAACATGGGCTTCAAATACAGAGGGGTTCAATTAAGGCACCGCAAACATTTACTAAGACCATTTATACCACTATAACTTGAAGTCGATTTTGTGGTGTAGCGGGATCAGCAAAATCTGCGAGATTGCTGGATTCAACTTACCAACTGCGTCCAGACGCCGACTAACGGAGGGGGTCCCCCGATGATCCGTGTTCTGCTGAACTTTCCTCACCTTGTGTACCCGTCGGTAGGGCTGGATCTTGCTCTCTCGGTAACTTCCGAAGAGTTCAAGTGGTGAAGCCTGTGTGTCTTGGCGAGACGTGGGGATGGGGTGTAGCAGCAGTGGAAATTCTTCACTCTGCGTCCGTGGATGGCTCCGAATCCTAAGCGAATATTCGAGCTTATGGATCCAGGGCCTAGATCGTGGATCTGGCCGTAGGGTTGCCTTGCGGGTGTGTCCCTTGCCTTTGCGTTTCCTTTACGTCGTACTTGCCGCCTCCTGTGACGGGAACTTGAGAGTTGAGATCCTCTAGGGTGTAACAGACCAAGTAGTAAATTCGGTTAACCTGTCGGACCTGCACGTGTATAGGAAAAGCACACTACGTTGTAGGATCTGGCCAATGTATTATCCAGTTATCACTACCAACACTAGATTCGCTATTCCCAACCTTCTTCTAGCTCGTACGGCCAATGTAGTTCCGGTTCTTGAGGGCAGGAAGGCACTTGCGTGTTACTGTGCAAATAGAAGTCTGTTTTGATACTTAAGCCTATACCTGCCTGGATTTCTACCTTCTATGTCTCTTACTTGTTAAATCCCTTACCAGGCTCGGCTGCATGTCCCTTCTTTCCTTGACCCATCATCCCAGGTGTATTATCTTCAGATCCACCGGATCCATGGCGTAATCATTATGCCCCCCCATTATCGGTACACCCATTCCCGATTCAGGTCGCTTGGATCCACTTCACTGTATGTGTATGCTCGTCATGGATCCGAGCTCTCCTACCCTCCAACCTCGTTCCACGATCGTCTGTGATCTCCATTGTCCCACGAAAGTTCGCGATCCACTGCATCCATCATTCCTGGATCCTGGATTCAGGTCACTCTATGCGGGATCCTCCTTCCTTCGATCTGAACTCGGAAGTATGGGATCCGGGACACCTCGCGGTGTATCTTGACTTCACCCTAGCCGTGGTTGCTAGATCCACCTTTAGATGACACCCCCACTATTCCTTCCTAGACTCCACATTCAATCCACCCATACATAGCGTATCCCATATCCACCTAAGTGGATCCAGGTAAGGGTGGATCCGAGATAAGTCTTGGTGGATCTTGCCTTCCCGTACATCACTCATACCAGATCCATCGTCGTTTCACACGTGGTGCTGCTCGTCATGGCTTATCCACCACAGGCAACTTGCATCCGCGCCGGACGATCCAAATCCTCTCTAATCACTTGAAGTTGTCACTGATTCGGGGTAGTGACCCCGCACTAGGCCCATTCTCTTATTTCTGAGAAAGCACTTCACCACAATTTCGATGTCGTCGATACCCATGTCACTGTCTTCGTCGGCAAGGATAAACGGCGACTCCTAGTCCACGATCTCGTGGGACTCTTCACCAGCAAGGGCTCGGCGAAACGCAGGACCGCAGAGCTCATGACGAGCTAGAGCAAGTTCTACGTCAGCCCCAGAAAGCAACTTCGAAAGATGCGACGGATTGACGGCGGCACTCTGTGGATACCTTCTGCTTCTTACCGACGGTAAATGTAACGGGGTACGTAGCCCTACGTGTACCCTGGTTACATGAAGTGTGACACTTCAGGTGTATGACACGTCATACTCCGGGATTTTCGGTACAAGGTACCAAGATCGTTCGAAGCCAACCATTGGTCAAACGACATTGCATTTCTACAGGTAACTTATAGTTTGTATTAAACCCAAACTTAACCTACCTATAAATATACTCAGTTTACAATCTACCTTATTTAGGTCACTTCGCTCTCTTTAAATAAAGAGGGGACCTGTGAGCTGCCGTTCACTGAGAGTTTGTATACTCTCGGAAGAAAACTTCCTCTAGCGCAAGGTGCTGTGTGACCCCGTCACACTTGGTAGCACTAGTAGTCAATCCACGCCACCGCGGGTAGACTACCTGAACCTCTCCGAAGCTCGTTGCCATGGATAGGAACGACTTCGCTCATATGAACGACTCTCAGTTCGAGTCGGTTCGGAAGATGGCAGGCATCTTCGGGATGGAGGCCTTGCAGAGCCTGGTGGTGTCAACACCGGCTGAGCAGCTCGAGCGCGTCAATACATTCGACGCGTACGAGCAGGGCCTCATCGCGCATGTGCGGGAGAACCTGCAGGCTCCGGCGGCGGAAGAAAATCCGCCTCACCCGAAGCCAATACGGTTGAAGGTTAAGCCGTATGAAGGAAAGGAAGGCGAGAACCTTCACTTCTGGGTCCGAGAAGTAGAGCTCACGGTGGACGCGGCTCTGATCTCGACCGAGCAACTGCGTGTTGCCTTTGCACTCTCCAACCTTAGCGGCCGTGCTAAGAGTTGGGTGTACACACCAGAAGCAACACCCCCTGGATGTTTCACATCCTGGGCTTAGCTGCGCGAACAGCTCCGAGCCATCTTCCTCCCGGCGAACTACGAGTACCGCCAGCGTTCTCGCTTCCTCTCGTGTAAACAAGGGAGGCGCGAAGTGCACGAGTATGTTCAAGCGATACGGGAGCTCACGGCGTCCCTAGTGGGAAATCCACTCAACGAACACATCAAGATGACTGTTTTCATGGACGGCCTTCGAGTGGGCCCCGCATGTACTCAGCTGTTACGGGTGCAGTCAAGCACCCTTGAAGAGGCGATTCAAGTTGCTCTTCAAGAAGCGTACAGCCATCGCCAGGCGCGTACGCCGGCCTCAGCATGGCCTGGGAGTTCCATGTCGGCTCCCGGTCGAGCAGTCCCCAACGAACCAGTTCCCATGGAACTCGGGTCCGCCGAACACCGTGACATCCGCTGCTTCGGCTGCGGGAAGATGGGCCAATTCAAGCGCGACTGTCCCGCGGAAAGACTCCGCAGACGGTCCTTCTCCAAGCCCGTCCTCAAGGGTCGCTGGCAGAAGCCAGGATCCCGGGGACGGGGGAACGCCGGGAACCAGTAGGGGCGGAGCGCCCTACTGGGGAAGAACTAATTCTTCGTGATGGGTGCGCGGGTGGCGCGTACTACGGGGACTTAGCCCCTGAGAGGCTTCGCACTCTCGAATCGGCGAAGAGCAGCGGCGGGTTGCTCGTGGTACACGGATGTGTACGGGGATACGATCATCCCTTTAGAATCTTGATCGATTCTGGGGCGTCGAAGAATTTCGCACGCCGCCAGACGGTTGCTCGCAACAGCAACAAGTTGTCCGATGCTTTGAGAGAAAGCAAGGGCAACGGGACGGTGTCAGTACAACTGGCCGACGGGAAGGTCGTCACTGTCCCCAACGTCCAAGCGTATCTGGCCGTCACGTCTATAGATTTTGACAGTCTTAAACCGCTCACTGTTCTCGATATGGATCCATATGATATGATCCTGTGCATGCCCTGGCTTGAGAAGCACGAGCCCTGGATCGAGTGGCGAGGCAAGGCAATCGGTGCTAGCCGCCCTGCGCAGTCCGACAGAGCATTGGTAAGTCATGTTCCCACCTCTGTCAGGACCCGGGGCGCCCGCAAGGGCTGCCAGGGTACCAAAGCATTCGGCAGATGCTTGGGAGTCGTCGACGTATATGACGACTCCGAGGATGCTTTGATGGTGGCAGCGCCCAGAAGAGGCGCTGGCCAAGTGGGTAATTTAGGTCCACAGGCGGGTAACTTAGTTCCGCAGACAGCTGCAGCTGTCACGAACACTGAGAACAGCGTGTTCAGCGTGGGTAACAGAGCTCCCCTCACGGTCGCCCAGACCTTAACTGAAGAGGAAGACGTCGGATACGCTTCCTGTGTGGGTAACACAGTGCCACACGCGGTCGCCCAGACCTTAACTGAAGAGGAAGGCGTCGAACACGCTTCCTGTGTGGGTACCACAGTACCACACGAGGCCACGAGTGCCTCGGATGTCGTAGCGCCAACATCCCTAGACGTGGGCAGGAAAGCTCGACGTCACGGTCGCCGTCGTCAACGACACCGCCGCCGCCTCAAGTCGGATCCGAACTTCGTTCCGATCGACGTTGCTTCAATCGACTCGAGTCCAGGGCCCGGGCTCCTCCGACAAGGCCGGTGAAAGAGTGTTGTCACATCTTCGATGGCAAGACCGGTTTACCCGTCAAGGCATCTGGTGTCCACTCGGAGCCGTTGCCAGAGGTTGCAGAGATACTGAACCTCGAGGAAATGACGGCTGAGACTTTCCTGACCAACCTCAAGGCTGGAGCGATTGCTGAGATGGTACTCATGAGACCTGAGACCACTCGGGAGGAGCTGAACTCCTCCTCTGGCTTGGGCGAGAACGTCCTGGAAGACCTGAACAAGCAGCGTCAGACGCGCTTGGGTTCTGAGATCCTTAAGAACCCCAAGGATCCGGTGTATCCTTTGGTGACGGAGTATGCGGATGTGGTGAACAAACACCCACCGACCCAACTCCCACCGGATCGAGGCGTACGGCACGAGATTGATCTCGTGCCCGGCACAAAGTATTGTGTCACGAGGCAAAGGCCACTCCCGCGCAAACAGTGCGAGATCATTGATGCCTTCTTCGCCGCGAAAGCGAAGGCAGGCATGGTGCGGGAATCGAAATCCCCGCACTCGACGCCGACTTTCTGTATTCGGAAACCGAACGGAAAGTGGCGTCTAGTTCATGCTTATAACAAACTGAACAACGCAGCGGTGCCGGCCCAAACACCGATCTCACGAAAGGATGTATTGTTAAACAACATGACCGGGGGCGTACTGTACAGTGCGCCGGATCTGGTGGACGGATACTATTAGATCCTGATGCGAGAGAGTGACATCCCGCTCACCGCGGTGAGCACCCCAAGCGGCATGCTTTGGGAGTGGCTCGTCATGCGGCAGGGCTTGTCTGACACCAAGGCGACGTTCAATTGCCTGGTGACGCAACTGTTCCGCCCTTTGCGTACCTTCGTACAAACGTACTTGGACGACATATTCGTCCACAGCCGTGCCGAGGGAGGCAAGACGGCCATGGAGGTGCACCGACGACACCTCCGTCGACTGTCGGACGTTATGCGAGCGAACAAGCTCTACGCCAACATCGACAAGTGCGTTTCCGCGTCACCAGAAATTAACGTTCTCGGTTGCTTCGTAAGCAACGTGGGCATTCGGGCTGGCCCAGACAAGGTCAAGGTCATAGCAGCATGACCAACGCCCCGATACCAAAAGGATCTCCGAAAGTGGTTGGGCTTGGCCAACTACCTTCACAAGTACTGCGCGGGGTACGCAGGCTTTGCTAAGCCCTTGTCGGGCCTCCTTCAGAAGGACGTCGACTGGCGCTGGGAGCAAGAGCACCAGGATGCTTTTGACAGCATCAAGGTCAGTCTCGACTGTCCTGGCCCTAGCGGATGAGACGAAGCCGTTTAGCGTCGTCTGCGACGCCTCCGATTACGCCATCGGATGTTCATTGCTGCAGGCCGACACGGCTGGACACGAACGAGTCATCTCGTTCCAGTCCAGGCAGCTCAAAGCCGCCGAGCGGAACTACCCTGTACACGACAAGGAGCTCCTGGCAATGCAATATGCCCTTGTGAAGTTTGCTGTTCACCTTCTGGGCTCTAGGCACTTTTTGATCTACACAGACCACGCGTCCTTGAGGACGGCGACTAACTCGGCACACCCTCCCCAAGGGTGGCGAGGTGGCTGTCCTTCTTCGTGGAATACAACTTCCGCGTCGAATACAAGCCGGGCAAGCTCAACGTGCTTGCGGGCGCCTCTCTCGGCGTCCTGAGTACGAGTTGGCCCACATCACGCCGGTGACAGCGGATCTATATGATCGGATACGCATGGCGTATCGGGACGATGAGGCTGTCGCGCCTATCGTCAAGTTCCTTATGGCAGGAACGAGCGCGAAGTCCGACTGGCTCTCGTCGCGACAGCGCTCACGGCTCCACCGATATGAGTTTAAAAAAGGTCTCCTCTATTACCGGGTGGAGCCCACTGATTTTCAACGGGTGGTCGTACCCAACGACGAGAATCTGAAGTTCGATATCCTCGCGGAGGCGCATGACGCGCCCTCCAGCGGCCACTTGAGCCGCGAGAAGACCTTTCTGTCGGTCTCTCAGTCCTTCTAATGGACCCACATGTACAAGTGGGTCGCTCGGTACGTTAAGACATGCGAAACATGTCAGCGGGTCAAACCGGCAGGGCACTCTTCGGCTCCACTACAGAGCCTGTCCGTACCGGCTGACTGTTGGAAGTCGATGAGTCTTGACTTCATCGTTGGGCTTCCTGCCGACGGACACGGCAACACCGGAGTTTTTGTGCTCGTGTGTCGGCTGAGCAAGATGGTACATCTTGCGCCGGTTCCCGTCACTGTTACGGGCGAACAAACCGCAAGGTTGTTCGTCGATGGCGTGTTCCGCTATCACGGTCTCCCGGAGACGATTGACTCGGACCGAGACCCGCGGTTCACTGCTGCGTTTTGGAAAACGCTGTTCTCTTTACTGGGAACTCGTCTGCAGATGTCCACTGCGGACCATCCGCAGACAGACGGCCAAACAGAGCGCGTCAATCGAGTGCTCGAGGACACTCTGCGCAGTGTGAGCGCGGCAGCACCTCGTACGTGGTCGACGCAGCTTCTAGTTGCTGAGTTTGCTCTCAACAACGCGGTGCACGCGTCGACGGGGTTCACGCCGTTCTACTTGAACGGCTTCCGCCACCCCAGAGTGCCTATCACTCTTCGAGGAGACACTGACCACTTTATTCTAAGTGGGGGAGAGGCTCGGAAAGACCTTTCCTCCCAGGTCTCGGATGTGAGACCAGTTTCGCTGTGGAAACAATTGGAGCCCCTCCGGCGTACGGTCTTAACCGCAGCCTTGCCGTTCCGACCGAGGCTTCCTGCGCCGACGCCCTCTTCGACGTCACCTTAAATATACGTATGTTTCCTCTTCCATGTTTGTCGGAGTACTCCTTTTGTTTATCTTGGGCCGCTGCCATGGCATCGCGGACTCTGCTGACAGCGCTCAGCTTGGTATCCATAAAGGATTCCGTACGAACGGACCCCGGAGCCATACGCCGAGTACGCAGAGTACGCCGGGTAAGCACCATACGCATACGTCTGGGATTGTGCCGCAGGCGGCTCCGGACGTGGCAGCATAGCCTCGATCCGTCGGATAAAGCGGAAGGCCTCGTTCAGATCGGACGAAGAGGCCCGCGAATCCACCCGCAGATGCAGGCTCGCGACCTCACGCTCCAACAGATCTAGGCGGCCCCCAAGACAAGCGAGATCGCCCTGATTTCCGGCCTAGGCAGCAGCACCACCGCCAGGCCCAAGGCCAAGTGCAATCTCAAGCACGAGTACACGTTGACGGAGGCGGTCAACCTCAGAGCCCTGTGTCAGACCAGCAGCCGGAACACTCGGACAAGAGTGGCTATCGGGAGGCGCCGAGTACTCGTACTCGTACGAGGGCACCTCCGTCCCTGCTTGACCGGAATGGAGAGGTCCACTTCTACATGGAGCGGATCCTCCAGGAGCAACGGCGTCGCGGTAAGCGACAGCTCCTCGTGAAGTGGAGGGGTTATGCCCACTCTGAGAACTCGTGGGAGCCGTTTGAACGGCTCCTGATTGACTGTCCGAAGGCTGTCGCAATCTGGGAACAGAAGCGGCGGCAGCTGCATAAGAAGTCCGGGGCTTCTTGCCCGAACGGGGTACGGAAGTTGAAGACACATCGTACCCGCGCTCATCATGAGCGCTAGAAGCCGCGCGCTTCAGGATGTCCCTTGGCAGCATGCGCTTGCTGACCAAGTGGGCAACCCGAACACGAAAAACACGCTGGTCCAGGATGCTGGGCAGCTGATTTTCATACAGTTCCTGTAACTCCGTCGGTTAGTACTTGAGAGACTCCACCCATGCCCAGAACATGTCCTCACAAGAACCCCAGGTGGGACAGTTCTCGGGCAGAACCCAGGGGTATCCCAAAGAGGATAGAGACCACCCCGGGTCTCGGGCTTCTTACGACAAGTCGTGAAGTCCTTAAGGGGGATGCGGTGTGGCGCGAGCAGCACACACCGAGCTGCCTCCAAGTTGTCAACGAACACCTGTTCCTTCTGAACAAGGGCACGTTCGTAAATGCACCTAGAAGTGGGGCCGCCCACAAGGCTGTGGTGAAGTGCTTTCTCAGAAATAAGAGAAAGGACCTGACGCGGGATCACTATCCTGAATCAGTGACAAGTTCAAGTGATTAGAGATAATTTGGGTTGTCTGGCACGGATGCAAGATACCTGTGGTGAATTTGCCATGATGAGCAACACCCCGTACGAAATGACGATGGATCTGGTGTGATTGATGTACGGGAAGGCAAGATCCACCAAGACTTATCTCGGATCCACCCTTACCTGGATTCACTTAGATGGATATGGGATATACTATATAAGGGTGGATCGAGTGTGGATCCTATGAACGAATGATGGTAGGTGTCCTCTGAAGGTGGATCTAGTAGTCACGGCTATCAAGAAGTCAGGATCCACCGCGAGGTGTCCCGGATCCCATACTTCCGAGTTCAGATCGAAGGAAGGAGGATCCCGCATAGAGTGACCTGAATCCAGGATCCAGGAATGATGAATGCAGTGGATCGCGAACTTTCGTGGGACAATGGAGATCACAGACGATCGTGGAACGAGGTTGGAGGGTAGGAGAGCTCGGATCCATGACGAGCATACACATACAGTGAAGTGGATCCAAGCGACCTGAATCGGGATGGGTGTACCGATAATGGGGGGGGCATAATGATTACGCCATGGATCCGGTGGATCTGAAGATAATACACCTGGGATGATGGGTCAAGGAAAGAAGGGACATGCAGCCGAGCCTGGTAAGGGATTTAACAAGTAAGAGACATAGAAGGTAGAAATCCAGGCAGGTATAGGCTTAAGTATCAATACAGACTTCTATTTGCACAGTAACACGCAAGTGCCTTCCTGCCCTCAAGAACCGGAACTACATTGGCCGTGCGAGCTCGGAGAAGGTTAGGAATTGCGAATCTAGTGTTGACAGTGATAACTGGATAATACATTGGCCAGATCCTACAACCTAGTGAGCTTTTCCTATACACGTGCAGATCCAACAGGTTAACCGAATTTACTACTTAGTCGGTTACGCCCTAGAAGGTCTCAACTCTCAAGATCCCGTCACAGGAGGCGGCAAGTACGGCGTAAAGGAAACGCAAAGGCAAGGGAGCACACCCGCAAGGCAACCCTACGGCCAGATCCACGATCTAGGCCCCGGATCCATAAGCTCGAATATTTGCTTAGGATTCGGAACCATCCACGGACGCAGAGTGAAGAATTTCCACTGCTGCTACACCCCATCCCCACGTCTCGCCAAGACACACAGGCTTCACCACTTGAACGCTTCGGAAGTTACCGAGAGAGCAAGATCCAGCCCTACCGACGGGTACACAAGGTGAGGAAAGTTCAGCAGAACACGGATCATTGGGGGACCCCCTCCGTTAGTCGGTGTCTGGGCGCAGTTGGTAAGTAGGATCCAGCAATCTCGCAGATTTTGCTGACCCCGCTACACCCCAATGGAGCGCGTGCCCGGATCTTTTGGTGACTCGGGATTTCACCGTGAGTCCCAAGAAGATGCTCAAGTCAAGATTGAGCCAGGGGAAGAGGCGTCGTCGGAGGTCGGATCGACGAAGACGCTGCTGAATGAAACAAGATCCGCGGATCGATAGAGTTTTGGGAGGAACTCTGTCGACGGAAGAGAGGTGGATCCGGATCCGGATCTAGAAGAAAAACCTCTTTATCCTCCCCAGGTCCCCTCGAGGACCCCTGCGGATCTTGACTTGCGTCAAGATCCGCTAACAAAACAAGGTAAAGTGAAGGCGAAACAGTATGCATTTGCAGATTCACCGGTTAAGCCAACACCGTACCTAAACCCAAGCCCGCTAGTCGAAGAAACGAGAAAGAAGACGAAAACGAGTAAGACTACGCGGAAGAAGATGCAAGCTCCAGAGTCGGAAGAAGACCAAGCTGGATCCAGGTCAAGCTGGTCCGACAAGGATCTCGAGTTTGTGTATCACCACCAAGCTTTACGCGCCTTCCTGCATCAAGATCCTGTCATGCAAATCCTGAATCCACGACAGATCGACGATCCAAGGGAACCGGTGAGAGCACCAACGAAAACGGCGAACAGGTTGGTGGAAGGCAAGGATCTATTACGTTTGCTGACGGAGTCAGGCATCGTAGCTGGTGTGTTCGACGCAGAGGATGTCTTCGAGCTAGACTTGGATCTCATAGTATCCGCGACGCGGGACCTCTTTGCCAGAGTTAAGTCCATCACCGGAGAAAGGTCGCGTACTATGGATCCAGTGTCGTCACCGAGGATCAGCCAAGCTGTGTCCTCGAACTACGAATTCGCGGCGGAAGATTGGTCCGACACGTCGTCCGAGCCCCGACTTATGACTTTAGGACCCTCTGGGGCATCCATGCTGGAAGCGCGGGCGAGGATCCGGGGACAGGAAGTCCCTGTGAACGTGAAGGCTCGGGATCCAGTACGCCCTACCCGTGATCTGATACAATCCAGCCAGGATCGAGCCAGATCCGGCAAGAAGCCAATGAAGTTATCGTCAGATCGGGCTCAAGGTAATCGGCGCACAGATCCCGACTCGCCAGTGGACCAAACGGCCACAGGCTCTTCCGATACTTCCTCGGGCACCCTGCAGCGACACCTCGAAGCTGCGATTAGTCGGTTTCTGGCCGAACAGGGTATGAGAGCGCCCGTGCCACAAGCGCAAGTGCTCCACGAACATGGAGCACGAGACGTGGAGATGGAGTCAGTGGAGGAAGACAACTCCCATGATGAGCTCCACCCAGATGATCTGGATGGCCCATCCCCTTCGTCAGCGGTGGTTGCTACAGCCGCAGCCGGGGCAGGTGGATCGTCCATGATCCAGAGGGTACGGATCTCAGCCATATCGGATCTGAGGAGTTCACGGGCAAGGATCAAGACGTGGACCGAGCGAGAACATGGATCAGCAAAGTCTAGTCGGCCCTCATGAGAGATCAAGCGTCAGATGCCGAGAAGTGTCTGACTTTTGCGGATCTGCTAGCGGCGCCAGCCAGGAACTGGCATCGGCAGCTGGGCAGATCCACCAGGAACAAGTGGCCAGATTTGCTGCGAAGCTTCCAGATCCAGTACTGTGGATTGGGAGTGTTGGTGGCACGACAATACTACCATGCTCGCCGCAGATCGGATGAATCCCCGCTAGAATACCCGCATCGACTAAATGTAGCCGGTCTACGGGCCAAGTTGAAGATCAAGGATGGGGGATCCAAGGTACTACGTAAACATGTGGATCCTCTCATCGAGACGTTGGTAGATGTGGATCTGGCCGACAGGCTGACCCTATTACGCCTTCCAGACGCAGATGAACTCGAAGAAGTGCTGCGGGCTGTGGATCGCGCGAAACACCGCCAGAAGAAGGCGGCGATCGGATCCGGCAAGT
>NW_003303746.1:673334-676282 GCF_000142945.1 Phytophthora infestans T30-4
TGCTTCTACGTGTGTCGCGGTTGTGGCGAGATTCACGACGTCGGCAAGTGTCCGATGGAGGAATTCTACAACCAGATCCGCCAATGGTTTGATCCAGCCAAGCACAGAGGGATGTTGCCAGAAGTGGCCGAGACGATGTTAAACTAGGACGCTCGCCGGGTTTGAATCCGGTACGAGCCGAGCGTTCTAGGTATTGCATTTATGCATTCGTGAACAAGACATCGCTAGATCCAGGTAGCAGGACCCTAGATCCAGTCGATAGGACACGTGATCTACATGAATTGTCAGTTGCCAAGATTTCTGGTTTGCGCCAAGTGGATGAATTTGCCAGATCCGAAATCTCTTCAACCCTGGATCTACCAAGGGGAGAGGCGCGTGGTTATTGGGAGAAACGTCAACAGCGGGCAATTGTTTGAGCCTACCAAGGGTGAGGTCACTGCAGATCCACCTAAGGTCTGTCAGGTCACGGATCCCGTGGATCTGAGGATGTTGGATCCACGGATCTGCTGACAGGGGCGTCCCGTGGATACTGGAAGTACCATGCCCCAGGAAATTGGTTCAGACAAGCCAAAGTAGGGGGCAAGATCAACAATGAATAAGCAATCATACTCCTCGATAGTGGTGCCGAGGTGTCTATACTGGATACCGCTTTTGCTCGTAAGGTTGGGTGCCAAGTGGATGGGAGTCGAATTCAAGATTGTGTTGGGATTTGTGAAGGCGTGTACCATACAAACGGGAGAACGCGGATCAAGATCACGTTTGCAGGTTGTTTGGTGTACTGATTTGATATTTGGGTTGGAGATCTCGCTGGTCAAGACGCCATCCTCGGGATGGATTTCATGGTACCCGCCGGAGTGAGGTTGGATCTGGCGGATGGGACACTTTGTTTCCCTGCCGAGATGCGGATCCAGCTCAGCGGACGGCGACCGTTGTACGGAACGAAGATGATGATCATAAGGACGGATAAGACGACCTGGATCGAGCCCGGAGAAACCTGGGAACTGCCAGATCGGCTAAAGTGGGCGGAACATGAGAAAATGTGGGTCACGCGGGGAGAGAAATGGGTGCCTACCGTATTCCAGGGACCAGGTCGATCACAATACCTCCAGGTTACGAACGTCAGCGACAAGAGACTATTACTGGACCATTATGAGGTGATCGGGCGATGGTTGGCGTAGGACGGTATTCCTAGGCGACCTCGATATGTGTCAGTGGGGTCTGGCGTACGAGGCGACTACCGAGATCGAATCTCTTGGAGAGGTGGAGCCCCCGGCGGGGCCAACTGGCCCCTTGGTGGATCGGCTTTCATATCCAGCTTCGAGAAAGATCCTGCAGAGGAATCGTCGGATTGAGATCCAAGCGATGGAGGTTGGATCCAAGACGGGGGATGATCCCCAGAGTCGGCCCCTAGATAACGCAGGGTCGGTGGATGAAGGATCGCAGAGGGCTGAAGCCGGACCGCCGGGTCCCACCGACTAACAAGTGGATCTGAGCTTTCTATTAGATAAAGTGCTTAGATCCTTGTCGAGAGTGGCAACACTAGCTAAACAGGAACCGTCGTGTGTAAACCCACCCGAGGATCAAGTCGATCCAAAAGGTAACTTCCCCAGTACCAGGATACCCGACCCCACGAAGACAGAAGGGATGACGGTTGAAGGAGAGTCGCGATGCTTGGATCCAGTGGTGGATCCGACAAAGCCTGAAGATGAGCAAGTCTGCTAGGGTATCTACACGCCGAGGATCTTGGAGAAGGCATGACAGTGATCCCGGAGGTACCACGGACCACAGAGGAGGTCACGATTGATGATATCCAAGTGGATCCAGGGGCAAACGAATCCGCTGAAGCGGATCGTCTACGTCAGAAGATCTGGGAAAGACGACATCTCCTGATTGGTAAAAGTAACGCGTTACCGCCCGCGGCCCGCGGAGTCAAATGTGACATCGATGTCGGCGACGCGAGACCGATCGCTCAAAGGGTGCGGAAGGTGGCACCTCAGTTCCGAGAAAAACTATCAGATCTGATTAAGGGCCTGCTGCAAGCCAAGATCATCAGTTTCTCAACGTCCCCGTGGGCATCTCCGGTGGTAATCATCATCAAGAAGAACGGAGTGGATATACGTCTGTGCATTGATTACCGGCTAGTTAACGGTCTGACTCGATTGATGGTGTATCCGATGCCTCTAATCAATGAGCTGTTGGAAAATTTGGATAACGTACTCTGGTACTGTTCTCTAGACATGGCCAGTGGTTTCTGGGTGGTTACTATGACGGATCGAGCTCGCGCGATATCCGCATTCATCACACCGTTTGGACTGTTCGAGTGGATTCGGATGCCGTTTGGATTGAAGAGCGCACCCCAGATCTACCAACGCCTGATCGATAACGCCCTCTTTGAGTTCATTCGAATATCGGAACCCGGAAGGGGTGGATCCGGGGAAGATCATACGGAAGTGGATCCATTCGAAGCAGGAGAGCCAGGGGATCCTGGGACCCCGTCTGTGTTAGGACGCAGATCTTACATCGACGACATTCTAATCCCGGCGTAATCGTGGGATCAGTTGTGCGAAAGAGTGACATCCCTACTGGAGGTGTGTACTAGGTGGAATCTCTCTATCAGTGTGGTGAAGAGCTATTGGGGGATGCGCAAGGTGGATTACTTAGGCCATCGAGTCTCCAAGGAGGGATTGGAGGCGAATCCTAAGGACCTGTCGTCGTTAGCCGACGTGTCCTTCCCACAGGCGTTACGGGCGATGCAATCCTTCTTGGGCAGTTTGAATTACTACAGTCGGTTCATCGAGGATTACGCGCTGGATGCTGCGGTACTATATGAATTGAGAGAGGTAGATTTTGCAGCGATGACCACTCCAGCTTTATGTTGTGAAAAGCAACAAGTCCTGCCGCTGGAAAGATGGTATCCCTGAACTGATCCAAGCTTTTTGAGAACACAA
>NW_003303746.1:677630-679959 GCF_000142945.1 Phytophthora infestans T30-4
TTCCGTCTACTGATTAATGTCATGGACTGGCAATTAACCCCATCTAAAAACAAATCTCAGTGATAATCACTGAGATATGGAAATTCCTGAGTCTGGTGCGAGAGCATACGCTTTTTCAGCCGTAAATATACACTTTTTGGCGAACGGTCGACACAATTTGACACGCCCAAACACTTATGCCTAGAACTGACCGCTGGCATACACTTTTCTGACCACTAGCAAAAGGCTCTGACTGGATCTCTCAACCGACGAGGGAATGTTACAGACATATTCAAGTAAGGGTGTGTGGATTATAATAGCTTATGCAAAAAGGCTAGCTCGACCCAGTTTCCAGTCGCTAGTTACTACTACGAAACGAATCCACGAAGACTGAAACTGGAGGCGTGGCGTCAAAGAGTGATAGTGATCAGGTAGTCTTGGGCTGAACATTGAAGAACTTGCCCACTAGACGCTGGATCTGGCGTCCTGGGTGTTGGCTCGGGTCCCCACGAAACTGGATGCGCCAAGGCTCGGCTTCGTCGATCTCTCGCAAGGCTTCCAGTAGGTTCGTGGGTTCTGGGCGATGAAGGGAGGGATCCTCCAAGTTGGCTTGACGGGATACGGATCCCGGGAACCAAGCTACCTTATCCCCGCGTCGGGGAAGATGCAAGAAGGATGGATCCAACAAAACATCCACGTCATACCAACCGTCCTGGATCGTCAACACGAGGATCACGAAGCTACGTCGGTTACCACGCTGCTTGTTGAAGTTGGACAACCAAGTCGAGCCCTGCAGCTGATTACGAGAGATGGGGAATCGGTGAGTGCCTTCCCATATGGCAACCCGGTGCTTGGAAACGAAATCCCGGAACGCGCGAGCGAACAACCCAAGACGTCCGCGCACATCACCCTGAAGCTAGCCGGATCCACCAGTGTGGTGGCCAGCGTATGTCACGGGGCCGCATTCAGCAATTCTTCCACGTGAGGTCTGGTGATGAGCGCATCCACGTATTCGGCCGTCGGGATGACATCCGCTTCCCGAGGGAATATCCATTCAGCTCGAAAAGGCAACTCAGGAAACAGGACCGTGATCTTCATTGAAATAATGAGGACCCAGTTTAATTTCTTGGCGGACCAAGGTTCAATGTCTCGAGTGGCGAAGGCCACGGGAGCACGCCGACCAGGAATGAAGGCGGCATCAGAACCGAACGGGGCCACGGGAGGCATCCCTGGCAATGACGAGTTAGGTGGAGCGGGGATCAAGACAGATCCGGGAGATCCGCTACTACGAGGCGATCCCGGGGATCCGCCACCATGAGGCGATCCTGGGGATCCGCCACCATGACACGATCCTGGGGATCTGCCACCACGAGGCGATCCCTCTCCACCAGATCCAGAAGATCCGCCACCATGAGGCGACCCCCCTCCACCAGATCCAAGGAATCCACCACCACGGGGCGACCCCCCACCACCATCGCTACCCGATCCACCATCACTGTCGACTTGGATCGCAGATCCCGCAGTGCCGCCTCCGGATCCCATTGTACCAGCGACTTGCGGAGGCGGTGTCGAGAGGGATCTCCGCCGGGCTTCAGATCTGGACTGGGACAAGGCCCGTCGCGTGTCTTCCTCCAAGGCGTCATCAGCGGCTCGAGCCTCCTCCGAATCCTCCGGACTTTCATCGTCGTCGTCGTCGTCATCGTCCTCATCGCCCAGAGTGAAGGGATACGGGCCGGAGGACGACGTACGCTTCAACGACGATCGGATAGGAGGTCCTGAGCCGTCGGACCAGTCTGATTCCTCACCTCGTCGTCCTCCGAGCTGCCAAGTCCACATCCAGGGGGAATGATACGTCTGGCTTTCCCTTTCCCGGGTCCAGTGCGGGCCGGCGGATGGCCGGCGGAAGCTGGCTGGGGAACGGCAGGCGTCGTCACCGAAGGGCCAGCGGTGGATCCCGACAGAGACGGTCCGGTCTTAGCGGTGGATGGGGCTAACCTCGTCGTAGGAGCAGCGATTGCTGCGGATCCAGTTGCCACGACTCCCTGGGACGACGGCGCGATGGTGGATCCGGTCTTGGACGCTGATCCCGGTTTGGATACAGCAACGGGTCCAGCCTTGGCAGTCGATCCGGACTTGGACACCGTGGATCTCGTTTTAGATGCAGCAACGGATCCAGTCTTCGACGCCGTAGAACCAGTCTTGGGTCCAGATCCAGATTTTGACGTAGCAGCAGTAAATCCAGCCTTGGATCCCACTCTCGCTCCGGACGTAGCTGCGGATCCAGTCTTAGACGCTGATGTCGACTTGGATGTAAGCGGTGGAATTCGGACTTGGATCCGGCACCAGACTT
>NW_003303746.1:680371-721221 GCF_000142945.1 Phytophthora infestans T30-4
CGGCATCCTTCATTTGTCACCTGGATTGACATAACAAGTGAATATGGAGTTACTAGCAGGGACCAAAAGAGGATCGTACTCGTGTGGCGAAGCTTGGATTTCAGCCCCGTTTGCGTCCGCTTGGCATCCGCCCACTCGGTAGCCGCCTTGTCTCGCTGGAGCTCGCTGTCCGCCAACTTCGCTTGGGTCTCGTCGCGCAATTGAGTTATACGTACGAACTCTTCGAGCGCGAAATATCGCCCAGCAGACGCTTTCTCGAGCGACTCCTTGGTATCTTTCAGCTCCTCAGAGAGTCGAGCCAGAGCTACATCCGGCGACGAGGGAGGTGGATTTGGCGCGGAGGACTCTTCACGCCCCGACCCTAATGCGGTTCCTCCATGGGTGGATCCCACATAGTCGTTGGTTACAACCTCTTCTTGGGTCAGGCGCAGCTCGTCACGGAGTTGATCCAAGCTCGCGTCCGCGGCTGCCCTACCAGTCTGGGAATCCTCCAGATCCCGCTCGAGGTCGTGGATCCGGGATTGGAGCTGGTGGATCTCAGATCCGGCGAGCGCCATCTCCCTAACGAGATGGTCGTTGTCATCTCGCATACCATCTCGTTGAAGGGAGGTGCGATCCAGCCGTCAGGTCAGGTCGCGGATCTCGACCGCTTGATCAGCCAACAAGAGTCGTAGGTCCGGCGAACGAGAGCCCGCACGGTGCTCCCACCCCTGGATCTCCATAGCCTGGTCATGGACCTGGGATCGCAAGGTTTGGAGTTGAATGGCGTGCAAAGACGCAGCTTGGTCGTTAGCATCTTGGGCCGTCTGGAGCTCCGCCATCAAGGTTTGCACCCGATCTGAAAGAGCCTGGGCTAGAGTACGCAGATCGGTGGGTGACATTGAAGAAGGGCTGACCGGAGGAGTGGTGAATGGGGCCTTGCCCGGCGATTTGCTGGTACGCTTGGTGGGAGACATGTATCACGTAGAGGAGGAAGCGGTTGTGGATGCTGGTAGTGCACGTCGTGAACGCTGTTGTGTAGCGCCGACAACGTACAGGACGCGATTGTGGTGAAGTGCTTTCTCAGAAATAAGAGAATGGACCTAACGCGGGGTCACTATCCCGAATCAGTGACGAGTTCAAGTGATTAGAGAGGATTTGACTTGTCTGGCACGGATGCAAGTTGCCTGTGGCGGCTTAGCCATAATGAGCAACACCCCGTACGAAATGACGGTGGATCTGGTATGAGTGATGTACGGGAAGGCAAGATCCACCAAGACTTATCTCGGATCCACCCTTACCTGGATTCACTTAGATGGATATGGGATATACTATATAAGGGTGGATCGAGTGTGGATCCTATGAACGAATGATGGAAGGTGCCCTCTGAAGGTGGATTTAGTAGTCACGGCTAACAAGAAGTCAGGATCCGCCGCGAGGTGTCCCGGATCCCATACTTCCGAATTCAGATCCAAGGAGGGAGGATCCCGCATGGTGGATCTCGAACTTTCGTGGGACAATGGAGATCACAGACGGTTGCGAGATGATGTTGGATAATTTGAGAGCTCAGATCCACGACGAGTGTGCACTTACAGTGAAGTGGATCCAAGCGACCTGGATCCGAATGAGTGTACCCATAATAGGGTGACCATAATGATTACGCCGTGGATCCGTTGGAGCTGAAGATAATACAGCTGGGGTGATGGGTCAAGGGAAGAAGGGACATGCAGCCGAGCCTGGTAAGGAATTTAACAAGTGAAAGACATAGAAGGTAGAAATCCAGCCAGGTATAGGCTTAAGTATCAATACAGTCTTCAATTTGCACAATAACACGCAAGTGCCTTCCTACCCTCAAGAACCGGAACTACATTGGCCGTACGAGCTCGGAGAAGGTTAGGAATTACGAATCTTGTGTTGACAGTGATAACTGGATAATGCATTGGCCAGATCCTACAACCTAGTGAGCTTTTCCTATACACGTGCAGATCCGACAGGTTAACCGAATTTACTACTTAGTCGGTTACGCCCTAGAAGGTCTCAACTCTCAAGATCCCGTCACAGGAGGCGGCAAGTACGACGTAAAGGAAACGCAAAGGCAAGGGACACACCCACAAGGCAACCCTACGGCCAGATCCACGATCTAGGCCCTGGATCCGTAAGCTCGAATATTCGCTTAGGATTCGGAACCATCCACGGACGCAGAGTGAAGAATTTCCACTGCTGCTCCACCCCATCCCCACGTCTCGCCAAGACACTCAAGCTTCACCACTTGAACTCTTCGGAAGTTACCGAGAGAGCAAGATCCAGCCCTACCGACGGGTACACAAGGTGAGGAAAGTTCAGCAGAACACGGATCATCGGGGGGCCCCCTCCGTTAGTCGGTGTCTGGGCGCAGTTGGTAAGTTGGATCCAGCAATCTCGCAGATTTTGCTGACCCCGCTACACCACAAGGCCACGAGGAGCGACGAGAAGCTCTAGGAAGCCGTCCGCCCCAGAGCTCTCCCCAGGAGGCCAATACCCTCTTGAGTTGATGGCAGCTCCCTGGCTGACGGGTGCCACCACCGAGCCCCCACGCATACGCTGGGCAGCTTGGAAGCCCTCCTGCTGCTGGTCGAGGTCATTCGTGATCTCCCGGGACTCAGAGATAGCATTCTCCTCCTCCTCTTCCTCCTCCTCCTCTTGCTCCTCCTCCTCCTTCTTTTCCTCTTCATCCGAGGAGTCGAAGAGGCGCCGACGGGAGTGCCGAGTCTCCTTCTCCTCGTGGGGGTGAAGACTTAGAAGCTGTACTCTTCTTAGAGGGTTTGGCGCCTTCATCTTTAGAGGTCTTAGCACGTGCAAGACCCTCGGCGAGACGTTTGCGAGGATTCTCTTCATCGCCCCCAGTTTTTAGAGCTCCCTTAGCCTTGACGGCCGGACTCTCAAGCACACAGACGTTCTGGGACTGTGGTCACCTTGATCACTAGCGCGCGACTGCACGCTGTCGTCCTTGTGCTCTCTAGGCACTGGGCTGTGCCCTCCCGCAGAGCCCGCAGGAGCATCGTTCGTGCTTTCGGACTCGGCTTCGTCCTCACTGCCAGAGTTGAACTCACGTTCAACGACCGAGGGTTCGGACGGTGGTCTGGAGAGGCCGAGGGCGACGGGCTGTGGCACTTGCTTGCTCGCTTGCCCATAGCCACGTCACCCGAGGAACCGATCGTCTCGGAGGCCACCTGAGTAGCCTCCTGTAGTGCCGATCCTTTGCTTCGAGGCTTAGTGCTCTTGGCTTGAGCCTTTCCGGTAGCATCCTTGAAGCGTGTCTTCGCACCGCTCTTTGCGGTGCCTCGGGGCATGGCAGACGGTCGAAGTGGAGACCTAGAAGAAGAGCGCACAGACTGCTGCTCGAAGCTCTAACTGTGAAGTGAGCCTCCCCCGCCCTTGGGCGGCCAAGTCGATGGTTTTCGACTTTGAGAATGAAAGTTTGTGACGAACACTTCTTTATTCTGATTTACGGTAAACCTAACCTAAGTGGGGGAGGATGGAACGGGGTACGTAGCCCTAAGTGTACCCTGATTACATGAAGTATGACACTTCACACTTCAGGTGTATGACACGTCATACTCCGGGATATTTGGTACAAAATACCAAGGGCGTTCAAAGCCAACTATTGGTCAAACGACATTGCATTTCTATAGGTAGCTTATAGCTTGTATTAAACCCAAACTTAACCTACCTTTAAATATACTCAGTTTACAATCTACCTTATTTATGTCACTTCGCTCTCTTTTGATAAAGATGGGACCTGTGAGCTGCCGTTAACGGAGAGTTTGTAAAGTCTCGGAAGCTAACTTTCTCTAGCGCAAGGTGCTGTGTGACCCCGTCACATTTTCCGTTGGAGTTTCAACCCGTTATGTTGTCGTCTGGTAAGGTTACTAACTTAAGCCTTAGGGCCCTTCAGCACTTCGGCGGCGGTCGATTTTTTTATCGTCTCTGAATCAACTCGTTCTTCTCCAGCGGTCGCCATATACGTTCTTCTGAATCTGTAGCTGAGCGTAGTTGGGATCCCCGTTGTTGCTTTTTAAATCCACGATGTCGGCTCTTCCTATCCTTGCGAAATAGAACTCGCCAATTGTTGGATTGTTCAACCACTAATAGGCAACGTGAGGTGAGTTTAGACCGTTGTGAGACAGGTTAGGTTTACCCTACTGATGAGTACGTCGTCTAAACAGTAATCCAATCCAGTACGAGAGGAACCGTTGGTTCAGAAAATTGGTAGCTGTGGTATGGTAACGGGGTACGGAGTACCCAGAGAGCTAACTGACTCTTAGTACATCATGATAGAAGCTTTGCGTAGCCAACCCGAGAGTTGATGTTGATTGCTGCCAAAATTGGTTTCTTCTCTCAAAACGCTAGATCTATTTGCCACGAGTTGGGGTTATGAGAAGCAATCCTGAACCCATCGAACCGTTTTTCTGCTCTTGAAATCGTTGTATCTCAGCTTGGCCCTGGTACCAGTCTTTTCTAACGTAATTTTATGGTTTAAATCTTTTGCCTTTTGATATAGCGCTTGAGCGCCAATATAAACCGTTTTGGGATCATAGTACAAGTTGTGTAATAGATCAGCCATGTTTAAGCTATTCCTATACGAGATGTCATAGAAAATATGCTTTCCTCCCAGAAGCATATGAATTATATCTCCAATGGAGCAGTCGAGATGCCATCTTCGAGGACTTGGCGCTTATCATAATAATATGACAAGGCCGTCTTCGTCTGACTATACGTAATAATTGACTTTGTCTCCTTACTCAGTCGAAATCCCTTGTTGGTACCTTGTAGCGTGATACGGTCTCGGACAACAGTCTCGAAACATTTTGGGCTTGAAACATCCTCATTGCGACCACGACCTTGCTGAACGCCCTTTGCTGAAACCTTGACCTTGTAGGACTCGTCCGGTAGATAGCAGATGCAGTTCTTGGATGAGAGAGAGACCATCGCATTACCTGTCCATTCATCTTTGAATAATACTGGTGTACGTCGCTCGAACTTCGCTACCCCTTCGTTGTAGTCGCGTGGGAACCACTCGTATTTATGCTTTTGGAAGTACTCTCGTAGCTCAGGCTTGATACAGCTCTGAAAAGGTTTCTCACAACTGAAAGCCATGTATGCTGAGTCAGTATCCATTTCCTGATATTGGAAATCGGAAGTCGATGCAGTCGTAGTAGTATTGTAGCATTCGGAGCTTGGCTAGCTGATAGATAGCAATACTGAGATGAATGGGGTTCTTGTTCTTGAGGCGACGTTTTTTTAAAGTAATCTCACAGGAACCATTGAGCTTTTCTAATCCATGGAATGTGAAGTGCTCAATCTTTAACTTTACTACCTTATCATCTGATTCGTATTTGACTTCTTTAGGCTTACTCATATCCATGCCACTACGCCCAAAAGCACTATTTCCTACCAATTTCATCATCTCGGCAATCATAGCCTTAGACTTATCAGCATCCCCCCCCTGTCGAGCATTGGATACAGCTTCCATAAATGACGCAAATGCTTTATGAGAGCTGGCCTTGATGAAGCTGTACGTCTTGGTTATTTCCATCCCATGGGAGAGATACCACTTCAGTAATGGCGTGTAAATGAGTATCTTCTCTCCGAAATAGCTTCCAATTAGCTTGCGAGCTGGTTTGGATCTACTTTCTTGCGTGCGTTATTGTAGCTAAGCATATGAGACCCAATAACCTTCTTGTCGGTGCAATCGATCAAGACATTTTTATAGACTGGGGTCATCTCACTGAAATGATCTCTCAAGCGGTCTGGTGTACGAATATCACACTCAAGGAAACCGAAGATCTTATCGGCCTCGATATCTTCAATAATACCGTCGATCGTACTCAATCGACCGCATGGCATCTCATTGCCAAGCGCCCAAAGGTATAGTGCGTTGGCGTCATAACCAATGATCTTCTTACAAATCTTTCCACCTCGAATCTTCGTCTCGTTGCGCTTGGCATATCTATTAAAGATAATTGATGGACCGCCAGCGATATTAGCTTTCATCATCTTAGCGTAGATGCATCTCCTCCTTATCAATGCTATAACCTAGCCTGTCTGAGTTGAACTCAAGGAGCTTCTTGTATCAAAATCCCTTTAACGACATATCCTTACTAGCAACGTTGCACTCGATACAACTGATCAAGATGTTGCTATCGATATGCCCCAATTTGTTATTAATACGATCGCCTGAGGCCGTCTCGATAGTTAATTGCTGGTAGCATAGCCCCCAAAGCAATTTCTGCTGATGTAGCAGCTTGTCTAGATGTTTGAGACTCATATTGAACTCGCGGTTAGCACTAGCATCCTGGATTTTGTACCCGTCTAAACGTTTAGCTGGGAATTGGAACGCACTTGCAGGTTTCTTACTAGGGTGCTGGAGATTATTGAAACATGTCTGATACATAACCTTTTCCGAAAGACCTGGTAAGGATACCCCATCGGTGAACATATCGAGGTCAAAGCTCTTGAATAGTTCGCGTTGAGCCGTAATGGCCTTAATGTATGGAGCGACATCTAGGTTATTGTGCCAAACTAGAAGCTCCTTAATCGACTTCATCCCATAGTACTCCCACACAAACTGTACCCGCTTGTAGTCATCAACACTAATGCTGGTGCCACGAAGCTTACTATCGAATGCTGACTTAGGTTGGATACTACTCTCACTGAGAACATCAAATGAAGTAATGTGCTCGTACGGGAATATACCCTTACCTAGCCCACACATACGCCGAACCTTGTCATCACAACTGCACTCTCCGAGATATGTGCTAAGATACTTGCTATAGCTAGTTCCAGCTGGAACGTAGCTGCTGATGTCGAGCATTTATATGTCCGATGTTGCGATACACATGTAAGAAGGGTTCTTGATAACTGATTTGATATTGTCTGTCCCAATAACGGCGAACAAGTCGCTCTTGATTAGGTTGATATCAAATCGACCAGAATTGAATCCAAGTGCTGGTACCTGATCAATCCTTTGTTTAATAATACCATATCAGAACGCTCCTTCCCGAAGCCTAGTTTGATGAGAAGAACGAAGAAACTAGCAAAATCGCCGGCCGTAATCCAATCATCTACAGCATTGGTATTATACTTCTTACCAGGTTTAGCACCTGGAATCTCCATACCACTCAAATCATGAGCATTGATGATCTTGCGAAGCAATGACTCATACTTGGAGACATTGTGTAACGGGGTTGCATGGTGTAGAACACACAGGGGTACGAAGTACCCGGAGAGTTAACAAACTCTCAGTACATAAGTTGGAGAGTTAACAAGGTCTCTCAGTACGTTGGCTGAAAGCCACACGTTATGCATTTGATTAGGTTTACCTATGCTAGATAGTTAAACAGATACATTTACCCCTAGGCGGCTTGGCCGCAATAATAGTAAATAAAACACTTCTGGTTATGAAGCATAAAAGTTAAGGTATTATCTTTAAGCCCTGGTCTTGGGCTGTAAGTGTCCTTTGGATAAGGAACTTAATATTAGTGACTCTTTGAGTCGAACGTCTTCCTCTGACGCTAACGCTACGGCAGCCCCGCTGCACTTGGTAGCACACGTAGTCAATCCCGCTCTTGAGTCGGTTGACTATATCCTCTGCGAGGATGGAACACCCCGTGTTCGCGAATTTGCCCCCGGCGCAGCAGGACGCGCTTACTAAGCTTATGTCCTTGCTTGGCCCGGAGGGCGTGGCTCATCTTGCATCATAAGGTCCAAAGGCGGTCACCGCAAGGCTGGAATCGTTATCCCGCTACGAGAACGCGCTCTTGGAGCACGTCCAAGAGAAAATGAGCGGCGCAACGGCGGCGGCGTCGATGACGCGTGAAGAGTCTATGAGACTGAAATCGCTCATGGTGAGCGTAAGAACCTTCGAGAAAAGGATGGAGAGAATCGCCTTTTTGGACCCGTGAGGTAGAGAGGGGTGAGGTGTAGTAACCTCGCATCTAGGTCTAAGACCAAACAGCGCTCCACGTTATCGAAGTTCTCAAACTTCACTCCAAGGTCGACAGAGAGCTACCAGTGTCCCCGCCGCGAGACGGACAGAGATCGTATCTCTCGTTGGCACTTCCAGTGCTTCAGCATACAGCTGACTCCCTTCTAGGGTGGAGCGACGGGCGTAGTTGCCCGAGGCTCCCGAGTCAATCAAGACTCTCCATGGCTTTGCAAAGCCCTTCACGTTCGCTTGAACGACCAGCAAGCCCGGCTTGCATACCCTCTTCTCGTAAGAGCGGTCAGCTCTCTTCGGGGTTGAGCCTTGTTGCCCTCTACCTCTTTGAGGCACTTCAGAACTCAGTTCTTCCCCAGTAGGCGCGGGGCGGCCTACTGGGACTTGCCGTTTCCCAGCGATGACCCAGAGGGTTGGCTCGCCGGGGCCTCCCGCTTCTTGCGCAGAGGGAAATAGGCCCTCAAGTGATGGTACTGCTGCATTCGGTGGGGGTGACATAGACGTCGCCACACCGCTCTCATCCGGCCGGGTCGCGGAGGGAGAGGAAAAGAAGACGCAGGGCGTCTGTGACGTTTCGACGTCGGACGATGTGTCCAACGTGTCGAGCAGTGATGCTCCACGTAATTGCTGTGAACAGCTGTATACACTCGTGAACGGAGTGACGGAGGAGGTAGAAGATGATACCAGCCTTGACACTCTGCCCGCTGCAGATGCTCTGCTAAAGCTGGACGATATGTCCATAGCCGAGTTTGGCGAAGCCTTAAAAGCAGGCGAGCTAGCTGAGGTGGTCCTGCTGGAACCTGAGGTGTCGAGTTGGTTAGAAGGAGGCGGGTGAGGCGAAGAAGGAGAATTAGAAAGTGAGTGAGATTAGAACTTACGCAAAGCCTGCTTACACCTAGTCTGCCTGCAGTCCTTGGGTATCGTGTCCAGTCCAGCACGCTGTCGTGTCCTGCCTTGAAGTAGACCTTGAAGTTGCCAAGATGACTCAAGTTACCGTTGCACCTGCGGTCTTACCACTTGATGACGCGTGATATGTAGACCGTGTGCCGCACTGTGCTCACAGAGTAGCACGTTCCGACACTCCCACTCGGCACATGCCAAGTCGCGTGACGAACAAGCTGAACTTTGCTTGTGGCAGCGGCTTGGTGAACATATCCGCAACCATGACCGCGGTCGAACAGTACACAATCTTGATTGTTTCGCGCTGCACTTGCTCGCGAATCCAGTGATAGCGGAGGTCAATGTGTCGCGATCGTTGCGAGACGCCCTTGCCTTCAGCCACATGCTGAGCTGCCTGGTTGTCCTCGTGGACTATCACCTTGCCCACGTCAAATCCCAACTCGAACAGCAGCTGCTTGAGTCCGATACACTCCTTGGCTCCGTGCGCTAGAGCAACATACTCTGATTCAGTGGTCGACAGCGTAACAATCGGCTGCTTCTTCGACCCCCATGCAATGCAGCACCCGTTGAGGAATATAACGAATCCCGTCGCCGACTTGCGCTCGCGCTCGCAAGCAAATGCAGCATCACAATACACTTCCAGCTGCAGCTTACGCTGAGAAGATCGACGGTAAACAATCCCCATGTCGGCCGTCCGCGCGATATAGCCAAGTACACGCCTAACTGCATCTTGTACAGTGCGGGTCGGCTGCTCGGTCTCTTGTGCGATCAGGCGAACTGCTGTTGCAAGATCAGGTCGACTAACCGTTGATGCGTACAGCAGTGAACCGACTTCAGGACGGATCGACTCATCAATGACTTCGGTGTCGTCGGCTACTTGGCGTTGGAAGTTGCTGTTCATTGGTGTCCGGGGTTGCGACCTGTCACCATGGCTGGCGAACCGCTTCACAACGGTGGCGGCGTACTTCTGCTGTGCGATCGTCAGCACATCACCGTCCTTGTTCCAGCCTAGCTCCATGCCCACGAAGCTGCTTGAAGCATCGCACTTGTTAATCGCGAACCGACTGGTGATGCTGGCTTGAAATGCAGCAAGCTCCGATGCCAAGTTGCTGAAAATTAGCATGTCGTCTACCTAAAGTAGCACAACCACAATGCTGTCAGTAGTCCGCTTCACCAAGACACAGGAGTCCGACTGGCATTGCACGAATCCAGTCTCGCACAGGAACTTGGCCACGGTCTCATACCAAGCGCGTGATGCCTGTTTAAGCCCGTACAGGGCTTTGCGAAGCTTCCATATCGTTTTGTCGTTGCCCTCGGTGGGTGGAGTGACGAGGATGGTTTCAGCAAGATTGCTGTTCAGGAACGCCGTTTGCACATCGAGCTGAAGATGATCCCAGTCCAGTTGAGCAGCCAGAGCAAGAATGGCTCGGATCGAGTCGTGACGTACAACTGGGCTGAAGGTTTCCGTGTAGTCCACGCCATACTGCTGCGTAAATCCCTTTGCAACCAGCCTGGCCTTGTACTTGTCAAGTGATCCATCAGGCAGTGTCTTGCGTCGGAATACCCATTTGGTCTGCACTGGACGCACATTCGCTGGTGCGAACACTTCCTCGTAAGTGCCATTGCAGCGCATGCTGTCCAGCTCACTGTTGATTGCTTGACGCCACTGTTCTGCGTCGGGCCGAGCCATGGCTTCCTGCAACGTAAGCGGGTCGCTTAGCTCGCTGACCAATGCTGTCTCCTCCGCGTTGTGCGACTGCTCGTAGTCCAGCCTACGCACGGATTTCTTCTTGATGCGCGTACTGCGACGCGTTGGCTGTTTTTCCGCGCGAGGATCAATGAGATGGCGCTCCAGCAAGTCACTCAAAGGTTGACTGCCATCCGCGTCACTAACCAGTTGACTACCATCAGAGTCCTCCATCTCGATGTCTTCTTGGATCGCTTCGAGATAGCGAGAAGGTGCGACCCCATCCACTGGCTCGTCATACACCTGCGTTGGTAGTTCTCCATTCAGCGTCACCGTCGTGTTTCTCGGTACGCTTGACTCAAAGAATACTGCAGTCATGGAGACAATAGCTCTCCCACTGCCACCGTGACCACTGGGTACCCAAAACCGGTAGGCGCCGCTCTTCTCGTACCCGATGAAAATCGCCTTGATGGTCTTTGCGTCGAGCTTGTGACGCTGTGACTTCGGCAGTAGGACTTCAGCATCACAGCCAAATACTCGAAGCCTGCTCAGCACTGGGGCGCCGCCAGTCACCGCTTCGAACGGAGTCTTGCCACCAAGTACCTTCGTTGGGCAGCGGTTCCGGATGTATGCAGCCGTCAGCACCGCGTCACTCCAGAAGCGTTTCCCCAAACCGGCAGCCTGCATCATCGCTCGCGCCATTTCAACGACGACTCGGTTACTGCGCTCAACCTTGCCGTTCTGTTGTGGTGTGTATGGCGTGCTGAACTCCTGTGCAATCATGTTTTCATTGCAGAAGTCAGCGATTTCTCCTCCCACGTATTCTGCCGCATTGTCGTTTTTCAACACCGCCACTCTTGCACTCGGGATCACCACCTTGAGGTTGGCGATGCACTCGCGTAGCGCGCTCAGCTGGGTGGCCGAGCTCTTGTCCTTGACAGGGAAAACTGAGGCGAGATGGTATGGCTCGATCATCATGCTCACCATGCCTGTGTAACCGTCCCGTGACGTGGTTTCCATTGGCCCCACATAATCGATAGCGATCACCACCTGCCCGCGCTTGAGCTTTCGCGGCTTCTTTTCTGGAAATGACACACTGGCCAGTTTCCCAGCTGCACAGGACCCACAAGGGAGTAGCTGCGAGCTTCGGGTTGTCACATCACCGGTTTTCAGCAACGTCTTCAAATCCCGAGCATTCAAGTGGCCCAATCTGGCGTGCCAGGTAGCTAAGTCGTCTAATTGGTCTCCAGACGCGTATTCCACCTCAGCACAATTGCCTGTGCTGAGGGCCGATACAACATACAGCCCACTGGTGCGACGTGTAGCAAGTAGCTTATCGTGACCGCTGGTGATGACACAATGCTCACGATTGAAGGTTGCCGTAAGGCCAGCTGCTCCGACCTTGCTCAAGCTCACAAGATTGCGCTTGAGGCCTGGGACGTACAGCACGTTGTCCAGTGTGCAGGTGCCACCAGAGACGAGAGGTAGGTGAGCCGTTCCGCGATGCGTAGCGCTCAGCTTCATGCCACTCGCAGTCGTAACCACGATGTCATTTTCCATCTTGTTCAGGCCATTGAGCAGACCACGCGATCCCGTCATGTGACTCGAAGCTCCTGAGTCAATGATCGAGTCAGCTCCCACCGACTCTGCACTCGAGCTGACTTGGAAGGAAAACCCGCTTTCCTCACCTTCGTCGTCGTCTTGTCCAGACGTAGCAGCGTGGCCAAAGGCACCACCAATTTGCTTGGCCTTGCACTCGCTCTTAAAGTGACCGTACTTCCCGCAGTTGAAGCACTTGCCCTTCTTCGCGCCTGGCTTTCAGTGCGTAGCAGCAGCAAATGCATTACCACCTCGCACAGCCTGCGTTCCACCACGCTTTCCGCGTTGCGTCTGCGTCGTGCGGCGCCTGGCTTCGGCAGCCGCCTTGTTCAGCAATTCCTCCATCGAAGCACACGATTCCAGCGATCCAATGTAGCCATTCCAGTCAGGTCCAAGGCTCTGCAGGAAGTTGCTCTTCTTTTCCGCGTCCGTCAGAACTACCTTGTAGCACTCCAGCTCAGCAAGCATCAGGCGCGTCTGGCGGACGTGCTCCAGCATGTCGCCACCAACGTCGACATAAAGCGACATGTACTCTCGCTTGAGAGCCCCAACGGTTGTGTCACACACGTGACGATGCGTCTTCTGCAGCGCCCCCAGCATGGCCTTCGGGTGCTGAAGATCAGCCACCAACGCAGCTTGATCATCCGTCAGCGCTGCCAGAATGATGGTCATGGCCAGCTTCGGCTGCATCTCCAGTTGGTGCAGCGGTCGCTCTTGCTGCCGTAACGGCCGATCGGCTTGGCCGGACTCTTCGTTCTCGAGCTGGAGCAACGTCGGTGCGGGCTTCAGCACCGCGCTCCATACGTCCTTCACCTCCAGGTAAAGTTGGAGTTGCCGCGCCCAGACTCGGTAGCCCGTTCCGTCGAACTTGCGAAGCTTGGTCGTGAACGCGGTCGTGGTGTTGGCACTCAAAACCTGTCGAGTTGGTTAGAAGGAGGCGGGTGAGGCGAAGAAGGAGAATTAGAAAGTGAGTGAGATTAGAACTTACGCAAAGCCTGCTTACACCTAGTCTGCCTGCAGTCCTTGGGTATCGTGTCCAGTCCAGCACGCTGTCGTGTCCTGCCTTGAAGTAGACCTTGAAGTTGCCAAGATGACTCAAGTTACCGTTGCACCTGCGGTCTTACCACTTGATGACGCGTGATATGTAGACCGTGTGCCGCACTGTGCTCACAGAGTAGCACGTTCCGACATGAGGAGGAGCTGAACTCCTCATCTGTCGTGGACGACGCGGTCCTAGAGGACACCAAGAAGGCGCTGAGTGCAAGAAGTGGATCGGCGATCCTCAAAGATCCTTCGGATCCCTTCTACCCGGTGGTGAAGGAGAATGGAGACGTTGTCGCGAAAGACCCACCGACGGGCCTGCCTTCGGATCGAGGCGTGTGTCATGAGATTGACCTGGTTCCTGGAACTAAATACGGCGTAACAAGGCAATGGCCTTTGCCGAGAGAGCAGTGTGACGTCATTGACACATTCTTCCGTGCGAAGCACGATATAGGGATGGTGCGTGAGAGTAAGTCTCCGCACTCGACACCCACGTTCTGTGTCAGAAACCCGAACGGCAAGTGGCGCATTGCTCATGCTTTCAACAAGCTAAATGCGGCCACTATCCCGGCGCAAACGCCGATTCCTCGGAAGGATGTTCCGCAGAACAACATGGTAGGCTGTACGTTGTACAGTGCGCTCGACTTGGTCGATGGCTACCACCAATTGCTCATGAGAGCGAGCGACATATCGCTGACAGCGGTGAGTACTCCGAGCGGTATGCTCTGGGAGTGGCTGGGCATGCCCCAGGGACTGTCGAGCACACCAGCAACGTTCAATCGTCTTGTGACGCAGTTGTTTAGACCCCATCGGGCGTACGCTCAGACGTACTTTGAGAATATATTCGTCCATAGTCGTGGCGAGCACGGAAAGTCAGACGTGAATAACCACATTGACCACTTGCGAGCGGTGCTCGAGGGCATGCGCACTAATAAGTTGTATGCCAACTTGGACAAGTGCGTCTTTGGCGCGGAGGAGATACCTTTTCTCGGGTGCTTCATTGGGAAGCGTGGCTTACGGGCAGATCCTGCCAAAGTCAAGACCATCGTGGACTGGCCGATTCCCAAGAACCAACAAGACTTACGCAAGTGGCTAGGCTTAGCCAATTACTTGCACAAGTACAGCGTGAACTACGCGGAGATGGATCGGCCATTATCAGATCTCCTTAAGAAGGACGCACCATGGGGCTGGAACGTCGAGCACGACGGAGCCTTTGCGGCTGTGAAGGAGAGCCTCCTCCAGGCTCCGATCCTTGCGCTATCGGACCCGGATAGTCCGTTTAGCGTTGTCTGCGACGCCTCCGATTTTGCAATCGGTTGTGCTTTACTACAAGCAGACGCCGAAGGGCGTGAACGCGTGATTGCGTTTGAGTCTCGCCAGCTCAAAGGTGCAGAAAAGAACTATCCAGTTCATGACAAAGCGCTATTTGCAATGAAGTATGCTCTAGTCAAATTCAGGGTACACCTGCTAGGCTCTAAGCCTTTTGTGATCTTTACTGATCATGCGTCGCTACGTACTACGACACAGTCGCCTCATCTCTCTCAGAGAATGGCAAGATGGCTTTCCTTCTTTGCCGAGTATAACTTCGAGGTGAAGTACAAGCCGGGGCGGCTTAATGTAGTGGCCGATGCGCTCTCGCGCAGACCGGACTACGAGTTAGCTCATGTCACGACAGTGACGTCGTCAGTGCCTGACTTGATACTCAGAGCGTATGCACAGGACGACATGTGCGTAGCGCTGCTACGGGCAATTGGGAGCGAAGCTTTTAAAGACTCTGACAAGGAATTGTCTTGGCGCTTACGCGCGAGGCTGCATCGATACTCGCTCGATGGTGGCCTGCTGTACTACAGCACCGACTCTGAGAATAACCCTCGTGTAATCGTTCCTTATGATGAGGATCTAAAGTATCGAATCCACTATGAGGTTCATGGTACGCCCGTGGGCGGGCACTTAGGTCGGGAGAAGACCTAGGGCTCGGTGAGCTCGATGTACTGGTGGCCCAAGATGTATAAGTGGGTCGGCATCTATGTACGCACGTGAGAGACGTGTCAACGGACAAAGGCCGCGCCGAATACGGCAGCGCCATTGGCGAGTTTGCCTGTCCCCAAGGGATGTTGGCAGTCCATGAGTATGGACTTTGTGTTTGGCCTTCCCGAGGATAAGGCGGGAAACACGGGTATTGTAAAGGGCCTGGGGTGTCCGTTACTTGCTTACACGTAGTGATGAGGAAGCGTACAAGTCCAGTGATACTGAAACCGAGTACTTAGTCTGAAGGAAAATTAACTCTGTTTTTATTTTGGTCCAGGGCGGCTTGCCCTGACCACTCAAATACACGTCAACTCCATATTGGTTGATTATGGGTCTGGCTCCCCATATTTCAACCAATAAGATGACGGCAGTTCAGCACACGCTACTCGTGTGCTGCTGCACCTACTTTTAGAATGCAAATCTACCTACTTATGTAATGGTGTGACCACTACAAAGAACCTATAAAACTACCTACATATGCAACTCGGGAGGGCCCATTACATCACCCCCCTCTTAATACAGCAATCACCTAACGTGGGTTCACTTCGGAGAACAATCGATAAAAACTGGGAAATGGCTGAGAAGAGAACGCTAGAGAACTTGACGGGCGAGAGCTCCTGTGAAGCCAGGAACAGCGCAATACAACTAGCGCGGAAGAGAGCAACATGGCGCAGCAGACGGGGGCGGCGAATCAGGCAGGAAGCGGAACAACGCGGACGGCTCTAGCGTCGACGACGACGCTGAACAGTGGGTGGACCGCTGATATCGCACCTGAGCGCGTGAGTCGACTAGGGGTTCGGCCTGGCGTAATGAACGAGGATATGAAGCCGTGTACGACTTGTCCGGGGCGGTGACCCCGGACGCGCTGGACACCATGCAGGACCACTTTCGGCGCTTCAGGCGTCTCCCGAACAAAACACTCGAGGGCGCGTCGTACGAAGCTTTGCAGAGGTCATGGTGCCCATTTATCCGGCGGTGGAATCGGATGCAAGAGGCTGGAGAAAGTGTCGTCGGCCAGCTCGGTGATCGCGAAGCCCTACAAGCCGAGCATTCACTCGGTGATCTGCGCCTGAAGGTCTGCGACGACGCTTGGACCGAAGACCGTTTGTGCTATGTCAACGTACGCGCAGGTCGCAGTTCGTGTGACATCGGGCGACGCCCGACGCAAGCTGAGTGGGATCAGCATATTGTCGAGTATCCGCTCATGCCGACCGAACACGCTTGGATCGAGAAATATAAGCGCTCACTCTCCGAGTTCACCAAGGCGGCTATTCGCGGCGGCTCGCGCCGACAGCGTTCGCGACGGAGCCCGTCTCTGGCGCATTCGACGTCTCGCCGGGCGCGTAGTCGATCGCGTTCTCGATCGCCGCGAGGTCGCTCGCGCCAGCGTTTGACTCAAGGCTGGAGTCGTAGTCGTGGACGACATCAGGAACGTCACGAAGCAAGTTGGCGCGAGGCTCCCACGTATCATCAGCAGGCTGAAACCCGAGCCATCGTACCTTATACTTCCGCGTGTTGAGCCGACGACTTGGTCGAGTGACGCGCACGGGGAGGATCTTCGTGATCAACAATACGGTCCATGATCCAGCATGTATCTCCATTCGAGTCAGCGATGGGCGGTGAACGTGAATGTTCGCGTCGTGGACGCCGGCGTCGTATGGACGCAGACGCCGTTCCGGCAAGTGCTGACACTCCCCGCGAGAGCCCAGCTGAGCCAAGGCCCCCTCCTGCTCTGCTCGATGAGCATGGTGAGCTCCACTTTCACGTGGAACGCCTTGTGGCGTGGCGTAGACGCCAGGGTCGTACCCAGTACTTGGTGAAGTGGAGGGGTTACCCTCACTCACAGATCTCATGGGAGTTTGAGGTTATCCTCCGGCAAGATTGCCCGGACGTCGTTGACGCTTACGACCGGGCACATCATGTGCCGAAGCGCCACCATGGCGTGCGGCAGCGTCGCTAGGCGCTAGGCGCCTCCCACTAGAGTGGGGAGCGATGAGGTCAGTAGTTGAGCTCAGGCTCTGACCAGTGGCTGCAGCAGCCAGCTCGTACGTATAAGCGGTGCTCGCAGCGGGAGCAGGAGGTGGAGAGACCTCGTAGTGCTAGGGACATGGTCCTGAAGGAAGCAGGTGCTTCGTGTTGTGCTGAACAAGGTTCAGGCACAAGCGTCTCGATAGACGCAAAGTTGTTTTGAAACAACTTGCTTGATGAGCATGATCCAAATGTGGATGCGCTGTAACAGCGAAAGTGGTGTCCCGGACGGGGATCGAACCACTGACCTTTGGCTTGACAGACCGGAGCTCTACCATTGAGCTATAAGGGCGATGCCCGTACGTCCGTCCGAGAATGGACTACTCATGGTATGAGAGGGCGGCGCCCGGGTGGATTTGAACCACCGACCTGTGGCTTCCAAAGCCAACGCTCGACCACTGAGCTGAAGGGCGTTGCCCTTGAGCTTGTCCATTCAGGGACAATCGTTCATGGAGCGAGAGGGCTGTGCCCTGGTGGGTTCGAGCCACCGACCTGTGGCTCTCAAAGCCAACGCTCAACCATTGAGCTAAGAGAGCGTAGCCCTTAAGCTTGTCCAAGCGTGATCAGTCGCTCATGGAACGAGAGGGCTGTGCCCTGGTGGGCTCGAACCACCGACCTATCGCTTGTTAAGCGACTGTTCAACCGCTGAGCTGCTGTTGACGACTCGAATGAGTTAAGATCATTGCTCTAAGCGGTTTGCAACTCTTGGAGTAGGCGCGGAGCGCGAGCGTAGGTCTGAGACCGCTTGGGAGCAAGATGCGCGCTGCGCTTGAAACATTGGGCCGTGGGTCGATGACGAGAAGTTGGGCATCAACGATGTGCAGGCGTTTGTGAGCTCACGTAGCTGTACAACGCTGGGGTGAGGTGTACAGACAACGACACAAAAAGCCGGCGTACACAAAACACGGACAAAATGAAAGCGCCCCATTGTAAATATTGACCAATCAAAAAGTAGTTAAGTTACGATGACCATCCAATAAATTGAGCTAAAATTCGGTTGGAAGCCAGCAATTCGAGGGTGAAGTCGCGCTGCACGATCACTTTCTAAACCTACGATGGGAACGAAGAAGCAGCGCGGCTACCCAATTAAAGGGAAGCTGGCGGCAGTTCGACCTCGTTGAGAGGATTGGGCTCACTGCCGCCGTTGAAAAGCTGGGCCACCCGCACGGCACGGTGCCTGGGTGGTGGGTCGGTAGGGCCAAGCTGCGCATCTACGAGGGGAACAAGTTGGACAAGACGACCAAAGGGCAGGGACGTAAGGAAAGCTTTCCATTTACCTCTGCCCTTTTGACGTACATGAAAGACGTACGCCGCGACGAAGAAATGAGTTATTTAAATTTTATAGTATTTTATTATTACTTACTCGTACTGTTTAACTCTTGTAGTTTCTTACTATATCAGGAATGATTGCGTTTATTCAAGAGAACTACCCCGACTGGATAGAGGCCTACGCGGAGAACAAGAAGTCTGACGTGAGTTGCAGACGGGCCCTTGAACGTCTACTGCAGCGAAACGCCGACCAGTATTATCTGTAAAATATTATTGCATTACTAGCTGAGTTATTAATATTTTTTTTCGAACTTGATTTTAATTACGGATTCTCAACTCAAAAAGCCCAAGAAACCAAGCTCCCAAATGTGGATCTGCAGCGCTTAAAAACGGATTTTGCAATTGAATTTTGGAGTAAGTACGGCTCATACTCTCTACCGGAAATCTACAACATGGATGAAACGGCCATCCAGTTCGACATGCCGCCAGCAAGAACCTGGGCAACTAAAGGGCGAAAAGGATCAGCTAAAATCCAAAATCTGACAAAACACTGCGGACGCATGACGGCTGTCTTGACAGTTCGCGCTGATGGTAAGTTTTTTTTTCTTTTCTTGCGCTAATTATAAGTTTTATATAATTTGTTTTACTTTTGTTTACTAAAAACGTTTGTTTTTAGGAAAAAACTTCCGATTCTCTTCATACTGCGCGGCAAACGTGGCGGACTTATTGATTCCAACGAGTTAAGCACGCTGCCAAGTGGTCACTTTTACACAGTACAAGAGTTTTGCTGGATGGATACAGTTAGCTGGGAGTTTTATGTAGAAAACATTTTAAAATATGAAATTGACTCCCCTGCCCTCCTCTTAGCGGACAATTTTTATTGTCACGTTTCAGAGGAGGGTATGCGTGTGGTTGCCGAACAGGCATGCGCTACAGTGGCCCCATTACCCGCTAAAGCTACATCGGTTTGTCAACCACTTGATGTATGGGTAATGGGACCTCTAAAGTCTCGAATTCGAGGTAAATTACTACCCAAAAAAGGCCTTACGGCTGCTGAAAAACGTCTTCGAGCCATACAAGCTACAATTGCAGCTTGGGAAAGTTTTCCCAACGAGCACGTAATTCGTAGCTTTAAATCAGCAATTCCGTGCTATGAGTCGACAACGGTTTAATAAACAAGCGTAGCTGAACTTTTTATTCCATACTCTCAGTTTTATTCATCCAATCAAAATATGTTTTGCTAGTCGTCCGAGTTTTTGTGTCGCAGATTTTACTATCGGAATTGTGTTTATCAACTCCGGCTTTTTGTGTCGTTGTCTGTAGTAGCCTCCGCCGTCTTAACAAGACGTGACCTCGCTAAGAAAGTTTCGAGAACGGAATGTTCTCATCTTAGTGGGGGAGAGTGTAACGGGGTTACATGGTGTAGAACACACAGGGGTACGAAGTACCCGGAGAGTTAACAAACTCTCAGTACATAAGTTGGAGAGCTAACAAGGTCTCTCAGTACGTTGGCTGAAAGCCACACGTTATGCATTTGATTAGGCTTACCTATGCTAAAATGTTAAACAGATACATTTACCCCTAGGCGGCTTGGCCGCAATAATAGTAAATAAAACACTTCTGGTTTTGAAGCATAAAAGTTAAGGTATTAACTTTGAGCCCTGGTCTTGGGCTGTAAGTGTCCTTTGGATAAGGAACTTAATATAAGTGACTCTTTGAGTCGAACGTCTTCCTCTGACGCTAAAGCCCCGGCAGCCCCGCTGCACATTGTATCTTTGAATATTGTCACCAATAGCGCTGATGTAGCTGAACATATCCTTTAGCAAAGCCTTTGGATCATCGTTCACGAAGCAACGAGCCTCCTCCGTAAAGCTATCGGCTACTGATACCGACACCGGAATGTGCTCGTTTGTGAAGTCAGTATTTTCCCATGCTTAGTAGCCATAGGCCTGAGAATAGCCTCAAAGTCATAGACGATGAAGTGATCGATGTACTGGTCAATACTCTTAATAGAATACTTTCTGAGTAGGGAGCCAATGGTGTTCGGAGCAGGCCGATAATCGTAGGGTTAGCTGGGAATGATTCGATATTGACAAGCTCGCACTATTTCTAACATGGTTCCTATGCTTTTCAGAGCTACCGAATACCATATCACACTTTCCACCTTGATATTTACGCTGAAGCACGTCCAGGTTCTTAATGTATAGAGCATAATTATCGTGCGAAAGGATATCGACCGAATGGTAGTCCTTGTCAGATGGACGGATGCAACCGACCTTTCCAGAGTCAATATCAATAGTATAGACATTGATACCTAGTTTGAAGCACTCCTCAAGCTCGTCAAACTGGAGAATATCAATAGGCGTGAAACTTCAATATAAACCGAGGGTGTAGGTAATACCCTTGAATGCGCAGTATGTTTAAAAGCCTGCTTCACCAACGACTGAATCTTCCGCGGATCCTTTTTGGGATCATTATGCTTGTGGAAAGCGATACAGTGAAAGACACATTTTTCGTTGGTCTTAGGGAAGTTGATAACACTCTTATTATCTCAAATGATTTTGGGGATAACGGCTTCACTATCTCCAAGTGCATGCTCTCGGTGATATACGAAAATCTCGAACCCTGTAATAGCCTTAACCATGTACCCAGAGCTTGGGTAGTTGAGTTTATCAGCCAGCTTCATTAGGCGAATCTCAGAAATAACCTTACGAATGTCGCTCCTGCTGTTGATGGCAACCGGCTTGTCGAATGCAGAGGTATTGCTCAGATTTTGGACAAGTGCTTTTCCAGCTTATTGAGGCTGATCTTGTACTGCATAGCCACCAGCTTGAGATTGCTGGGGCGCGATAGGTTGCTAACATAAACCATCTTACCAGTCTTACCGCGAACCTTCACCCGGTAGCTACTACCCCATTTAATTGCTCGAATATTTAATCTTTTTAGTCCTTCAAGCTCGTATGCGAACATGTTTGTTATATATTTACAGCTATATTATTTCCGGCTGGATGACTTTATAGTATTGACTTTAAATCACTGGCGACTTTTTCATCTCAATTTTTTTTAATTAATTAGCTAAGTTCGGTTTCAGCGCTAAGTTCGCTTCCATCCTCATTAAGTTCGATTTTGGGCTTTCGCTTCCGAGCACGAATCTGCTCTCGATTGTTATCGTCGTAGTTCTTTTGGTAGGACAAGCGCACTTCGCGTGTGCGCTGGTAGTAGCGCTTCTGCGCTGCATTAATGCGCTCCTTGCTAGCTTGGTATTGCTCATGTGAGTATGCCGCCATCTTTCTATATTTCCCGCCTCCTAAACTTGCAGCCTGTCCGTCCGTCTGTCAATAAGTCCGTCCGGTTCCTTTCTTGTTGCTTTTTCCTGCCTTTTCGCATGGCTACACCCGGCCTGTCTAATACAGTTTCGTCCCATCTTACCGACCGCGCCTACCTTTCTGACTCGGCCTAACTATGCCAAAATTACAAATATATCCAAAAGCGTGACACAATTAACTCGCGCCCTGATTGGGCAATATTTTTCGACTCACTTTTCATTCAAAACACAAAATTGGATTTTTGAGCGACGGCGCGGAGAGGACAAGGTGCGCTGGCTGTATAATAGCAGTAGGGTAGTTTTAGATGTATATGCATGTATGTACGGGCGTGGGGCTCCTTGCCCTACTATATATTCAAGAGAGACCTATCAGGATAAAGTCTGAGGCTTGCCCCGAGACTCCAAAGTGGTATGGCAGTTGGTAGCGATAGCAATCAGGTTGGGGTGGGTGTATCTGGGAGCGTCTACCACCATGCACGCGCCTAGGGGTCCTAGACCCACCGCGAGTGTCCACGCTCCAAAAGCGAGTGGCGCGTGCTGCCAATTGGCCATACCGAAGTTGCAGCCACATGCGCAATACAGAGGTGCTCTTAAAGTGTGAGGTCCCACACCAAAAACACACTTTGCGAGAGCACTTCTGGCGGGACGGAAAGGAATGCAGCAGTCGGTCTCACAAGAGCAAGGAGCCCAAGACCAAGTGCAAGGACGGCTCAAGAACAAGAGATCAAGACAATAAAAAACACTTTAAGAGCATGAGTGAGCCCCGCGCCTGTACACTTAGATAGCATAGCGTCATAATAGACAGTTTTAGAGCATTTTCGGAACTGTGTGAGCCCCGTGAGGGGCTGGGTCGTTCTCGGACACCCTGCGCATACTACTGACATGACCTGAAGGGCTGGACGGTATCGAACAGACCTGGGCAACCACTCAACAGGGATGAGGCAACAGCTTTGACGTACCCAAGAGGCAACAGCGCGATGCGGCGTCTGAATTACCATGTACAGCTGCTTGGTCCACAGCCGTGCAAGGTAATTTGGACCCGCGGAACGTGAGCTGAGGGCTGTAACACGTCGGCCAAGGGAAGGGCCTAAGCAAAAGCTGACTGGACCAACAAGCCGCCTGGAGTGACGATACCCCTAAGTTGTTTGTAATCCGAGGAGCCGGGATGGAAATGACAGTGGTGTGCTATATTCACAGAGGGCTTCTGGATTAGTACTGGAAAGGAAAGTTCGGGGTTCTATTAGAATACCACGTTGCTTAAGCTACCGTGTCCATGTTCTGGTGCTTATATTATACAAAATAGCTGTAGAATAGCTCCCAGTGCACTTAGACTTTCGCGTCTAACCGCCCATGTAATTATTTCCCATTTAGATCAGGCGATAGACGCGTTCAAGATAGAAGGACATGGCAAGAGCCCCGAGGAAAAGGAAAAGGTTTCCCAACAACTGAGTAGCGGGCTTTGCTGTACAATTAACTCGACTAACTCTGTTCAATGATTAGAATTACCCGCGAGGAACTAGATGATCGCGTACAACGAGCCCGGCGTGAGAACACATCCCAATCCCACGAAGAGTCGCGTAAGGAAAGACATCTCCGTAAACAGAGGCTTCGTAGCGCAGAGGCCCGCTACCGCAAAGCAATCCAAGAATTGGAGCAGCTCGAGTTAGCTGAAACCCCAGCACCAACAGAATCCGGACAGATGAGAGCTTCTGGTCCGGCGGTAGAGCGTGAGGAGAAAACGGAAGAAGACGATCCTGCGGAGCATCAACGACGATTCGAGGAGGAGACGCGTCGCGACAGGCAACACGATACCCACGGCTTTCAGATTGGAATGTCAGGACCTACTGTCGACGATAGCGCAGCGACTACACGTGCGAGTGATGCAGAAAGAGCTCGCGTCAGGCGAGCTGCTATGACGAGTTCACAAAAACAACGGGCACGAGAGAAAGACGCGGAGAGAAAGCGCATACGCAGAGCTAACAGATCCGAATCCCAGGTTATTCGAGATCGGGACCGAAATGCCGAACAAGCGAGGGTCCGACGGGGTCGACTGGAGCCAGAAGGCCTCTCAGTTCATCGAGCATATAGCCGCGACACCGAAGCCAACCACAGAGCCACAAGACCAGAGGAGGCCAGTCAAAACGCAAGGATTCGTGATGCAGTGGAACACGAAGTTCGCAGGGAAGGCATGTCAGATGAGCAACGTCAATCCGAGCGCGATCAGAATACGGCTTCACGGAGAGACCCCAGAGGGGACATGACGGATGATCAGCGTCAAGCAGAGCGTGAGTTGAACGCAGCCGCTCACAGAGCTGGCAGAGAAGCCATGACGGAAGAACAACGGGAGCTGCGAAAAGAAAAAGAGCGGTTCCGCCGGCGGTCTCGGCAGTATAAGAAAGGCCTCGCACACCACGAAAGTTTTGACCCTTCCAGAGTTTCCGGGGGTCGTCACTACTTCACGCGCTACACAGACGCTAATCGGGAGGGCGAGCGGGTTTGTCACTACTGCAACGCTTGGAAGTTTCCGCAAGAGACAGATGGATGCTGCTGTCGTAACGGACTGGTGTTCGTTCCATCTTCGCGAACAGCACCTGATGCGCTTCTGAAACTTTTCGAAAACCCGACCTTCATGCGGTCAATCCGGGCCTACAACAACGTATTCGCGTTTACGTCCATGGGAGCTTCGCGGTCTCGGCCTCTAAGCGTTGACGAAAGCGTGACACGGAATGGTGTCTACAACTTCCGTGTACAAGGGTCAGTGTGTCATCGCATGGGATCGTTACTACCTCCTACCTTCGGTCGCTCCATGTATGCCCAAGTACTTTAACGATCCAGATATGGATGCACGTGTGCGAAGCCGTATGAACATGACGCAAGGCCTCGATCGTGCCGTCATGGAAACAATTGACCAGATGATGGTGGCGCACAACCCGTATACACAAGAATTTATCAACGCGCGTAGATATTTGATAGATCGTGGTTGGGATGCGTATGCAGCAGCCATCAGGGAGCACGAATGACGCCGCTCGGCAGGGGAAGAACTTGATGACCATGACCCGTCGTTAGCCTTGAGTAATTTCCTTCCGGAGGGGGATCACCTTAAGCTGCGTCTGCACGTGACACGGAATGCGAATCCGGGTATGCATAACACCCCAACGGCATCGGAGGTGGCAGCCGTTGTGATCGATACAAACGCGGCTGAACATCTTGATATAATCCTACACACGACAGGAGGAGGTTTCAAGCGCATCTTTGAGACGAGCGTTACCTACGACCCGCTGCAGTACCCTCTACTGTTTCCGTACGGGGATAATGGCTGGACTTACGATATCCCCTACGTTGGTAATCCCGTCGATCGCCACGGTGACCCCTTAACCATGTCCGTTCGGGAATATGAGGCGTATCTGCTTTACGACCGGACGGTTAGTAATTCGCTTATCCTGCGCGGTGGGCGACTGACGGAGCAATACTGCGTTGACCAATGGGCCAAATGCGAACAAGAACGCCTGCGCTTCATCAAGAAGAACCAGCTCCAGTATCGATTGGAAACCCTCCAGGGACTCACGGACGCGTTGCGTGGCGTGTCTGTTGAAATCCACAAAATGGCAGCTGACGACGAGGCGGCCATACGTAGGACTCACCGTGGGAATAATACGGAGCAGGAGTCAGCGGAGCCAGATGCGGGTGAGGTTGGACGCAAGATCATCATACCTCCGAAGTTTACAGGTGGACCCCGCTACATGTACCAACGCTTCTTGGATGCCATGGCTATCGTCCGTGACACATGAGCCCCGAACCTGTTCATTACGATGACATGCAACCCGAACTGGCCTGAGATCAAGGAAAACTTACGCCGTGGAGAGAAAGCATCCGACCGACCGGACATCGTGGCTCGCGTGTTCATGGAGAAACTAAAAGCTCTTAGCAAGGATCTCGATGAGGGTGTGCTGGGGATTCAAGCCGCTCGAGTCCATGTAGTGGAATATCAGAAGCGTGGTATTCCCCCCGCCCACATACTCCTTATCCTGCGTCCGGAGGACAAGCCCACTACCAAGGAAGACGTCGATAAGCTGGTGTCCTCGGAGCTCCCGGATAAAGAGAAGTACCCCGAGCTGTACGATACGATGATTTCTAATATGCTGCATGGACCCTGTGGTCAACAGAACCCGAACTGCCCGTGTATGAAGAACGGAAGGTGTTCCAAGAAGTTTCCAAAGGCACTCGCGGACGAAACGGTGATGACCCCCGACAAATACCCCACGTACAAGCGTGGTCGCCGTCCGGATGGAATTCTGTGCGATAAGGGGAAAGTATGGGACAACGCGACCATCAATCAATGGGTGGTCCCGTACAATCCGTTCCTGTCGCAGAAATACAACTGCCACATTAACGTCGAGGTTTGTGCCACGAACAAGGCCATCAAGTACATCTACAAGTACGTCTACAAGGGCTCGGACATGACGACAATCACGATTGAAGGCGACGAAATTCGGGCGAACGAAATTCTTCAGTATCTCCTTGGGAGGTATATTTCTCCGGTAGAAGCTTGCATGCGGCTATTCATGAATCCAACACAAGGATCAACACATTCTGTCGTGACGCTACCTATCCACTTGGAACGAATGAGCATGGTTGCTTATCGCGACCAAACGACGACCCCCCATCTTCACAACTTGATTAACCGCGGGGACAGATCAATGCTGACGGAGTTTTTCAAGCTGTGCGCGCGTAACCCAGAAGCTACGGTCAATCTACTGTACAAGGATGTACCGCGGAAGTACAGGTGGACGGAACACAAGACGTGGAAACCGTACAAGAAGTACGTTGCTTATCTGAGACGCTTGGTACACGTATCTCCGCAGGACCCGGAACGCTTCTACTTGCGACTTCTCCTGTGTAACCGACGCTCGCCTAAGTCCTTTGCGGATCTTCGAACGGTTGATGGTACGGAACATCCTACCTATCAGCAAGCCGCTTTGGCGCTTGGCTATTTGGAAAATGACGACGAGTGGATACATTGCTTACGCGAAGCCGCCGAGGTCAAGATGCCGTACCAGCTACGCCAACTCTTCGGCATCATTTTGGTTTACTCGATGCCTGGTAATGCCAAAGATCTATGGGATAGGTTCAAGAAGGATATGTCAGAGGATCATGCACGAAGCATTGAGGAAAGAGACGCATACCTGCATAGTGTACGCGAAGAGGAGGTGCGTCTTCGAATGGCGGAGTACAAGGCGTTGAAGAATTTGGCTGATTACTTGGTTTCGAACCAAAAGTCCCTCGACATGTACGGCCTTCCTCTGCTAGCCGATTACGACGATGTATCCGCTCAAGTAGACGACCCGGATTCAGCGTCTGTTGATGTTGTCCAGCCAGAGATTGACGCTTACCCCCTAAACGATCTGGAGCATGTTGCGGAGCAGGCAGACCAATTGAACAGCAACCAGAGGGATATTTTTGACCAAGTTATTGCTGCTGTGAGCAGACCGGTTGGAGGGGAGAAGCTTTTCTTTTTGGATGGTCCGGGTGGAACAGGAAAATCGTTTCTACTCGAGAAAATACTCGCTCACGTTCGGATGCAACGTAAGGTTGCCATCGCGGTTGCATCGAGTGGGATTGCAGCCACTCTGTTAACTGGAGGTCATATTGCGCATTCAACGTTCCGGATTCCCCTCAAACTAACAGAGACGTCGACGTGCAGCCTTTCATGGCAGAGCCAAAAAGCCGAATTGATTCGTAGCGCGAGTTTGATCATTTGGGACGAAGCGCCGATGATGAACCGAGCTTGCTTTGAGGCTGTTGACAGGTCGCTTCGGGATATCATGAAGAACGAGCTGGAGCCGTTCGGCGGAAAGGTAATGGTATTCAGCGGTGATCACCGCCAGATTCTACCTGTACTGAAGGTTGCTACGCGTGCGGAGACGATTCAAGCTTGCTTCAAGTCTTCTCCCCTGTGGGAGCATTTGCGTCAAGTGCGGCTGACCGAGAACATGCGTGTCCGCACCGCCCCAGACGCGGCCAGTGCGGCTGAGCTAGCAGAGTTCTCTGAATTTTTACTTCAAATTGGAGAAGGCCGTTACCCAGTCAACCATGAGATCGGTGATGGCGATATATGCCTCCCACGCGACATGTGTATCATTAGAGAGCGACGGGTACAACAAATGACCTCTGATCAAGAAGACGCGGATATGAGCCTCCACCAAGTTTCAGGTTACTCCCTCCGGCGGACGAGGAGCACGAGCGAGACTTGAACGAAGTTGAAGAAGACCGACGAGTCCGCAACGTCAACGCACTCATAGATGCGGTGTACCCGGGCGTTGATACTGAGAATTTACCCGATGAATACTTCGTTGAGCGAGCCATACTAGCCCCCAAAAATGCAAGTGTTCGGCGTATCAACGACATGGTTGCGGAACGGCTATCGGGTGAAACGAAGGAGTATCTCTCGGTGGACAGCCTTGAAGGGGTCGCGGATGCAAACATGTTTGAGCAGGAGTTCTTGAACTCTCTTAACTTCTCCGGTATCCCTCCGCACAGGATTGTTCTGAAGGTTGGAACACCTATCATCATGATTAGAAACCTGAATAGCGACGCAGGACTTTGCAATGGAACGCGGCTTCGGGTTGTGTCACTGCGCGAGAGAAGCATCGAGGCCAGCATTATGTCCGGGCCGTTCAAGGGTAAGAAGGTGTTCATTCCTCGGATCGTCTTTTATAGTGAGGACGATGACAAGGAGTTCCCGTTCAAACTCAAGCGTAAGCAGCTCCCCGTGGTTCCAGCGTTTGCCATGACTATCAACAAGGCCCAAGGACAATCTATCCACCACGTGGGTATCTACTTGGAATCACCGGTCTTCGCACATGGCCAGCTGTATGTGGCTTTGTCGAGAGTTACTTCAAGGAAGGCGATCAAGATTGCTGTGGATCCAGAGGCCATCGATGAGGACGGGAACGTACACACCAACAATATTGTGTACAGAGAGATCTTTGGAACGCGGACTTGGTAGGTCACGTAATGCATATAATATATTTAGCTTTGATTTCAAAATGTTCTTTAATCCACCGCACCGCAGTGGAGGCGGACAGCCCACACTACACCAACCAACCATGCCCTAGCGTCCGCGGAGCGGGTGCCCAGACCGCTAGTCTCTCCGCTTCTAACCTTGCAGCGACCCTATACATAGGTTTTGGCTCTCACGAGCGCGTGGTATACACACTCATTAGCGACCTTGCGATATATGCACGGACATATCAAATAGCACGCCGAGTTGATAAGTAGGCAGCAAAAGTACTTCATATAATGTACATGAGCGACGATTCGAATCAAGTCTAAGATATCTACGATCTGATAATCTGCCTACAGCCATGTGGCTTCCTATTTTCGTCATACATATCCCTACCAGTAAATGCCACTCAGAATGGATCTACGCCACTCTGTCAGTCAGAATCTATGCAAATAAGTCAGTAAGTGCGTCAGCTATGCAAGTAGGATCAATGCATGCGGAAGATAGTGGAAATACCCTTACGTAATATCACAAACAGCTCAGCAAAATAATTTTAAAGCATAAGATTGGTGCTTGTGGCGACCATCGGCAAATACTACATATCGTAAAAAATACTTCGCGCGTGAAGCTGACTAAACCTTGCTGTAATAGACCGTCGCAAGCAATGATAAGGTGTCGGCTGCCTCACGGTGATAACGTACAGATGGGTAATGTGTTTGAGTAGGGCATTTACTCCAGCTACACTGGAAATCCTCAACGATCTATGTTTATTTCGTAGCATCATTGATACTGACCCGTCTTCCGTACAGCATATATTAGCTTTACAACCTCGCGCGCCTCCGATTGGAGTTATTTTGGGAGCTATGCGCTCAAATGAGATTATAGACAGAACCTCCCGGGTAAGATGGTGCTCATCTTGCAGATCACGTTAAACCCTGGTCATGTCTACCATAACATGTGTGCACTAAGGATACTGTGTGCAGTGTTGTTTTGGAACGTAATATACGTAGATCACAGTATACATGTACTATATGTTGCTTTGTTTTGAGTAGAAAATCTAAGCCCACCGCAGCGCAGCGGAGGTGGTCGGCCCACACTACACCAGCCAACCATGCCCTAGCGTCCGCGGAGCGAGCGCCCAGAGCGCTAGTCCTAAACTATCAATGCTAGAACGGTGTATGTCCGTCCGTCACACGAAACCCTCAGATTTTTGAGCCTTCCCATTGGCTGCCGAGCGGAGCGAAGGCGGCTTCGATTGGTTAAAACGAAATTATGTACCTAACATTAGTAAATTTATAAGGTTCACAAAGCACATATGGAGATTTGCGGCGGCATCGTTTTAATACTACGAAGTATAATATTTACCGTTTTAATAATATGAATACATGTTGCTTTTAATATTTGAGTGCTAAACAGAAAGAGCTACTTATTCTCAAATGAAATAGCCCCTAAAGATGCTTCCAATGCTGCGAGGTGCTTAACCTACACGTAGGAATGCGTGTTTCCAAGGACATGCTATAAATATATAGTAGTATGTACTTAATAGGTTTTGCAAGTTACAATGACTATTGTAACTGTTTTGTTGTAGAAATATTTATAAATGATCTGAGAGTGAGGTACTGACTGAACTGCCAAATCATAGTACATGTACTACAGAAGCTGGCCGTAAGAACACGCTTTGTTAATAAGCGTTGTCACTTGATCCATAAAGATAGATACTGTAGTTTTAGATTGAACAAAATGAACTCATATGTGTTACTGCTGTAAACCATTGTTTTCTACGAGCTGTTTAGACAGCGAAATCCGATACTACTTAACTGGCGGACGTATCGTCGACAGGGGCGTAGGATACGATTTTAAATGGAGCGGCAATACAACAACAAAACACGAGAGGTGTGATATATAGTTGGTTAAGTAGATCCCATAATGAAATGTAAATAAAAGAAGGGGCCTAAATGACGTTTAACCATCCTGGAATCATCATTAATTATTAGAGGGACTAGAAGGGTTAAATAAAAAACACTTCCGTCAGCAACAACAACAGCAAAGCGTCTTGCGACACATTATTTAATTGCTTAAATCATAACTGGCACAGAATCGAGTGTTTCATTACTAATTCTGAATCAGCACAAAATGAACGCTACATGCACAAAAATATTACAATTTGATTATTTTCATTAATCTCTACTTACTTACAAGCTCAAATAGGCAGTACAAGCGGATAAGTAGTACAAGCTGGGCAGGCCTTCAGCATTTTGTAGAGACTGCTTAAAATCGTTTCGTGCCTGATAATATATATTATATCCAGATTATTGAAACTAAAAAGTCAATTTAGAATATAATGTATTAAAATAAGCTCCGTCTTAGAATAATGCTCCCGCCGAAGCGCAGCGGGGGCTAAACAAGTACAGCGGGTGTAGAAGGTCAGGACACCCCTAGCGATTTTGTGCATTATTGGAGCTCCTGAAGTCAATTTTTCTCCGTCTGAGGCAGCGGAATTGTTCAGGAATTCCATCTGATTGGCATTTCATTGAGCTTGTTTTTACCAATCAGCTAGAGATAAACCAGCTGCGCAAGACCTCTGCCAAGTTTATAAACTTTAATATAGGATGTCGCACGAATGTTACTTCAACTGAAATAAGGATTTGTACAGGTAGCCGTGAAGAGCATCGGAAGCACACGATATGACGGCTTTTACGGCACCTAGCGAGGTACAACTGGTCTTAATAGCTGCAGCAATTATTTAACTATTGACATGCGCGCACAGAGGGTTACTACAAAGGCCGACTCGTCAGAAATCGGGTGTCAATTGTATCTGTCGTCAAATCCATATCATTTGACTTGATGTTTGTAGTGGAGCATGGATCGTACCCGAATACGAACGAGTGCACACAAATATGCAGGGCTCCCGATTATGGCATGGTCTTTTCAATTATTTCTTATGAAATCATAAAATTATTTATTTCTTCGATTACCTGGATGTTATTAATAATTTATTTGCTTAAGGAATCATCCGACATAATTTATGAGCAAAACCTCTTTATCATTATGTACCTCTCACAACCAACCATGAATTTTCACTACTGTACTTAAACTCTCACTTCTCTAAGCCAGCTATACGACACAGCTTGCTCACGTCCCCACTTTTTAATGTGAGCAACTCGAACAAAGCCCCTCGCTAAGCTACTATGGTCCATTCCACCTACTTCTATCTTGTTGAGAGGTTCTTTAGCGACACCAGGACGACGTACGGGCAAGAGCGCCGCAGCTTGCAACCTATTACATTAGAAATGGAAAATGGTGAGTATTGGTCAGCTCAGACTGTCGACGAGGCCACTCGCTAATTATTAACATGGTGTTGGTTTGCCTTACATTATGCTCTTATTTATTGTTTGTGCGCAGTACATGACATAATGTATGTGATGACACTAGCTGCCCAATGCCATTATTTATGGTTAAAGAGGGTTCCCATTAAATAACAATGCCATAATCGGGAGCCCTGCAAATATGTTTGCATCCACCACGAGTTATTAATAAGATGAGCGCTTTGGTGACCTCATACAGTATCAAGCAAGGAACAGCGTCATGTAGCATTCGATCCTTGCAGGAGCATCAAATTGATTTACTTTACATTTGACGGTCGGATGACCTGCAAACCGCAAAAGATGTCTTGGTTTTAGTAAAAGCGTTTGGGGGGTGTCTTCAATTTCTGGGCAGCATCTAACCTGAATGAGCGTCCCAAGAATTCCAAGAGCCTGTCCAACGCTTACCAGGAGGATAGTGCTATCATTTTCTACCTATTAAGCTGTCCAAGTTTCACCTTAAACGGAGAAGAAATGAATTCAGGAGCTTCAATAATGCATAAAATCGCTAGGGGTGTCCTGACTTCCTACCCCCGCTGTAGAACTACTGGTAAGCTTAAATTACCGCCGCGTAGCGGCGGCGCTCGGCTAGTTGTATATTTGTGGCACTGAAAGAGTTAAGTGTCTGCCTCTCTCGCCTAGCATCATCCAAGGTTCCCCCGCAACACTTGCAAATTTAGCTATCCAATCTTGGAACCTCCTCCAGCTTTTCACCGACTTTGTCGGCCAGAAGATTGAGATTTGCTTGTATAGGAGGAATTGTACCGTAATTGTTGATAAGCGACTCCAGCTCCGAGTCCAGCAAATCCTTCGAGGAAACGTGAAGAATGGACTTTGTGAGGATCTTCGCGTCATTTTGCATGAGTGTGGGGGACGCGTCCCACAATTCATAAAGATCAATCCACAAACGCTGTTCATCCATGACAATCATATTCGGCACGCGAGGATCTCCGTGGGCCATGCCAGCAGAGTGGAGCTGCCATAGCATGTCAAAAAGGACTCGCGCCTCCTGACTTGTGGTAGGATACGATATAGGCTTCCCAACAGGAGACAGCAACATCGCCGCGCCATCAGAAATCTCTGTAGCCTCCCCCACGGGTCGAATCACCAGATCTGTGTCCTGGGCATGAACTAACGCTTCGTATTCTATAGAAGACGTCTAATCGAGAACTTCTCCACGATCTTCAAGGCCAGCACATCCCCATCTTGACCTACTCGTTTAACCTTGAAAACGCGTCCGAATGCACCATGCCTGAGAAATGCATCACCCTCCACCACCTCAACGTTTAACGTAGAGCAGGCAGCAGTCAAACGCGTCACCCACGGTGATAAGTTCTTGGTAATAAAGTCACGAAACAACGCTTTCGAGCCCTCCATGACCCACGCCGCCTCTGTAACACGAACTACAGCACCATTGATGCTTTCGATCAGCCAAAACAATTTGCGGTTGAAGAGAACAGCACTTCCTGGTCCCTTCGGGAAAAGGTGTTGCGTGTATCGCACGACTTGGCCAAATGGAGCCCCTTCCAAATCTTTTGTGATCTTGCTCTCGAAGAGAACGAGACAATCAAACAGTGCCTTAATTGCTGTCCCAAAACGAAATGAGGTACCCACTCGACTGACATCATCATTTGGTACGGGCATTTTCTGATACATCCCACGATGAGTGACAAACTCATCTGGTTTGAGGTCTGTATTGCTGTTGCCAACAAACGCAGACTGCGGCAACCATTTATAAACCTCGCTGTTGACGAATACAAGGTCGTGTAATGAAAGCATCAAAATCATTCTCCCTCGAAATGCTGTTGACTCGGGCTTGAACTTTCACCGACCAAAACGCATCTGCTCCGACTGTTTCTTTAGCACTCGAGACGAATCCTTTCAGCTGCAATAATTCCAAATGCTCGTAGCCCAATTGTGCATCCGTTTTAGTCGGCGTCGCGGGGTTGCCAAATTTCTCGAAATGTTGACGAATTTCTTCCGCTTGCTTACGATTTTGTTCGCGATTTTCTTCCGCTAGCTTGCGAACTTCTTCCGCTCGCTTACGATCTCGTTCGCGACTTTCTTCCGCTAGCTTGCGAGTTTCTCCCGCTAGCTTGCGAATTTCGTTCGCTTGCTTACGATCTCGTTCGCGATTTTCTTCCGTTAATTTATGGAACATTCGAGTATTCTCTTCTTGGATAGTCGTTGAGAGAAGACTTGCGAGTTCCAGATCGCCGCCAGCCCCCTCTGGCACCACCACCAGCACGTGAATTTGTCTCGACTTCGGGGCGTACTGCTGTCCTGTCATCTTGTTGGCTATCAAAACATCTTCGACCGTCCACGTCGCCACCATTTTCTCTCCATCAATAAAGGCTTGTACATCCTGATGGATCATCCCTTTGTCCAGATCTTGTGCAGCAGGGTCGTCGTATGGCAGCCACGCGTCGCCCTTCTTCGCCAGGAAGAGCTGCAGCTTGTATGCATCGACATCTTTGAAGTCGTTCGGGTTCTTCGCCTTGATCGCATCCTTCAGGTGTCCCACCAATTGACCCGCGTCGATGTCCACAGGGAATGCGCGTCCTTCCTTCCCGACAATTGCGCAACACAGTGAGATTTTCACCATCTTTCCTCGAGCCAGCGAATTCTGGAGAGAGAATTTCCATTCGTATTTAAGCGGATAGAAGGGCTGTCGCATAGACCTCCAACCAATCGTGAGTGGCCACGTAGAACGACAATCCTCCTTTTGCACACAATCCCAATGGCCCATTTTGAATGGGGCTGTGCCTGTGCGCGGTGCTCCTTCGTACTGTACATGTAGTCGTTTTCAGCATCGTTATTAGTAAAGAGAGTGAATAGAGGCACTGAGTGAGATCGCACCTAAAAGGACTTTTACGGTACCCAATCGGTAAATTACCTTGATATATTACCAGATATTTCAAAATTTCGAAAATCTGAAATCAGACACCCCCCCCTTTAGGTCCCTCCGCAAAACGTTCAGAGCCGCTCATTTGGAGCCGCTCATTTGGATTTTCGCGCGTCTAGGCCTCAAGTCGACCTTGGGTCGCTATTTGTGTACGTTAAATTATTGCGCTTGTGTTGGTTGTTATTGTTGCTAAGAGATATTGTAACCGCACAGGAGACGGTCTATGAGTGAAAGCGAACCAGAGGCGCACGTGCCATCCGCCAGCGTGTGGGAGGCCTCACCAATCGACCAGGAATGGCTTGAAAACTGGGACGCATTCAACAGCTACATGGGCGAGTATCAGGAGAGGACACACCAGCTCTTTCGACTCCGTAGTTCGACGTCGGTGGCCCGTCGTAACACGGAGATCAGAGCTATTGCTGACAACACATCGGGAGAGACGTCCGATTCACCGCCCTCGCTTATCCCAGATGAATTCAAAACCTATTGGATGAAACTTATCTGCACGCACGGATGGCGTCGAAAAAGCCGCAGTACTGGTCAACGAAAGAGCTACTTCGGCAAATCGACTGAGTGCAAGGCGGATATCAAGGCTGCTGTGACGTGGAACAGAGATAAGCAGAAATTCATGGTGCGCGTTACTGGCTACAGCATCAGCCATAATCATCGCGTCGACCGAGCTGTGTACGAGAACCATTCGTCGGTGGGGCGTGTCGACGATCCAATGCTACTTGCGTTCGTGGACGTGTTGCAAGCGTCGGGTTCGAAACCCAAGCGGATCATGTAGTTTCTGCGCGAGATGACGGGTACGTATACATGACTTTCGTCTTGCTTTAGCTTCTATTTCTGATGAATCCGTTTATAGGTCAGATCGTGACGCTCCGTGACGTCCACAACATGGTTGCCAGAATGAGAGAGAAGCGGCGCGGTTCCAGAACCGTAGAGCAGCGACTTGAATCTCTAATGCGGGAATTTTGTGGACGGCGCGGTAACCGAGCTTCTGTGTTTGTTGATGACGAATCTTTGGCGCAGACAATCACGCTGCAGACGCGCCAGATGCGTCGCTGGTTCAAGGCTTTTCCGGAGGTGCTGTTGATCGACGCGACGCACAACACGAACGACTCGAGGTACAAGCTATTCTCGTTCATGATACATGATGTGTACGGCCATGTAAGTCTACGTGTCTAGAGGTACCTGATGGTGACTATAGACACGTAATGTACAAGAGTTACCCTCAGATGTACCTGTAGGTACCGAAAGGTACTAATGTTAGAGTTTGCGTGCCTAGGGTCAGTATGTGCAGCACAGCCTAATGGAAAATGAGAGTGCGGAGTGTCTTACCGATGCGATCGAATCTTTCAATTTTTGAGATTCGTGTCATCGTGATCGACAAAGATATGGGTGAGCTGAGCCTTTTGGAGGCGCACTTTCCAAACGTTAAAGTGATTCTCTGTCACTTCCATCTCAAGAAATACATCCGGTCGGAGATGTCAAAGAGTGAGTACGGAGGGCCAAGCAGCTTCGACATGGATCAAGTAGAAGACGCAGTGGATATGATGAGAACAGCAACCACAAGTGAAGATTACACAAGGTATCTCAAGTACCTGTATTTTCTCTTGGATAACGTTCAGTTACGCTCTACGGACGCGATCCCAGACCCAAAGCACCCATTTCTCCGTTATTTTATGAAGAATTGGGACCAACAGAAGGAGCGTTGGGCTCTCTACGCCCGTTCACACGTACCGCATCTTGGAAATCACACAAATAACCGGTAAGAATTTATGGAGTTAAGGCTTCTGCATTTAATTTGACGCTAACGTTTGTGTGTTATGCGATAGCTTGGAGGCATCGTGGGGGCATCTTAAGGAAATCCTGAAACCTTGACCCATCGTGCCAACTTTGCGTTCGTAGTATGGTTTCCAGGACTGAAGTTCCAGGCGAGTGCCAAATGATCCGTGTACAAGTCGAGCTCTCGCTTGTCCAAGTAACAGCGAAAATTGCTTGTCGAACATACCCCCCCCTACACTCGATCTCCAAGATCCCATCTTGCTTGATCCAGTTTTTAGGGACCCTGTCAACAATTTACTAGCGTACGCCACTACACGGTCTCGACCGTCTACTTCCTGCATCAGACAGGCTCCGACAGTGTATCGGTACGAGTCCACGTAAAGTTTGAAACGTCTCCTGACATCCGAGTAGACTAGAATCGGAGGCTTCATCAACGCTCGTTTGAGCTGGTGGAAGGCCGCCTCACAGTCATCATGCCACGGCAATAGCGCATCTTTCACCTTCCACCGTTCCATGCGCCCAAATCGAGGCGTATCCCGGAATATAACGAAGGAAATAGCTCATCAGTCCCAAGAACGATCGGATCGCAGGTAGGTCTTGCGAGCGCCTCACGTTCATCACGGCCTTGACCTTCTCTGGATTAAGTGGTATCCCGGTAGGAGTTACTGTGTGTCCCAGGAATACCCCGGGCTTGTGATGTACTTAACAGCAGATTGGACAACGCCATGGCCCATCGTGCCAACTTCGCGTTCGTAGTATGGTTTCCAGGACTGAAGTTACAGGTGAGTGCCAAACGTTCCGTGTGCAAGCCGAGCTCTCGCTTGTCCAAGTAACAGCGAAAATTTCCGTCGAACATACCCCCCCCCCCTACACGCGATTTCCACGATCCCATCTTGCTTGTTGGTCCAGTTTTTCAGGGACCCTGTCAACAATTACTAGCGTACGCCACTACACGGTCTCGACCGTCTACTTCCTGCATCAGACAGGCTCCGACAGCGTATCGGTACGAGTCCACGTAAAGTTTGAAACGTCTCTTGACATCCGAGTCGACTAGAATCGGAGGCTTCATCAACGCTCGCTTGAGCTGGTGGAAGGCCGCCTCACAGTCATCATTCCACGCAAATAGCGCATCTTTCACCTTCAACCGTTCCAGGGGCGCCCAAATCGAGGCGTATCCCGGAATATAACGAAGGAAATAGCTCATCAGTCCCAAGAACGATCGGATCGCAGGTAGGTCTTGCGGGCGCCTCACGTTCATCACGGCCTTGGCCTTCTCTGGATTAAGTGGTATCCCGGTAGGTGTTACTGTGTGTCCCAGGAATACACCCCAGGCTTGTGACGTACTTAACAGCAGATTGGACAACGCCATGGCCCATCGTGCCAACTTCGCGTTTGTAGTATGGTTTCCAGGACTGAAGTTCGAGGTGAGTGCCAAATGATCCGTGTACAAGTCGAGCTTTCGCTTGTCCAAGTAGCAGCGAAAATTTCTTGTCGAACATACCCCCCCCCAACACTCGATCTCCAAGATCCCATCTTGCTTGTTGTTCCAGTTTTTCAGGGAACCCTGTCAACAATTTACTAGCGTACGCCACTACACGGTCTCGGCCGTCTACTTCCTGCATCAGACAGGCTCCGACAGCGTATCGGTACGAGTCCACGTAAAGTTTGAAACGTCTCTTGACATCCGAGTCGACTAGAATCGGAGGCTTTATCAACTCTCGCTTGAGCTGGTGGAAGGCCGCCTCACAGTCATCATTCCACGCAAATAGCGCATCTTTCACCTTCAACCGTTCCAGGGGCGCCCAAATCGAGGCGTATCCCGGAATATAACGAAGGAAATAGCTCATCAGTCCCAAGAACGATCGGATCGCAGGTAGGTCTTGCGGGCGCCTCACGTTCATCACGGCCTTCACCTTCTCTGGATTAAGTGGTATCCCGGTAGGATTTACTGTGTGTCCCAGGAATACACCCCAGGCTTGTGACGTACTTAACAGCAGATTGGACAACGCCATGGCCCATCGTGCCAACTTCGCGTTTGTAGTATGGTTTCCAGGACTGAAGTTCGAGGTGAGTGCCGAAGTTCCAGGTGAGTGCCAAATGATCCGTGTACAAGCCGAGATCTCGCTTGTCCAAGTAGCAGCGAAAATTTCCGTCGAACATACCCCCCCCCCCCCTGCACTCGATCTCCAAGATCCCATCTTGCTTGTTGATCCAGTTTTTCCGGGACCCTGTCAACAATTTACTAGCGTACGCCACTACACGGTCTCGACCGTCTACTTCCTGCATCAGACAGGCTCCGACAGCGTATCGGTACGAGTCCACGTAAAGTTTGAAACGTCTCTTGACATCCGAGTAGACTAGAATCGGAGGCTTCATCAACGCTCGCTTGAGCTGGTGGAAGGCCGCCTCACAGTCATTATTCCACGCAAATAGCGCATCTTTCACCTTCAACCGTACCAGGGGCGCCGAAATCGAGGCGTATCCCGGAATATAACGACGGAAATTGTTCATCCGTCCCAAGAACGATCGGATCGCAGGTAGGTCTTGCGGGCGCCTCACGTTCATCACGGCCTTGACTATCTCTGGATTAAGTGGTATCCCGGTAGGAGTTACTGTGTGTCCCAGGAATACACCCCAGGCTTGTGATGTACTTAACAGCAGATTGGACAACGCCATGGCCCATCGTGCCAACTTCGCGTTCGTAGTATGGTTTCCAGGACGGAAGTTCCAGGTGAGTGCCAAATGATCCGTGTACAAGTCGAGATCTCGCTTGTCCAAGTAACAGCGAAAATTGCTTGTCGAACATACCCCCCCCCTACACTCGATCTCCAAGATCCCATCTTGCTTGTTGTTCCAGTTTTTCCGGGACCCTGTCTACAAATTACTAGCGCACGCCACTACACGGTCTCGACCGTCTACTTCCTGCATCCGACAGGCTCCGACAGCGTATCGGTACGAATCCACGTAACGTTTCGAAACGTCTCTTGACATCCGAGTAGGCTAGAATCGAAGGCTTCATCAACGCTCGCTTGAGCTGGGGGAAGGCCGCCTCACAGTCATCATTCAACGCAAATAGCGCATCTTGCCACCTTCAAACGCTTTCCAGGGGGGGCCCCACAATTCTAGGGGGTAAACCTCGAAAATATAATGAAAGAAAAAAAAATTTCATCATTCCCCCAGAAAAGAATCGGATTGCAGGTAGGTCTTGCGGGCGCCTCACGTTCATCACGGCCTTGACCTTCTCTGGATTAAGTGGTATCCGGTAGGATTTACTGTGTGTCCCAGGAATACACCCCAGGCTTGTGATGTACTTCATCATGTAGCCGATGTAGTTTTCGTCGTCCTTGAACGACGCATCGCCCTCATCCTGGGTCTCATTATTGGTCGCTCCCTGCTCCTTTAGCTGCCGCGAGCTGCTTCATGACGTCCTCCTCCTTCTCTCCAGCTGCCACGCGTTTCTTAAGCCGCGTACGCTCGTGTTTGGACAAGAAGAACGCCTTCTTCTTCGGCGCAACAGCTTCCTCCGCCGCCTCCTCGGTGTTATCTTCACTATCCGTCTTCGTACCCGTCAGTTTATCGTCCGTAGCGCCAGCAACTTCCTCCTTTTCAGCCGCAGCGTTAAGTGCCGTCGCCTCTTCCTTGGCCTTCACCTTGTCCGCCGCTTTCGTCGTCTCCGTAGCGATGATCTTGCCATGCAGTTTCCTCTTCTTGACCATCATCAGAACACCCGGAGACGAGCGTTTAGCTGAGGAGTGAGCACCCGCTGCGATCTCAAAGATCGTCTGAGGCGGACGGAACGTCTGAAGCGAGTCGATGTACGCTGCCTTGTCCGCTTTACTCTCGTCCAGCACATACTCCTGTTGGAACAAAGGATGCACCTTCTTCACTGCCAGCTCCTTGCCGCGACGAATCGAGTTCTTGGACGGATCAGCGCGTGTGCGTGCGTACGCCTTGTACG
>NW_003303746.1:721629-723784 GCF_000142945.1 Phytophthora infestans T30-4
GCATTAACATAATTCGTAAGCCATACAAAACCGACATTTTCCAGTTCCCCGGATTAACCCATCAGCCCCGCCTCTACTAAACCCAGTCGGGGGGCCGCGCCCCCCCTCCCCCATCCCCCTTTGTCCACTTAAATCCCAATTAATCATTTTTCTTTCCGACTTTCTCCCCGCTCCCATCTTCTAAGATTTCGTATGGTTCCTTACTTCTCTCTGCTTTTTTCCTCCTTCCCTTTTCGCACTCAACGCATGGTTCAGGGAGTAGCTATCGTTACGTGTCTCTATTAAAGGTTTGTACTGTTTCTCGCAATTCCAGACTGATCTAGTTTCCGATGTCTTCCTCTACGCACCTTGGAGCGGTCGAAAGCCCCCCCACACAGTACTTCTTTCGCCTTTAATGGCGCATTCTTTCCATCTTCAAGCGTTGCAGGGGCGCCCAAATCAAGGGGTTTCCCAGGATCATACCACTCCATCAGTCCCAAGGATCGATCGGATCGCAGTTAGTTCTCGCGGCCTCTTCACTTTCAGCCCGGCTTTGGCTTTTCCTGGATTAAGTGGGTATCCCCGGTAGGATTTACTGTGTGTCCCAGGAATCCACCCCAGGCTTGTGATGTACTTTACATCAGATTGGACAACGCCATGGCCCATCGTCCCAACTTCGCGTTTGTAGTATGGTTTCCAGGACTGAAGTTCCAGGTGAGTGCCAAAAGATCCGTGTACAAGTCGAGCTCTCGCTTGTCCAAGTAGCAGCGAAAATTTCCGTCGAGCATACCCCCCCTACACTCGATCTCCAAGATCCCATCTTGCTTGTTGATCCAGTTTTTCAGGGACCCTGTCAACAATTTACTAGCGTACGCCACTACACGGTCTCGACCGTCTACTTCCTGCATCAGACAGGCTCCGACAGTGTATCGGTACGAGTCCACGTAAAGTTTGAAACGTCTCTTGACATCCGAGTAGACTAGAATCGGAGGCTTCAGCAACGCTCGCTTGAGCTGGTGGAAGGCCGCCTCACAGTCATCATTCCACGCAAATAGCGCATCTTTCACCTTCAACCGTTCCAGGGGCGCCCAAATCGAGGCGTATCCCGGAATATAACGACGGAAATAGCTCATCGGTCCCAAGAACAGTCGGATCGCAGGTAGGTCTTGCGGGCGCCTCACGTTCATCACGGCCTTGACCTTCTCTGGATTAAGTGGTATCCCGGTAGGAGTTACTGTGTGTCCCAGGAATACACCCCAGGCTTGTGATGTACTTAACAGCAGATTGGACAACGCCATGGCCCATCGTGCCAACTTCGCGTTAGTAGTATGGTTTCCAGGACTGAAGTTACAGGTGAGTGCCAAAAGATCCGTGTACAAGTCGAGCTCTCGCTTGTCCAAGTAACAGCGAAAATTACTTGTCGAACATACCCTCCCCCCCTACACTCGATCTCCAAGATCCCATCTTGCTTGTTGATCCCGTTTTTTAGGGACCCTGTCAACAAATTACTAGCGTACGCCACTACACGGTCTCGACCGACTACTTCCTGCATCCGACAGGCTCCGACAGCGTATCGGTACGAATCCACGTAACGTTTGAAACGTCTCTTGACATCCGAGTAGGCTAGAATCGAAGGCTTCATCAACGCTCGCTTGAGCTGGTGGAAGGGCGCCTCACAGTCATCATATTCCACGCAAAATAGCGCATCTTGCCACCTTCAAACGCGTTCCAGGGGGCGCCCCACAATTCGAGGGCGTAATCCTCGAAAATATAACGAAAGAAAAAAATAGTTCATCAGTCCCCAAGAAACGAATCGGATCGCAGGTAGGTCTTGCGGGCGCCTCACGTTCATCACGGCCTTGGCCTTCTCTGGATTAAGTGGTATCCCGGTAGGAGTTACTATGTGTCCTAGGAATACCCCAGGCTTGTGATGTACTCAACAGCAGATTGGACAGCGCCATGGCCCATCGTGCCAACTTCGCGTTCGTAGTATGGTTTCCAGGACTGAAGTTCCAGGTGAGTGCCAAATGATCTCGTGTGCAAGTCGAGCTCTCGCTTGTCCAAGTAACAGCGAAAATTGCTTGTCGAACATACCTCCCCCCCTACACTCGATCTCCAAGAACCCCATCTTACCTTGTTGATCCAGTTTTTCAGAGACCCTAGTCAACTATTTTAC
>NW_003303746.1:723884-731643 GCF_000142945.1 Phytophthora infestans T30-4
ACGGAGCTGTTGGCTTTGACATTACGTTTTAGCACTGGAGTTGTCTTCCCTGCAGACGTTCATACAGCGTCTTTGGCCGACAGGGATATTGGCTCGCTAATTTTGATATCTCACAAAGGTGGCTGGAGTGTAGGTGATACGACTGGCCAGCAGAAGAAGGGGCGCCTGTTTACAAAACACGCACGGATGGCGTCGAAAAAGTCGCAGTACTGGTCAACGAAAGAGCTACTTCGGCAAATCGACTGAGTGCAAGGCGGATATCAAGGCTGCTGTGACGTGGAACAGAGATAAGCAGAGATTCATGGTGCGCGTTACTGGCTACAGCATCAGCCATAATCATCGCGTCGACCGAGCTGTGTACGAGAACCATTCGTCGGTGCGGCGAGTCGAGGATCCAATGCTACTTGCGTTCGTGGACGTGTTGCAAGCGTCGGGTTCGAAACCCAAGCGGATCATGCAGTTTCCGCGCGAGAAGACGGGTACGTATACATGACTTTCGTCTAGCTTTAGCTTCTATTTCTGATGAATCCGTTTATAGGTCAGAACGTGACGCTCCGTGACGTCCACAACATGGTTGCCAGAATGAGAGAGAAGCGGCGCGGTTCCAGAGCCGTAGAGCAGCGACTTGAATCTCTAATGCGGGAATTTTGTGGACGGCGGGGTAACCGAGCTTCTGTGTTTGTTGATGACGAATCTTTGGCGCAGACAATCACGCTGCAGACGCGCCAGATGCGTCGCTGGTTCAAGGCTTTTCCGGAGGTGCTGTTGATCGACGAGACGCACAACACGAGCGACTCGAGGTACAAGCTATTCTCGTTCATGATACATGATGTGTACGGCCATGTAAGTCTACGTGTCTAGAGGTACCTGTTGGTGACTATAGACACGTAATGCAAGAGTTACCCTCAGATGTACCTGTAGGTACCGAAAGGTACTAATGTTACCGTTTGCGTGCCTAGGGTCAGTATGTGCAGCACAGCGTAATGGAAAATGAGAGTGCGGAGTGTCTTACCGATGCGATCGAATCTTTCAAGTTTTCAAATCCGTCGTGGGAGGAGATTCGTGTCATCGTGATCGACAAAGATATGGGTGAGCTGAGCCTTTTGGAGGCGCACTTTTCAAACGTTAAAGTGATTCTCTGTCACTTCCATCTCAAGAAATACATCCGGTCGGCGATGTCAAAGAGTGAGTACGGAGGGCCAAGCAGCTTCGACATGGATCAAGTAGAAGACGCAGTGGATATGATGAGAACAGCAACCACAAGTGAAGATTACACAAGGTATCTCAAGTACCTGTATTTCCTCTTGGATAACGTTCAGTTACGCTCTACGGACGCGATCCCAGACCCAACGCACCCGTTTCTCCGTTATTTTATGAAGAATTGGGACCAACAGAAGGAGCGTTGGGCTCTCTACGCCCGTTCAGACGTACCGCATCTTGGAAACCACACAAATAACCGGTAAGAATTTATGGAGTTAAGGCTTCTGCATTTAATTTGACGCTAACGTTTGTGTGTTATGCGATAGCTTGGAGGCATCGTGGGGGCATCTTAAGGAAATCCTGAAACCTTGACCCATCGTGCCAACTTTGCGTTCGTAGTATGGTTTCCAGGACTGAAGTTCCAGGCGAGTGCCAAATGATCCGTGTACAAGTCGAGCTCTCGCTTGTCCAAGTAACAGCGAAAATTGCTTGTCGAACATACCCCCCCCTACACTCGATCTCCAAGATCCCATCTTGCTTGATCCAGTTTTTAGGGACCCTGTCAACAATTTACTAGCGTACGCCACTACACGGTCTCGACCGTCTACTTCCAGCATCAGACAGGCTCCGACAGTGTATCGGTACGAGTCCACGTAAAGTTTGAAACGTCTCTTGACATCCGAGTAGGCTAGAATCGGAGGCTTTATCAACTCTCGCTTGAGCTGGTGGAAGGCCGCCTCACAGTCATCATTCCACGCAAATAGCACATCTTTCACCTTCAACCGTTCCAGGGGCGCCCAAATCGAGGCGTATCCCGGAATATAACGACGGAAATAGCTCATCAGTCCCAAGAACGATCGGATCGCAGGTAGGTCTTGCGGGCGCCTCACGTTCATCACGGCCTTGACCTTCTCTGGATTAAGTGGTATCCCGGTAGGATTTACTGTGTGTCCCAGGAATACACCCCAGGCTTGTGACGTACTTAACAGCAGATTGGACAACGCCATGGCCCATCGTGCCAACTTCGCGTTTGTAGTATGGTTTCCAGGACTGAAGTTCGAGGTGAGTGCCAAATGATCCGTGTACAAGTCGAGCTTTCGCTTGTCCAAGTAACAGCGAAAATTGCTTGTCGAACATACCCCCCCCCCTACACTCGATCTCCAAGATCCCATCTTGCTTGTTGTCCAGTTTTTCCGGGACCCTGTCAACAATTTACTAGTGTACGCCACTACACGGTCTCGACCGTCTACTTCCTGCATCAGACAGGCTCCGACAGCGTATCGGTACGAGTCCACGTAAAGTTTGAAACGTCTCTTGACATCCGAGTCGACTAGAATCGGAGGCTTTATCAACTCTCGCTTGAGCTGGTGGAAGGCGGCCTCACAGTCATCATTCCACGCAAATGGCGCATCTTTCACCTTCAACCGTTCCAGGGGCGCCCAAATCAAGGCGTATCCCAGAATATAACAGCTCATCAGTCCCAAGAACGATCGGATTGCAGGTAGGTCTTGCGGGCGCCTCACGTTCATCACGGCCTTGACCTTCTCTGGATTAAGTGGTATCCCGGTAGGATTTACTATGTGTCCCAGGAATACACCCCAGGCTTGTGACGTACTTAACAGCAGATTGGACAACGCCATGGCCCATCGTGCCAACTTCGCGTTCGTAGTATGGTTTCCAGGACTGAAGTTCCAGGTGAGTACCAAAAGATCCGTGTACAAGTCGAGCTCTCGCTTGTCCAAGTAACAGCGAAAATTACTTGTCGAACATACCCCCCCCCCTACACTCGATCTCCAAGATCCCATCTTGCTTGTTGTCCAGTTTTTCCGGGACCCTGTCAACAATTTACTAGTGTACGCCACTACACGGTCTCGACCGTCTACTTCCTGCATCAGACAGGCTCCGACAGCGTATCGGTACGAGTCCACGTAAAGTTTGAAACGTCTCTTGACATCCGAGTCGACTAGAATCGGAGGCTTCATCAACGCTCGCTTGAGCTGGTGGAAGGCCGCCTCACAGTCATCATTCCACGCAAATAGCGCATCTTTCACCTTCAACCGTTCCAGGGGCGCCCAAATCGAGGCGTATCCCGGAATATAACGAAGGAAATAGCTCATCAGTCCCAAGAACGATCGGATCGCAGGTAGGTCTTCGGGCGCCTCACGTTCATCACGGCCTTGACCTTCTCTGGATTAAGTGGTATCCCGGTAGGAGTTACTGTGTGTCCCAGGAATACACCCCAGGCGTGTGATGTACTTAACAGCAGATTGGACAACGCCATGGCCCATCGTGCCAACTTCGCGTTCGTAGTATGGTTTCCAGGACCGAAGTTCCAGGTGAGTGCCGAAGTTCCAGGTGAGTGCCAAATGATCCGTGTGCAAGTCGAGGTCTCGCTTGTCCAAGTAGCAGCGAAAAAATGTGTTGTGTGCAAAAAATACTCCCCCCCCACACATGGAATCTCCCAAATCTCATCTTGCTGTTTGATCCCGTTTTTTCCGGCACCTGTCCACAATTTAATAACGTAAGTCCACTAAAACGTTTCGAACGCTCTAACTTCTGCCTCCAAAAGGTTCCCACGCGTAACGTTAGATCCACGTAAAGTTTGAAACGTCTCTTGACATCCGCGTAGACTAGAATCGGAGGCTTCATCAACGCTCGCTTGAGCTGGTGGAAGGCCGCCTCACAGTCATCATTCCACGGCAATAGCGCATCTTTCACCTTCAACCGTTCCAGGGGCGCCCAAATCGAGGCGTATCCCGGTCTCGACCGTCTACTTCCTGCATCAGACAGGCTCCGACAGCGTATCGGTACGAGTCCACGTAAAGTTTGAAACGTCTCCTGACATCCGAGTAGACTAAAATCGGAGGCTTCATCAACGCTCGCTTGAGCTGGTGGAAGGCCGCCTCACAGTCATCATTCCACGGCAAATAGCGCATCTTTCACCTTCAACCGTTCCATGCGCCCAAATCGAGGCGTATCCCGGAATATAACGAAGGAAATAGCTCATCAGTCCCAAGAACGATCGGATCGCAGGTAGGGCTTGCGGGCGCCTCACGTTCATCACGGCCTTGACCTTCTCTGGATTAAGTGGTATCCCGGTAGGAGTTACTGTGTGTCCCAGGCATACACCCCAGGCTTGTGATGTACTTAACAGCAGATTGGACAACGCCATGGCCCATCGTGCCAACTTCGCGTTCGTAGTATGGTTTTCAGGACTGAAGTTCCAGGTGAGTGCCAAATGACCCTTGTACAAGTCGAGCTCTCGCTTGTCCAAGTGACCGCGAAAATTTCTTGTCGAACATAACACTCGATCTCCAAGATTCCATCTTGCTTGTTGATCCAGTTTTTCAGGGACCCTGTCAATAATTTACTAGCGTACGCCACTACACGGTCTCGACCGTCTACTTCCTGCATCAGACAGGCTCCGACAGCGTATCGGTACGAGTCCATGTAAAGTTTGAAACGTCTCTTGACATCCGAGTAGACTAGAATCGGAGGCTTCATCAACGCTCGCTTGAGCTGGTGGAAGGCCGCCTCACAGTCATCATTCCACGGCAATAGCGCATCTTTCACCTTCAACCGTTCCAGGGGCGCCCAAATCGAGGCGTATCCCGGTCTCGACCGTCTACTTCCTGCATCAGAAAGGCTCCGACAGCGTATCGGTACGAGTCTACGTAAAGTTTGAAACGTCTCTTGACATCCGAGTAGACTAGAATCGGAGGCTTTATCATCGCTCGCTTGAGCTGGTGGAAGGCCGCCTCACAGTCATCATTCCACGGCAAATAGCGCATCTTTCACCTTCAATCGTTCCAGGGGCGCCGAAATCGAGCGTATCCCGGAACATAACGACGGAAATAGCTCATCAGTCCCAAGAATGATCGGATCGCAGGTAGGTCTTGCTGGCGCCTCACGTTCATCACGGCCTTGACCTTCTCTGGATTAAGTGGTATCCCGGTAGGAGTTACTGTGTGTCCCAGGCATACACCCCAGGCTTGTGATGTACTTAACAGCAGATTGGACAACGCCATGGCCCATCGTGCCAACTTCGCGTTCGTAGTATAGTTTCCAGGACCGAAGTTCCAGGTGAGTGCCGAAGTTCCAGGTGAGTGCCAAATGATCCGTGTACAAGTCGAGCTCTCGCTTGTCCAAGTGACAGCGAAAATTTCTTGTCGAACATACCCCCCCCACACTCGATCTCCAAGATCCCATCTTGCTTGTTGATCCAGTTTTTCAGGGACCCTGTCAATAATTTACTAGCGTACGCCACTACACGGTCTCGTCCGTCTACTTCCTGCATCAGACAGGCTCCGACAGCGTATCGGTACGAGTCCACGTAAAGTTTGAAACGTCTCTTGACATCCGAGTAGACTAGAATCGGAGGCTTCATCAACGCTCGCTTGAGCTAATGGAAGGCCGCCTCACAGTCATCATATCACGCAAATAGCGCATCTTTCACCTTCAACCGTTCCAGGGGCGCCCAAATCGAGGCGTATCCCGGAATATAACGACGGAAATAGCTCATCAGTCCCAAGAACGATCGGATCGCAGGTAGGTCTTGCGGGCGCCTCACGTTCATCACGGCCTTGACTATCTCTGGATTAAGTGGTATCCCGGTAGGAGTTACTGTGTGTCCCAGGAATACACCCCAGGCTTGAGATGTACTTAACAGCAGATTGGACAACGCCATGGCCCATCGTGCCAACTTCGCGTTCGTAGTATGGTTTCCAGGACTGAAATTCTAGGTGAGTGCCAAAAGATCCGTGTACAAGTCGAGCTCTCGCTTGTCCAAGTAACAGCGAAAATTACTTGTCGAACATACCCCCCCCCTACACTCGATCTCCAAGATCCCATCTTGCTTGTTGATCCAGTTTTTCAGGGACCCTGTCAACAATTTACTAGCGTACGCCACTACACGGTCTCGACCGTCTACTTCCTGCATCAGACAGGCTCCGACAGCGTATCGGTACGAGTCCACGTAAAGTTTGAAACGTCTCTTGACATCCGAGTAGACAAGAATCGAAGGCTTCAGCAAAGCTCGCATGAGATTGTGGAAGGCCACCTCACAGTCATCATTCCACGCAAATAGCGTATCTTTCACCTTCAACCGTTCCAGGGACGCTTAAATCGAGGCGTATCTCGGTCTCGACTGTCTACTTGCTGCATCAGACAGGCTCCGACAGCGTATCGGTACGAGTCCACGTATAGTTTGAAACGTCTCTTGACATCCGAGTAGACAAGAATCGAAGGCTTCAGCAACGCTCGCTTGAGCTGGTGGAAGACCGCCTCACAGTCATCATTTCTCGCAAATAGCGTATCTTTCTCCTTCAACCGTTCCAGGGGCGCCCAAATCGAGGCGTATCTCGGTCTCGACCGTCTACTTCCTGCATCAGACAGGCTCCGACAGCGTATCGGTACGAGTCCACGTATAGTTTGAAACGTCTCTTGACATCCGAGTAGACTAGAATCGGAGGCTTCATCAACGCTCGCTTGAGCTGGTGGAAGGCCGCCTCACAGTCATCATTCCACGCAAATAGCGTATCTTTCACCTTCAACCGTTCCAGGGGCGCCCAAATCGAGGCGTATCCCGGAATATAACGAAGGAAATAGCTCATCAGTTTTAAGAATGATCGGATCGCAGGTAGGTCTTGCGGGCGCCTCACGTTCATCACGGCCTTGACCTTCTCTGGATTAAGTGGTATCCCAGTAGGAGTTACTGTGTGTCCCAGGAATACCCCAGGCTTGTGATGTACTTAAGCCAGCAGATTGGACAACGCCATGGCCCATCGTGCCAACTTCGCGTTCGTAGTATAGTTTCCAGGACCGAAGTTCCAGGTGAGTGCCGAAGTTCCAGGTGAGTGCCAAATGATCCGTGTGCAAGTCGAGATCTCGCTTGTCCAAGTAACAGCGAAAATTTCTTGTCGAACATACCCCCCCCCCTGCACTCGATCTCCAAGATTCCATCTTGCTTGGTGATCCAGTTTTTCAGGGACCCTGTCAACAATTTACTAGCGTACGCCACTACACGGTCTCGACCGTCTACTTCCTGCATCAGACAGGCTCCGACAGCGTATCGGTACGAGTCCACGTAAAGTTTGAAACGTCTCTTGACATCCGAGTAGACTAGAATCGGAGGCTTCATCAACGCTCGCTTGAGCTGGTGGAAGGCCGCCTCACAGTCATCATTCCACGCAAATCGCGCATCTTTCACCTTCAACCGTTCCAGGGGCGCCCAAATCGAGGCGTATCCCGGTCTCGACCGTCTACTTCCTGCATCAGACAGGCTCCGACAGCGTATCGGACGAGTCTACGTAAAGTTTGAAACATCTCTTGACATCCGAGTAGACGAGAAATCGAGTGCTTCAGCAACGCTCGCTTGAGCTGGTGGAAGGCCGCCTCACAGTCATTATTCCACGGAAATAGGGGATCTTTCACCTTCAGCCGTTTCATGGGGCGCCCAAATCGGGGCGTATCGCGGGAATATAGCGGAAATTATATCTAATCAAAACAGAGAAATAATCAGATCGGGGGTAGTTCTTGCGAAAGTCTAGAGGATAGTAGG
>NW_003303746.1:731743-936581 GCF_000142945.1 Phytophthora infestans T30-4
TTTGAACCGTCTCTTGACATCCAAGTAGACTAGAATCGGAGGCTTCAGCAACGCTCGCTTGAGCTGGTGGAAGGCCGCCTCACAGTCATCATTCCACGCAAATAGCGCATCTTTCACCTTCAACCGGTCCATGCCCCTAAATCGAGGCGTATCCCGGAATATAACGAAGGAAATAGCTCATCGGTCCCAAGAACAATCGGATCGCAGGTAGGTCTTGTGGGCGCCTCACGTTCATCACGGCCTTGGCCTTCTCTGGATTAAGTGGTATCCCGGTAGGAGTTACTGTGTGTCCCAGGAATACACCCCAGGCTTGTGATGTACTTAACAGCAGATTTGACAACGCCATGGCCCATCGTGCCAACTTCGCGTTAGTAGTATGGTTTCCAGGACCGAAGTTCCAGGTGAGTGCCGAAGTTCCAGGTGAGTGCCAAATGCTCCGTGTGCAAGTCGAGATCTCGCTTGTCCAAGTAGCAGCGAAAATTGCTTGTCGAACATACCCCCCCCCCCTGCACTCGATCTCCAAGATCCCATCTTGCTTGTTGATCCAGTTTTTCAGGGACCCTGTCAACAATTTACTAGCGTACGCCACTACACGGTCTCGACCGTCTACTTCCTGCATCAGACAGGCTCCGACAGCGTATCGGTACGAGTCCACGTAAAGTTTGAAACGTCTCTTGACATCCGAGTAGACTAGAATCGGAGGCTTCATCAACGCTCGCTTGAGCTGGTGGAAGGCCGCCTCACAGTCATCATTTCACGCAAATAGCGCATCTTTCACCTTCAACCGTTCCAGGGGCGCCCAAATCGAGGCGTATCCCGGAATATAACGACGGAAATAGCTCATCAGCCCAAGAACGATCCGGATCGCAAGTAGGGCTTGCGGGCGCCTCACGTTCATCCGGGCCTGGGCTTCTCTGTGATTAAATGGTATGCCGGTAAGAGTTACTGGTTGTCCCCAGGAATACACCCCAGGCTTGTGATGTACTTTACATCAGATTGGACAACGCCATGGCCCATCGTGCCCAACTTCGCGTTTCGTAGTATGGTTTCCAGGACTGAAGTTCCAGGTGAGTGCCAAAAGATCCGTGTACAAGTCGGAGCTCTCGCTTGTCCAAGTAACAGCGAAAATTTCTTGTCGAACATACCCCCCCCCCCTACACTCGATCTCCAAGATCCCATCTTGCTTGTTGATCCCGTTTTTTAGGGACCCTGTCAACAATTTACTAGTGTACGCCACTACACGGTCTCGACCGTCTACTTCCTGCATCAGACAGGCTTCCGACAGCGTATCGGTACGAGTCCACGTAAAGTTTGAAACGTCTCTTGACATCCGAGTAGACTAGAATCGGAGGCTTCATCAACGCTCGCTTGAGCTGGTGGAAGGCCGGCCTCACAGTCATCATTCCACGCAAATAGCGCATCTTGTCACCTTCAACCGTTCCAGGGGCGACCCAAATCGAGGCGTATCCCGGAATATAACAACGACGGAAATAGCTCACTCAGTCCCAAGAACGATCGGATCGCAGGTAGGTCTTGCGGGCGCCTCACGTTCATCACGGCCTTGACCTTCTCTGGATTAAGTGGTATCCCGGTAGGAGTTACTGTGTGTCCCAGGAATACACCCCAGGCTTGTGATGTACTTTACAGCAGATTGGACAACGCCATGGCCCATCGTGCCAACTTCGCGTTCGTAGTATGGTTTCCAGGACCGAAGTTCCAGGTGAGTGCCGAAGTTCCAGGTGAGTGCCAAATTATCCGTGTGCAAGTCGAGATCTCGCTTGTCCAAGTAGCAGCGAAAATTGCTTGTCGAACATACCCCCCCCCCCCAACACTTGATCTCCAAGATCCCATCTTGCTTGTTGATCCAGTTTTTCAGGGACCCTGTCAACAATTTACTAGCGTACGCCACTACACGGTCTCGGCCGTCTACTTCCTGCATCAGACAGGCTCCGACAGTGTATCGGTACGAGTCCACGTAAAGTTTGAAACGTCTCTTGACATCCAAGTAGACTAGAATCGGAGGCTTCAGCAACGCTCGCTTGAGCTGGTGGAAGGCCGCCTCACAGTCATCATTCCACGCAAATAGCGTATCTTTCACCTTCAACCGTTCTATGCGCCCAAATCGAGGCGTATCCCGGAATATAACGACGGAAATAGCTCATCGGGCCCAAGAACAATCGGATCGCAGGTAGGTCTTGCGGGCGCCTCACGTTCATCACGGCCTTGGCCTTCTCTGGATTAAGTGGTATCCCGGTAGGAGTTACTGTGTGTCCCAGGAATACACCCCAGGCTTGTGATGTACTTAACAGCAGATTGGACAACGCCATGGCCCATCGTGCCAGCTTCGCGTTCGTAGTATGGTTTCCAGGACTGAAGTTCCAGGTGAGTGCCAAATGATCCGTGTGCAAGTCGAGCTCTCGCTTGTCCAAGTAACAGCAAAAATTGCTTGTCGAACATACCCCCCCCTACACTCGATCTCCAAGATCCCATCTTGCTTGTTGATCCAGTTTTTCAGGGACCCTGTCAACAATTTACTAGCGTACGCCACTACACGGTCTCGGCCGTCTACTTCCTGCATCAGACAGGCTCCGACAGTGTATCGGTACGAGTCCACGTAACGTTTGAAACGTCTCTTGACATCCAAGTAGACTAGAATCGGAGGCTTTATCAACTCTCGCTTGAGCTGGTGGAAGGCCGCCTCACAGTCATCATTCCACGCAAATGGCGCATCTTTCACCTTCAACCGTTCCAGGGGCGCCCAAATCAAGGCGTATCCCAGAATATAACAGCTCATCAGTCCCAAGAACGATCGGATTGCAGGTAGGTCTTGCGGGCGCCTCACGTTCATCACGGCCTTGACCTTCTCTGGATTAAGTGGTATCCCGGTAGGATTTACTATGTGTCCCAGGAATACACCCCAGGCTTGTGATGTACTTAACAGCAGATTGGACAACGCCATGGCCCATCGTGCCAACTTCGCGTTCGTAGTATGGTTTCCAGGACTGAAGTTCCAGGTGAGTGCCAAATGATCCGTGTACAAGTCGAGCTTTCGCTTGTCCAAGTAACAGCGAAAATTGCTTGTCGAACATACCCCCCCCCCTACACTCGATCTCCAAGATCCCATCTTGCTTGTTGTTCCAGTTTTTCCGGGACCCTGTCAACAATTTACTAGTGTACGCCACTACACGGTCTCGACCGTCTACTTCCTGCATCAGACAGGCTCCGACAGCGTATCGGTACGAGTCCACGTAACGTTTGAAACGTCTCTTGACATCCGAGTCGACTAGAATCGGAGGCTTCATCAACGCTCGCTTGAGCTGGTGGAAGGCCGCCTCACAGTCATCATTCCACGCAAATGGCGCATCTTTCACCTTCAACCGTTCCAGGGGCGCCCAAATCAAGGCGTATCCCAGAATATAACAGCTCATCAGTCCCAAGAACGATCGGATCGCAGGTAGGTCTTGCGGGCGCCTCACGTTCATCACGGCCTTGACCTTCTCTGGATTAAGTGGTATCCCGGTAGGATTTACTGTGTGTCCCAGGAATACACCCCAGGCTTGTGACGTACTCACCAGCAGATTGGACAACGCCATGGCCCATCGTGCCAACTTCGCGTTCGTAGTATGGTGACCAGGACTGAAGTTCGAGGTGAGTGCCAAATGATCCGTGTACAAGTCGAGCTTTCGCTTGTCCAAGTAACAGCGAAAATTGCTTGTCGAACATACCCCCCCCTACACTCGATCTCCAAGATCCCATCTTGCTTGTTGATCCAGTTTTTCAGGGACCCTGTCGACAATTTACTAGCGTACGCCACTACACGGTCTCGACCGTCTACTTCCTGCTTCAGACAGGCTCCGACAGCATATCGGTACGAGTCCACGTAAAGTTTGAAACGTCTCTTGACATCCAAGTAGACGAGAATCAGAGGCTTCATCAACGCTCGCTTGAGCTGGTGAAAGGCTGCCTCACAGTCATCATTCCACGCAAATAGCGTATCTTTCACCTTCAACCGTTCCATGCTTCGAAATCGAGGCGTATCCCGGAATATAACGAAGGAAATAGCTCATCAGTCCCAAGAACGATCGGATCGCAGGTAGGTCTTGCGGGCGCCTCACGTTCATCACGGCCTTGACCTTCTCTGGATTAAGTGGTATCCCGGTAGGAGTTACTGTGTGTCCCAGAAATACACCCCAGGCTTGTGATGTACTTTACATCAGATTGGACAACGCCATGGTCCATCGTGCCAACTCCGCGTTCGTAGTATTGTTTCCAGGACTGAATTTCCAGGTGAGTGCCAAATGATCCGTGTACAAGTCGAGATCTCGCTTGTCCAAGTAGCAGCGAAAATTTCCGTCGAACATACCCCCCCTGCACTCGATCTCCAAGATCCCATCTTGCTTGTTTATCCAGTTTTTCCGGGACCCTGTCAACAGTTTACTAGCGTACGCCACTACACGGTCTCGACCGTCTACTTCCAGCTTCAGACAGGCTCCGACAGCGTATCGGTACGAGTCCACGTAAAGTTTGAAACGTCTCTTGACATCCGAGTAGACTAGAATCGGAGGCTTCATCAACGCTCGCTTGAGCTGGTGTAACGCCGCCTCACAGTCATCATTCCACGCAAATGGCGCATCTTTCACCTTCAACCGTTCCAGGGGCGATCAAATCGAGGCGTATCCCGGAATATAACGACGGAAATAGCTCATCCGTCCCAAGAACGTTTGGATCGCAGGTAGGTCTTGCGGGCGCCTCACGTTCATCACGGCCTTGACCTTCTCTGGATTAAGTGGTATCCCGGTAGGAGTTACTGTGTGTCCCAGGAATACACCCCAGGCGTGTGATGTACTTAACAGCAGATTGGACAACGCCATGGCCCATCGTGCCAACTTCGCGTTCGTAGTATGGTTTCCAGGACCGAAGTTCCAGGTGAGTGCCGAAGTTCCAGGTGAGTGCCAAATGATCCGTGTGCAAGTCGAGATCTCGCTTGTCCAAGTAGCAGCGAAAATTGCTTGTAGAACATACCCCCCCCTACACTTGATCTCCAAGATCCCATCTTGCTTGTTGATCCAGTTTTTCCGGGACCCTGTCAACAATTTACTAGCGTACGCCACTACACGGTCTCGACCGTCTACTTCCTGCTTCAGACAGGCTCCGACAGCGTATCGGTACGAGTCCACGTAAAGTTTGAAACGTCTCTTGACATCCGAGTAGACTAGAATCGGAGGCTTCATCAACGCTCGCTTGAGCTGGTGGAAGGCCGCCTCACAGTCATCATTCCACGCAAATAGCGCATCTTGCACCTTCAACCGTTCCAGGGGCGCCCAAATCGAGGCGTATCCCGGAATATAACAAGGGAAATAGCTCATCAGTCCCAAGAACGATCGGATCGCAGGTAGGTCTTGCGGGCGCCTCACGTTCATCACGGCCTTGGCCTTCTCTGGATTAAGTGGTATCCCGGTAGGAGTTACTATGTGTCCTAGGAATACCCCAGGCTTGTGATGTACTTAACAGCAGATTGGACAACGCCATGGCCCATCGTGCCAACTTCGCGTTCGTAGTATGGTTTCCAGGACTGAAGTTCCAGGTGAGTGCCAAAAGATCCGTGTACAAGTCGAGCTCTCGCTTGTCCAAGTAACAACGAAAATTTCTTGTCGAGCATACCCCCCCCCTGCACTCGATCTCCAAGATCCCATCTTGCTTGTTTATCCAGTTTTTCAGGGACCCTGTCAACAATTTACTAGCGTACGCCACTACACGGTCTCGACCGTCTACTTCCTGCATCAGACAGGCTCCGACAGCGTATCGGTACGAGTCCACGTAAAGTTTGAAACGTCTCTTGACATCCGAGTCGACTAGAATCGGAGGCTTCAGCAACGCTCGCTTGGGCTGGTGGAGGCCGCCTCACAGTCATCATTCCACGCAAATGGCGCATCTTTCACCTTCAACCGTTCCAGGGGCGCCCAAATCGAGGCGTAACCCGGAATATAACGAAGGAAATAGCTCATCAGTCCCAAGAACGATCGGATCGCAGGTAGGGCTTGCGGGCGCCTCACGTTCATCACGGCCTTGACCGTCTCTGGATTAAGTGGTATCCCGGTAAGAGTTACTGTGTGTCCCAGGAATACACCCCAGGCTTGTGATGTACTTAACAGCAGATTGGACAACGCCATGGCCCATCGTGCCAACTTCGCGTTCGTAGTATGGTTTCCAGGACTGAAGTTCCAGGTGAGTGCCAAATGATCCGTGTACAAGTCGAGATCTCGCTTGTCCAAGTAACAGCGAAAATTTCTTGTCGAACATACCCCCCCCCCCTGCACTCGATCTCCAAGATCCCATCTTGCTTGTTGATCCAGTTTTTTAGGGACCCTGTCAACAATTTACTAGCGTACGCCACTACACGGTCTCGACCGTCTACTTCCTGCATCAGACAGGCTCCGGCAGCGTATCGGTACGAGTCCGCGTAAAGTTCGCAACGTCTCTTGACATCCGAGTAGACTAGAATCGGAGGCTTCATCAACGCTGGCTTGAGCTAATGGAAGGCCGCCTCACAGTCATCATTCCACGCAAATAGCGCATCTTTCACCTTCAACCGTTCCAGGGGCGCCCAAATCGAGGCGTATCCCGGAATATAACGACGACGGAAATAGCTCATCAGTCCCAAGAACGATCGGATCGCAGGTAGGTCTTGCGGGCGCCTCACGTTCATCACGGCCTTGACCTTCTCTGGATTAAGTGGTATCCCGATAGGATTTACTGTGTGTCCCAGGAATACCCCAGGCTTGTGATGTACTTTACAGCAGATTGGACAACGCCATGGCCCATCGTGCCAACGTCGCGTTCGTAGTATGGTTTCCAGGACTGAAGTTCCAGGTGAGTGCCAAATGATCCGTGTACAAGTCGAGATCTCGCTTGTCCAAGTAGCAGCGAAAATTTCCGTCGAGCATACCCCCCCTGCACTCGATCTCCAAGATCCCATCTTGCTTGTTGATCCAGTTTTTCAGGGACCCTGTCAACAATTTACTAGCGTACGCCACTACACGGTCTCGGCCGTCTACTTCCTGCATCAGACAGGCTCCGACAGCGTATCGGTACGAGTCCACGTAAAGTTTGAAACGTCTCTTGACATCCAAGTAGACTAGAATCGAAGGCTTCATCAACGCTTGCTTGAGCTGGTGGAAGGCCGCCTCACAGTCATCATTCCACGCAAATGGCGCATCTTTCACCTTCAACCGTTCCAGGGGCGCCGAAATCGAGGCGTATCCCGGAATATAACGACGGAAATAGCTCATCCGTCCCAAGAACGATCGGATTGCAGGTAGATCTTGCGGGCGCCTCACGCTCATCACGGCCTTGACCTTCTCTGGATTAAGTGGTATCCCGGTAGGAGTTACTGTGTGTCCCAGGCATACACCCCAGGCTTGTGATGTACTTAACAGCAGATTGGATAACGCCATGGCCCATCGTGCTAACTTCGCGTTCGTAGTATGGTTTCCAGGACCGAAGTTCCAGGTGAGTGCCAAATGATCCGTGTGCAAGTCGAGATCTCGCTTGTCCAAGTAGCAGCGAAAATTTCTTGTCGAACATACCCCCCCCCCCAACACTCGATCTCCAAGATCCCATCTTGCTTGTTGATCCAGTTTTTCAGGGACCCTGTCAACAATTTACTAGCGTACGCCACTACACGGTCTCGTCCGTCTACTTCCTGCATCAGACAGGCTCCGACAGCGTATCGGTACGAGTCCACGTAAAGTTTGAAACGTCTCTTGACATCCGAGTAGACTAGAATCGGAGGCTTCATCAACGCTCGCTTGAGCTGGTGGAAGGCCGCCTCACAGTCATCATTTCACGCAAATAGCGCATCTTTCACCTTCAACCGTTCCAGGGGCGCTCAAATCGAGGCGTATCCCGGAATATAACGACGGAAATAGCTCATCAGTCCCAAGAACGATCGGATCGCAGGTAGGTCTTGCGGGCGCCTCACGTTCATCACGGCCTTGACCTTCTCTGGATTAAGTGGTATCCCGGTAGGATTTACTGTGTGTCCCAGGAATACACCCCAGGCTTGTGATGTACTTAACAGCAGATTGGACAACGCCATAGCCCATCGTGCCAACCTCGCGTTCGTAGTATTGTTTCCAGGACTGAAGTTCCAGGTGAGTGCCAAACGATCCGTGTACAAGTCGAGCTCTCGCTTGTCCAAGTAACAGCGAAAAGTTCTTGTCGAACATACCCCCCCCTACACTCGATCTCCAAGATCCCATCTTGCTTGTTGATCCAGTTTTTCCGGGACCCTGTCAACAATTTACTAGCGTACGCCACTACACGGTCTCGACCGTCTACTTCCTGCATCCGACAAGCTCCGACAGCGTATCGGTACGAGTCCACGTAAAGTTTGAAACGTCTCTTGACATCCGAGTAAACTAGAATCGGAGGCTTCATCAACGCTCGCTTGAGCTGGTGGAAGGCCGCCTCACAGTCATCATTCCACGCAAATGGCGCATCTTTCACCTTCAACCGTTCCAGGGGCGCCGAAATCGAGGCGTATCCCGGAATATAACGACGGAAATAGCTCATCAGTCCCAAGAACGATCGGATCGCAGGTAGGTCTTGCGGGCGCCTCACGTTCATCACGACCTTGGCCTTCTCTGGATTAAGTGGTATCCCGGTAGGAGTTACTGTGTGTCCCAGGAATACACCCCAGGCGTGTGATGTACTTAACAGCAGATTTGACAACGCCATGGCCCATCGTGCCAACTTCGCGTTCGTAGTATGGTTTCCAGGACTGAAGTTCCAGGTGAGTGCCAAAAGATCCGTGTACAAGTCGAGATCTCGCTTGTCCAAGTAACAGCAAAAATTACTTGTCGAACATACCCCCCCCCCTGCACTCGATCTCCAAGATCCCATCTTGCTTGTTGATCCAGTTTTTCAGGGACCCTGTCAACAATTTACTAGCGTACGCCACTACACGGTCTCGACCGTCTACTTCCTGCATCAGACAGGCTCCGACAGCGTATCGGTACGAGTCCACGTAAAGTTTGAAACGTCTCTTGACATCCAAGTAGACTAGAATCGGAGGCTTCAGCAACGCTCGCTTGAGCTGGTGGAAGGCCGCCTCACAGTCATCATTCCACGCAAATAGCGTATCTTTCACCTTCAACCGGTCCATGCCCCTAAATCGAGGCGTATCCCGGAATATAACGAAGGAAATAGCTCATCGGTCCCAAGAACAATCGGATCGCAGGTAGGTCTTGCGGGCGCCTCACGTTCATCACGGCCTTGGCCTTCTCTGGATTAAGTGGTATCCCGGTAGGAGTTACTGTGTGTCCCAGGAATACACCCCAGGCGTGTGATGTACTTAACAGCAGATTTGACAACGCCATGGCCCATCGTGCCAACTTCGCGTTCGTAGCATGGTTTCCAGGGACAGAATCTCCAGGGGAAGTACAAAATGCTCGGTGAACAAGTGGAGTTCTCGCTTGTCAAAGTAGAAAAAAATATTTTCGATCAAACATCCCCCCCCCCCAACACTCGATCTCCAAGATCCTATCTTGCTTGTTGATCCAGTTTTTCAGGGACCCTGTCAACAATTTACTAGCGTACGCCACTACACGGCCTCGACCGTCTACTTCCTGCATCAGACAGGCTCCGACAGCGTATCGGTACGAGTCCACGTAAAGTTTGAAACGTCTCTTGACATCCGAGTAGACAAGAATCGGAGGCTTCATCAACGCTCGCTTGAGCTGGTGGAAGGCCGCCTCACAGTCATCATTCCACGCAAATAGCGCATCTTTCACCTTCAACCGTACCAGGGGCGCCGAAATCGAGGCGTATCCCGGAATATAACGACGGAAATAGCTCATCCGTCCCAAGAACGATCGGATTGCAGGTAGGTCTTGCGGGCGCCTCACGTTCATCACGGCCTTGGCCTTCTCTGGATTAAGTGGTATCCCGGTAGGAGTTACTGTGTGTCCCAGGAATACACCCCAGGCTTGTGATGTACTTAACAGCAGATTGGACAACGCCATGGCCCATCGTGCTAACTTCGCGTTCGTAGTATGGTTTCCAGGACCGAAGTTCCAGGTGAGTGCCAAATGATCCGTGTGCAAGTCGAGATCTCGCTTGTCCAAGTAACAGCGAAAATTTCTTGTCGAACATACCCCCCCCCCAACACTCGATCTCCAAGATCCCATCTTGCTTGTTGATCCAGTTTTTCAGGGACCCTGTCAACAATTTACTAGCGTACGCCACTACACGGTCTCGACCGTCTACTTCCTGCATCAGACAGGCTCCGACAGCGTATCGGTACAAGTCCACGTAAAGTTTGAAACGTCTCTTGACATCCGAGTAGACAAGAATCGAAGGCTTCAGTAACGCTCGCTTGAGCTGGTGGAAGGCCGCCTCACAGTCATCATTCGACGCAAATGGCGCATCTTTCGCCTTCAACCGTTCCATGCGCCGAGCTCGAGGCGTTTCCCGGAATATAACGAAGGAAATAGCTCATCAGTCCCAATAACTATCGGATCGCAGGTAGGTCTTGCGGGCGCCTCGCGTTCATCACGGCCTTGACCTTCTCTGGATTAAGTGGTATCCCAGTAGGAGTTACTGTGTGTCCCAGGAATACCCCAGGCTTGTGATGTACTTAAGCCAGCAGATTGGACAACGCCATGGCCCATCGTGCCAACTTCGCGTTCGTAGTATAGTTTCCAGGACCGAAGTTCCAGGTGAGTGCCGAAGTTCCAGGTGAGTGCCAAATGATCCGTGTGCAAGTCGAGATCTCGCTTGTCCAAGTAACAGCGAAAATTTCTTGTCGAACATACCCCCCCCCCAACACTCGATCTCCAAGATCCCATCTTGCTTGTTGATCCAGTTTTTCAGGGACCCTGTCAACAATTTACTAGCGTACGCCACTACACGGTCTCGACCGTCTACTTCCTGCATCAGACAGGCTCCGACAGCGTATCGGTACGAGTCTACGTAAAGTTTGAAACGTCTCTTCACATCCGAGTAGACAAGAATCGAAGGCTTCAGCAACGCTCGCTTGAGCTGGTGGAAGGCCGCCTCACAGTCATCATTCCACGCAAATCGCGCATCTTTCACCTTCAACCGTTCCAGGGGCGCCCAAATCGAGGCGTATCCCGGTCTCGACCGTCTACTTCCTGCATCAGACAGGCTCCGACAGCGTATCGGTACGAGTCCACGTAAAGTTTGAAACGTCTCTTGACATCCGAGTAGACTAGAATCGGAGGCTTCATCAACGCTCGCTTGAGCTGGTGGAAGGCCGCCTCACAGTCATCATTCCACGCAAATCGCGCATCTTTCACCTTCAACCGTTCCAGGGGCGCCCAAATCGAGGTGTATCCCGGTCTCGACCGTCTACTTTCTGCATCAGACAGGCTCCGACAGCGTATCGGTACGAGCTCACGTAAAGTTTGAAACGTCTCTTGACATCTCGATTAGACAAGAATCGAAGGCTTCAGTAACGCTCGCTTGAGCTGGTGGAAGGCCGCCTCACAGTCATCATTCCACGCAAATAGCGTATCTTTCACCTTCAACCGTTCCAGGGGCGCCCAAATCGAGGCGTATCCCGGAATATAACGAAGGAAATAGCTCATCAGTCCCAAGAATGATCGGATCGCAGGTAGGTCTTGCGGGCGCCTCACGTTCATCACGGCCTTGACCTTCTCTGGATTAAGTGGTATCCCAGTAGGAGTTACTGTGTGTCCCAGGAATACCCCAGGCTTGTGATGTACTTAAGCCAGCAGATTGGACAACGCCATGGCCCATCGTGCCAACTTCGCGTTCGTAGTATAGTTTCCAGGACCGAAGTTCCAGGTGAGTGCCGAAGTTCCAGGTGAGTGCCAAATGATCCGTGTGCAAGTCGAGATCTCGCTTGTCCAAGTAACAGCGAAAATTTCTTGTCGAACATACCCCCCCCCCTGCACTCGATCTCCAAGATCCCATCTTGCTTGTTGATCCAGTTTTTTTGGGGAAACCGCGTCCAAAATTTTTAATAACGGTAGGCAATTAAACGGTCTCGATCGTCTACTTCCTGCATCAGACAGGCTCCGACAGCGTATCGGTACGAGTCCACGTAAAGTTTGAAACGTCTCTTGACATCCGAGTAGACTAGAATCGGAGGCTTCATCAACGCTCGCTTGAGCTGGTGGAAGGCCGCCTCACAGTCATCATTCCACGCAAATCGCGCATCTTTCACCTTCAACCGTTCCAGGGGCGCCCAAATCGAGGCGTATCCCGGTCTCGACCGTCTACTTCCTGCATCAGACAGGCTCCGACAGCGTATCGGTACGAGTCCACGTAAAGTTTGAAACGTCTCTTGACATCCGAGTAGACTAGAATCGGAGGCTTCATCAACGCTCGCTTGAGCTGGTGGAAGGCCGCCTCACAGTCATCATTCCACGCAAATAGCGCATCTTTCACCTTCAACCGTACCAGGGGCGCCGAAATCGAGGCGTATCCCGGAATATAACGACGGAAATAGCTCATCAGGCCCAAGAACGATCGGATCGCAGGTAGGTCTTGCGGGCGCCTCACGTTCATCACGGCCTTGACCTTCTCTGGATTAAGTGGTATCCCAGTAGGAGTTACTGTGTGTCCCAGGAATACCCCAGGCTTGTGATGTACTTAACAGCAGATTGGACAACGCCATGGCCCATCGTGCCAGCTTCGCGTTCGTAGTATGGTTTCCAGGACTGAAGTTCCAGGTGAGTGCCAAAAGATCCGTGTACAAGTCGAGATCTCGCTTGTCCAAGTAGCAGCGAAAATTTCTTGTCGAACATACCCCCCCCCCCCAACACTCGATCTCCAAGATCCCATCATGCTTGTTGATCCAGTTTTTCAGGGACCCTGTCAACAATTTACTAGCGTACGCCACTACACGGTCTCGACCGTCTACTTCCTGCATCAGACAGGCTCCGACAGCGTATCGGTACGAGCCCACGTAAAGTTTGAAACGTCTCTTGACATCCGAGTAGACAAGAATCGGAGGCTTCAGCAACGCTCGCTTGAGCTGGTGGAAGGCCGCCTCACAGTCATCATTCCACGCAAATCGCGCATCTTTCACCTTCAACCGTTCCAGGGGCGCCCAAATCGAGGCGTATCCCGGTCTCGACCGTCTACTTTCTGCATCAGACAGGCTCCGACAGCGTATCGGTACGAGCCCACGTAAAGTTTGAAACGTCTCTTGACATCCGAGTAGACAAGAATCGAAGGCTTCAGCAACGCTCGCTTGAGCTGGTGGAAGGCCGCCTCACAGTCATCATTCCACGCAAATAGCGTATCTTTCACCTTCAACCGTTCCAGGGGCGCCCAAATCGAGGCGTATCCCGGAATATAACGAAGGAAATAGCTCATCAGTCTTAAGAATGATCGGATCGCAGGTAGGTCTTGCGGGCGCCTCACGTTCATCACGGCCTTGACCTTCTCTGGATTAAGTGGTATCCCAGTAGGAGTTACTGTGTGTCCCAGGAATACCCCAGGCTTGTGATGTACTTAACAGCAGATTGGACAACGCCATGGCCCATCGTGCCAACTTCGCGTTCGTAGTATGGTTTCCAGGACCGAAGTTCCAGGTGAGTGCCGAATTTCCAGGTGAGTGCCAAATTATCCGTGTGCAAGTCGAGATCTCGCTTGTCCAAGTAACAGCGAAAATTGCTTGTCGAGCATACCCCCCCCCCTACACTCGATCTCCAAGATCCCATCTTGCTTGTTGATCCAGTTTTTCCGGGACCCTGTCAACAATTTACTAGCGTACGCCTCTACACGGTCTCGACCGTCTTCTTCCTGCATCAGACAGGCTCCGACAGCGTATCGGTACGAGTCCACGTAAAGTTTGAAACGTCTCTTGACATCCGAGTAGACAAGTATCGAATGCTTCAGCAACGCTCGCTTGAGCTGGTGGAAGGCCGCCTCACAGTCATCATTCCACGCAAATCGCGCATCTTTCACCTTCAACCGTTCCATGCGCCCAAATCGAGGCGTATCCCGGAATATAACGACGACGGAAATAGCTCATCAGTCCCAAGAACGATCGGATCGCAGGTAGGTCTTGCGGGCGCCTCACGTTCATCACGGCCTTGACCTTCTCTGGATTAAGTGGTATCCCGGTAGGAGTTACTGTGTGTCCCAGGAATACACCCCAGGCTTGTGATGTACTTAACAGCAGATTGGACAACGCCATGGCCCATCGTGCCAACTTCGCGTTCGTAGTATGGTTTCCAGGACTGAAGTTCCAGGTGAGTGCCAAATGATCCGTGTACAAGTCGAGATCTCGCTTGTCCAAGTAGCAGCGAAAATTTCCGTCGAACATACCCCCCCCCCCCAACACTCGATCTCCAAGATCCCATCTTGCTTGTTGATCCAGTTTTTCCGGGACCCTGTCAGCAATTTACTAGCGTACGCCACTACACGGTCTCGACCGTCTACTTCCTGCTTCAGACAGGCTCCGACAGCGTATCGGTACGAGTCCACGTAAAGTTTGAAACGTCTCTTCACATCCGAGTAGACAAGAATCGGAGGCTTCATCAACGCTCGCTTGAGCTGGTGTAACGCCGCCTCACAGTCATCATTCCACGCAAATAGCGCATCTTTCACCTTCAACCGTACCAGGGGCGCCGAAATCGAGGCGTATCCCGGAATATAACGACGGAAATAGCTCATCAGTCCCAAGAACGATCGGATTGCAGGTAGGTCTTGCGGGCGCCTCACGTTCATCACGGCCTTGACCTTCTCTGGATTAAGTGGTATCCCGGTAGGAGTTACTGTGTGTCCCAGGAATACACCCCAGGCTTGTGATGTACTTAACAGCAGATTGGACAACGCCATGGCCCATCGTGCCAACTTCGCGTTCGTAGTATGGTTTCCAGGACCGAAGTTCCAGGTGAGTGCCGAAGTTCCAGGTGAGTGCCAAATGATCCGTGTACAAGCCGAGATCTCGCTTGTCCAAGTAGCAGCGAAATTTTCCGTCGAACATACCCCCCCCCCCTGCACTCGATCTCCAAGATCCCATCTTGCTTGTTGATCCAGTTTTTCAGGGACCCTGTCAACAATTTACTAGCGTACGCCACTACACGGCCTCGACCGTCTACTTCCTGCATCAGACAGGCTCCGACAGCGTATCGGTACGAGTCCACGTAAAGTTTGAAACGTCTCTTGACATCCGAGTAGACAAGAATCGGAGGCTTCATCAACGCTCGCTTGAGCTGGTGTAAGGCTGCCTCACAGTCATCCTTCCACGCAAATAGCGCATCTTTCACCTTCAACCGTACCAGGGGCGCCGAAATCGAGGCGTATCCCGGAATATAACGACGGAAATTGTTCATCCGTCCCAAGAACGATCGGACCGCAGGTAGGTCTTGCGGGCGCCTCACGTTCAGCACGGCCTTGACCTTCTCTGGATTAAGTGGTATCCCGGTAGAAGTTACTGTGTGTCCCAGGAATACACCCCAGGCTTGTGATGTACTTAAGCCAGCAGATTGGACAACGCCATGGCCCATCGTGCCAACTTCGCGTTCGTAGTATGGTTTCCAGGACCGAAGTTCCAGGTGAGTGCCGAAGTTCCAGGTGAGTGCCAAATGATCCGTGTACAAGTCGAGATCTCGCTTGTCCAAGTAGCAGCGAAATTTTCCGTCGAACATACCCCCCCCCCTGCACTCGATCTCCAAGATCCCATCTTGCTTGTTGATCCAGTTTTTCAGGGACCCTGTCAACAATTTACTAGCGTACGCCACTACACGGCCTCGACCGTCTACTTCCTGCATCAGACAGGCTCCGACAGCGTATCGGTACGAGTCCACGTAAAGTTTGAAACGTCTCTTGACATCCGAGTAGACTAGAATCGGAGGCTTCATCAACGCTCGCTTGAGCTGGTGGAAGGCCGCCTCACAGTCATCATTCCACGCAAATAGCGCATCTTTCACCTTCAACCGTACCAGGGGCGCCGAAATCGAGGCGTATCCCGGAATATAACGACGGAAATAGCTCATCAGTCCCAAGAACGATCGGATCGCAGGTAGGTCTTGCGGGCGCCTCACGTTCATCACGGCCTTGACCTTCTCTGGATTAAGTGGTATCCCGGTAGGAGTTACTGTGTGTCCCAGGAATACCCCAGACGTGTGATGTACTTAACAGCAGATTGGACAACGCCATGGCCCATCGTGCCAACTTCGCGTTCGTAGCATGGTTTCCAGGACTGAAGCTCCAGGTGAGTGCCAAATGATCCGTGTACAAGTTGAGTTCTCGCTTGTCCAAGTAGCAGCGAAAATTTCCGTCGAACATACCCCCCCCCTACACTCGATCTCCAAGATCCTATCTTGCTTGTTGATCCAGTTTTTCAGGGACCCTGTCAACAATTTACTAGCGTACGCCACTACACGGTCTCGACCGTCTACTTCCTGCTTCAGACAGGCTCCGACAGCGTATCGGTACGAGTCCACGTAAAGTTTAAAACGTCTCTTGACATCCGAGTAGACAAGAATCGGAGGCTTCATCAACGCTCGCTTGAGCTGGTGGAAGGCTGCCTCACAGTCATCATTCCACGCAAATAGCGCATCTTTCACCTTCAACCGTTCCAGGGGCGCCCAAATCGAGGCGTATCCCGGAATATAACGAAGGAAATAGCTCATCAGTCCCAAGAACGATCGGAGCGCAGGTAGGGCTTGCGGGCGCCTCACGTTCATCACGGCCTTGACCTTCTCTGGATTAAGTGGTATCCCGGTAGGAGTTACTGTGTGTCCCAGGAATACACCCCAGGCTTGTGATGTACTTAACAGCAGATTGGACAACGCCATGGCCCATCGTGCCAACTTCGCGTTCGTAGTATGGTTTCCAGGACTGAAGTTCCAGGTGAGTGCCAAATGATCCGTGTACAAGTCGAGATCTCGCTTGTCCAAGTGACAGCGAAAATTTCTTGTCGAACATACCCCCCCCCCCCCTACACTCGATCTCCAAGATCCCATCTTGCTTGTTGATCCAGTTTTTCAGGGACCCTGTCAACAATTTACTAGCGTACGCCACTACACGGTCTCGACCGTCTACTTCCTGCATCAGACAGGCTCCGACAGCGTATCGGTACGAGTCCACGTAAAGTTTGAAACGTCTCTTGACATCCGAGTAGACTAGAATCGGAGGCTTCATCAACGCTCGCTTGAGCTGGTGGAAGGCCGCCTCACAGTCATCATTCCACGCAAATCGCGCATCTTTCACCTTCAACCGTTCCATGCGCCCAAATCGAGGCGTATCCCGGAATATAACGAAGGAAATAGCTCATCAGTCCCAAGAACGATCGGATCGCAGGTAGGGCTTGCGGGCGCCTCACGTTCATCACGGCCTTGACCTTCTCTGGATTAAGTGGTATCCCGGTAGGAGTTACTGTGTGTCCCAGGAATACACCCCAGGCTTGTGATGTACTTAACAGCAGATTGGACAACGCCATGGCCCATCGTGCCAACTTCGCGTTCGTAGTATGGTTTCCAGGACTGAAGTTCCAGGTGAGTGCCAAATGATCCGTGTACAAGTCGAGCTCTCGCTTGTCCAAGTAACAGCGAAACTTTCTTGTCGAACATACCCCCCCCCCCCCTACACTCGATCTCCAAGATCCCTAGACCCTAAACAGCAGATTGCACAACGCCATGGCCCATCGTGCCAACTTCGCGTTCGTCGTATGGTTTCCAGGACTGAAGTTCCAGGTGAGTGCCAAACGTTCCTTGTACAAGTCGAGCTCTCGCTTTGTCCAAGTGACAGCGAAAATTTCTTGTCGAACATACCCCCCCCCACACTCGATCTCCAAGATCCCATCTTGCTTGTTGATCCAGTTTTTCAGGGACCCTGTCAACAATTTACTAGCGTACGCCACTACACGGTCTCGACCGTCTACTTCCTGCATCAGACAGGCTCCGACAGCGTATCGGTACGAGTCCACGTAAAGTTTGAAACGTCTCTTGACATCCGAGTAGACTAGAATCGGAGGCTTCATCAACGCTCGCTTGAGCTGGTGGAAGGCCGCCTCACAGTCATCATTCCACGCAAATCGCGCATCTTTCACCTTCGACCGTTCCATGCGCCCAAATCGAGGCGTATCCCGGTCTCGACCGTCTACTTCCTGCATCAGACAGGCTCCGACAGCGTATCGGTACGAGTCCACGTCAACTTTGAAACGTCTCTTGACATCCGAGTAGACTAGAATCGGAGGCTTCATCAACGCTCGCTTGAGCTGGTGGAAGGCCGCCTCACAGTCATCATTCCACGCAAATAGCGCATCTTTCACCTTCAACCGTTCCATGCGCCCAAATCGAGGCGTATCCCGGAATATAACGAAGAAAATAGCTCATCAGTCCCAAGAACGATCGGATCGCAGGTAGGGCTTGCGGGCGCCTCACGTTCATCACGGCCTTGACCTTCTCTGGATTAAGTGGTATCCCGGTAGGAGTTACTGTGTGTCCCAGGAATACACCCCAGGCTTGTGATGTACTTAACGCAGCAGATTGGACAACGCCATGGCCCATCGTGCCAGCTTCGCGTTCGTAGTATTGTTTCCAGGACTGAAGTTCCAGGTGAGTGCCAAATGATCCGTGTACAAGCCGAGCTCTCGCTTGTCCAAGTAGCAGCGAAAATTTCCGTCGAACATACCCCCCCCTGCACTCGATCTCCAAGATCCCATCTTGCTTGTTTATCCAGTTTTTCCGGGACCCTGTCAACAATTTACTAGCGTACGCCACTACACGGTCTCGACCGTCTACTTCCTGCTTCAGACAGGCTCCGACAGCGTATCGGTACGAGTCCACGTAAAGTTTGAAACGTCTCTTGACATCCGAGTCGACTAGAATCGGAGGCTTTATCAACTCTCGCTTGAGCTGGTGGAAGGCCGCCTCACAGTCATCATTCCACGCAAATGGCGCATCTTTTACCTTCAACCGTTCCAGGGGCGCCCAAATCGAGGCGTATCCCGGAATATAACGACGGAAATAGCTCATCAGTCCCAAGAACGATCGGATCGCAGGTAGGTCTTGCGGGCGCCTCACGTTCATCACGGCCTTGACCTTCTCTGGATTAAGTGGTATCCCGGTAGGAGTTACTGTGTGTCCCAGGAATACACCCCAGGCTTGTGATGTACTTAAGCCAGCAGATTGGACAACGCCATGGCCCATCGTGCCAGCTTCGCGTTCGTAGTATTGTTTCCAGGACTGAAGTTCCAGGTGAGTCCCAAAAGATCCGTGTACAAGTCGAGATCACGCTTGTCTAAGTAGAAGCGAATATTGCTTGTCGAACATCCCCCCCCCTACACTCGATCTCCAAGATCCCATCTTGCTTGTTGTTCCAGTTTTTCCGGGACCCTGTCAACAATTTACTAGTGTACGCCACTACACGGTCTCGACCGTCTACTTCCTGCTTCAGACAGGCTCCGACAGCGTATCGGTACGAGTCCACGTAAAGTTTGAAACGTCTCTTGACATCCGAGTCGACTAGAATCGGAGGCTTTATCAACTCTCGCTTGAGCTGGTGGAAGGCCGCCTCACAGTCATCATTCCACGCAAATGGCGCATCTTTTACCTTCAACCGTTCCAGGGGCGCCCAAATCGAGGCGTATCCCGGAATATAACGCCGGAAATAGCTCATCCGTCCCAAAAACGATCGGATCGCAGGTAGGTCTTGCGGGCGCCTCACGTTCATCACGGCCTTGACCTTCTCTGGATTAAGTGGTATCCCGGTAGGAGTTACTGTGTGTCCCAGGAATACACCCCAGGCTTGTGATGTACTTAACAGCAGATTGGACAACGCCATGGCCCATCGTGCCAACTTCGCGTTCGTAGTATGGTTTCCAGGACTGAAGTTCCAGGTGAGTGCCAAAAGATCCGTGTACAAGTTGAGATCTCGCTTGTCCAAGTAACAGCGAAAATTACTTGTCGAACATACCCCCCCCCCTGCACTCGATCTCCAAGATCCCATCTTGCTTGTTGATCCAGTTTTTTAGGGACCCTGTCAACAATTTACTAGCGTACACCTCTACACGGTCTCGACCGTCTACTTCCTGCATCAGACAGGCTCCGACAGCGTATCGGTACGAGTCCACGTAAAGTTTGAAACGTCTCTTGACATCCGAGTCGACTAGAATCGGAGGCTTCATCAACTCTCGCTTGAGCTGGTGGAAGGCCGCCTCACAGTCATCATTCCACGCAAATGGCGCATCTTTCACCTTCAACCGTTCCAGGGGCGCCCAAATCGAGGCGTATCCCGGAATATAACGACGACGGAAATAGCTCATCAGTCCCAAGAACGATCGGATCGCAGGTAGGTCTTGCGGGCACCTCACGTTCATCACGGCCTTGACCTTCTCTGGATTAAGTGGTATCCCGGTAGGAGTTACTGTGTGTCCCAGGAATACACCCCAGGCTTGTGATGTACTTAAAAGCAGATTGGACAACGCCATGGCCCATCGTGCCAACTTCGCGTTCGTAGTATGGTTTCCAGGACTGAAGTTCCAGGTGAGTGCCAAAAGATCCGTGTACAAGTCGAGATCTCGCTTGTCCAAGTAACAGCGAAAATTACTTGTCGAGCATACCCACCCCCTACACTCGATCTCCAAGATCCCATCTTGCTTGTTGATCCAGTTTTTCAGGGACCCTGTCGACAATTTACTAGCGTACGCCACTACACGGTCTCGACCGTCTACTTCCTGCATCAGACAGGCTCCGGCAGCGTATCGGTACGAGTCCGCGTAAAGTTCGCAACGTCTCTTGACATCCGAGTAGACTAGAATCGGAGGCTTCATCAACGCTGGCTTGAGCTAATGGAAGGCCGCCTCACAGTCATCATTCCACGCAAATAGCGCATCTTTCACCTTCAACCGTTCCAGGGGCGCCCAAATCGAGGCGTATCCCGGAATATAACGACGGAAATAGCTCATCAGTCCCAAGAACGATCGGATCGCAGGTAGGTCTTGCGGGCGCCTCACGTTCATCACGGCCTTGACCTTCTCCGGATTAAGTGGTATCCCGGTAGGAGTTACTGTGTGTCCCAGGAATACACCCCAGGCTTGTGATGTACTTAACAGCAGATTGGACAACGCCATGGCCCATCGTGCCAACTTCGCGTTCGTAGTATGGTTTCCCGGACTGAAGTTCCAGGTGAGTGCCAAAAGATCCGTGTACAAGTCGAGCTCTCGCTTGTCCAAGTAACAACGAAAATTTCTTGTCGAGCATACCACCCCCTGCACTCGATCTCCAAGATCCCATCTTGCTTGTTTATCCTGTTTTTCAGGGACCCTGTCAACAATTTACTAGCGTACGCCACTACACGGTCTCGACCGTCTACTTCCTGCATCAGACAGGCTCCGACAGCGTATCGGTACGAGTCCACGTAAAGTTTGAAACGTCTCTTGACATCCGAGTAGACTAGAATCGGAGGCTTCATCAATGCTCGCTTGAGCTGGTGGAAGGCCGCCTCACAGTCATCATTCCACGCAAATGGCGCATCTTTCCTTCAACCGTTCCAGGGGCGCCGAAATGAAAGGCGTATCCCGGAATATAACGACGACGGAAATAGCTCATCAGTCCCAAGAACGATCGGATCGCAGGTAGGTCTTGCGGGCGCCTCACGTTCATCACGGCCTTGGCCTTCTCTGGATTAAGTGGTATCCCGGTAGGAGTTACTGTGTGTCCCAGGAATACACCCCAGGCTTGTGATGTACTTAACAGCAGATTGGACAACGCCATGGCCCATCGTGCCAACTTCCCGTTCGTAGTATGGTTTCCAGGACGGAAGTTCCAGGTGAGTGCCAAATGATCCGTGTACAAGTCGAGATCTCGCTTGTCCAAGTAACAGCGAAAATTACTTGTCGAACATACCCTCCCCCCCTACACTCGATCTCCAAGATCCCATCTTGCTTGTTGATCCAGTTTTTCAGGGACCCTGTCAACAATTTACTAGCGTACGCCACTACACGGTCTCGGCCGTCTACTTCCTGCATCCGACAGGCTCCGGCAGCGTATCGGTACGAGTCCGCGTAAAGTTCGCAGCGTCTCTTGACATCCGAGTAGACTAGAATCGGAGGCTTCAGCAACGCTCGCTTGAGCTGGTGGAAGGCCGCCTCACAGTCATCATATCACGCAAATGGCGCATCTTTCACCTTCAACCGTTCTAGGGGCCCAAATCGAGGCGTATCCCGGAATATAACGAAGGAAATACCTCATCAGTCCCAAGAATGATCTGATCGCAGGTAGGTCTTGCGGGCGCCTCACGTTCATCACGGCCTTGACCTTCTCTGGATTAAGTGGTATCCCGGTAGGAGTTACTGTGTGTCCCAGGAATACACCCCAGGCTTGTGATGTACTTAACAGCAGATTGGACAACGCCATGGCCCATCGTGCCAACTTCGCGTTCGTAGTATGGTTTCCAGGACTGAAGTTCCAGGTGAGTGCCAAAAGATCCGTGTACAAGTCGAGCTCTCGCTTGTCCAAGTAACAGCGAGACTTTCTTGTCGAACATACCCCCCCTACACTCGATCTCCAAGATCCCTAGACCCTAAACAGCAGATTGCACAACGCCATGGCCCATCGTGCCAACTTCGCGTTCGTAGTATGGTTTCCAGGACTGAAGTTCCAGGTGAGTGCCAAACGTTCCTTGTACAAGTCGAGCTCTCGCTTGTCCAAGTGACAGCGAAAATTTCTTGTCGAACATACCCCCCCCCCTACACTCGATCTCCAAGATCCCATCTTGCTTGTTGATCCAGTTTTTCAGGGACCCTGTCAACAATTTACTAGCGTACGCCACTACACGGTCTCGACCGTCTACTTCCTGCATCAGACAGGCTCCGACAGCGTATCGGTACGAGTCCACGTAAAGTTTGAAACGTCTCTTGACATTCGAGTAGACTAGAATCGGAGGCTTCATCAACGCTCGCTTGAGCTGGTGGAAGGCCGCCTCACAGTCATCATTCCACGCAAATCGCGCATCTTTCACCTTCAATCGTTCCATGCGCCCAAATCGAGGCGTATCCCGGTCTCGACCGTCTACTTCCTGAATCAGACAGGCTCCGACAGCGTATCGGTACGAGTCCACGTAAAGTTTGAAACGTCTCTTGACATCCGAGTAGACTAGAATCGGAGGCTTCATCAACGCTCGCTTGAGCTGGTGGAAGGCCGCCTCACAGTCATCATTCCACGGCAAATCGCGCATCTTTCACCTTCAACCGTTCCATGCGCCCAAATCGAGGCGTATCCCGGAATATAACGAAGGAAATAGCTCATCAGTCCTAAGAACGATCGGATCGCAGGTAGGTCTTGCGGGCGCCTCACGTTCATCACGGCCTTGACCTTCTCTGGATTAAGGGGTATCCCGGTAGGAGTTACTGTGTGTCCCAGGAATACACCCCAGGCTTGTGATGTACTTAACAGCAGATTGGACAACGCCATGGCCCATCGTGCCAACTTCGCGTTCGTCGTATGGTTTCCAGGACTGAAGTTCCAGGTGAGTGCCAAATGATCCGTGTACAAGTCGAGCTCTCGCTTGTCCAAGTGACAGCGAAAATTTCCGTCGAACATACCCCCCCCCCCTGCACTCGATCTCCAAGATCCCATCTTGCTTGTTGATCCAGTTTTTCAGGGACCCTGTCAACAGTTTACAAGCGTACGCCACTACACGGTCTCGACCGTCTACTTCCTGCTTCAGACAGGCTCCGACAGCGTATCGGTACGAGTCCACGTAAAGTTTGAAACGTCTCTTGACATCCGAGTAGACTAGAATCGGAGGCTTCATCAACGCTCGCTTGAGCTGGTGGAAGGCCGCCTCACAGTCATCCTTCCACGCAAATAGCGCATCTTTTACCTTCAACCGTACCAGGGGCGCCGAAATCGAGGCGTATCCCGGTCTCGACCGCCTACTTCCTGCATCAGAAAGGCTCCGACAGCGTATCGGTACGAGTCCACGTAAAGGTTGAAACGTCTCTTGACATCCGAGTAGACTAGAATCGGAGGCTTCATCAACGCTCGCTTGAGCTGGTGGAAGGCCGCCTCACAGTCATCATTCCACGGCAATAGCGCATCTTTCACCTTCAACCGTTCCAGGGGCGCCCAAATCGAGGCGTATCCCGGTCTCGACCGTCTACTTCCTGCATCAGACAGGCTTCGACAGCGTATCGGTACGAGTCCACGTAAAGTTTGAAACGTCTCTTGACATCCGAGTAGACTAGAATCGGAGGCTTCATCAACGCTCGCTTGAGCTGGTGGAAGGCCGCCTCACAGTCATCATTCCACGGCAAATAGCGCATCTTTCACCTTCAATCGTTCCAGGGGCGCCGAAATCGAGCGTATCCCGGAACATAACGACGGAAATAGCTCATCAGTCCCAAGAATGATCGGATCGCAGGTAGGTCTTGCTGGCGCCTCACGTTCATCACGGCCTTGACCTTCTCTGGATTAAGTGGTATCCCGGTAGGAGTTACTGTGTGTCCCAGGCATACACCCCAGGCTTGTGATGTACTTAACAGCAGATTGGATAACGCCATGGCCCATCGTGCTAACTTCGCGTTCGTAGTATGGTTTCCAGGACTGAAGTTTCAGGTGAGTGCCAAATGACCCTTGTACAAGTCGAGATCTCGCTTGTCCAAGTAACAGCGAAAATTTTTTGTCGAACATACCCCCCCCCCCAACACTCGATCTCCAAGATCCCATCTTGCTTGTTGATCCAGTTTTTCAAGGACCCTGTCAACAATTTACTAGCGTACGCCACTACACGGTCTCGACCGTCTACTTCCTGCATCAGACAGGCTCCGACAGCGTATCGGTACGAGTCCACGTAAGGTTTGAAACGTCTCTTGACATCCGAGTAGACTAGAATCGGAGGCTTCATCAACGCTCGCTTGAGCTGGTGGAAGGCCGCCTCACAGTCATCATTCCACGCAAATCGCGCATCTTTCACCTTCAACCGTTCCAGGGGCGCCCAAATCGAGGCGTATCCCGGTCTCGACCGTCTACTTCCTGCATCAGACAGGCTCCGACAGCGTATCGGTACGAGTCTACGTAAAGTTTGAAACGTCTCTTGACATCCGAGTAGACTAGAATCGGAGGCTTTATCATCGCTCGCTTGAGCTGGTGGAAGGCCGCCTCACAGTCATCATTCCACGGCAAATAGCGCATCTTTCACCTTCAATCGTTCCAGGGGCGCCGAAATCGAGCGTATCCCGGAACATAACGACGGAAATAGCTCATCAGTCCCAAGAATGATCGGATCGCAGGTAGGTCTTGCTGGCGCCTCACGTTCATCACGGCCTTGACCTTCTCTGGATTAAGTGGTATCCCGGTAGGAGTTACTGTGTGTCCCAGGCATACACCCCAGGCTTGTGATGTACTTAACAGCAGATTAGATAACGCCATGGCCCATCGTGCCAACTTCGCGTTCGTAGTATGGTTTCCAGGATCTGAAAGGTTTCAGAGTGAGTAGCCAAATGAAGCCCTTGTACAAGTCGAGATCTCGCTTGACATCCGAGTAGACTAGCGAAAATTTCTTGTCGAACGCTACCCTCCCCCTGGTGCAAGACCGCCTCACAGTCCATCATTGCACGCTAGATCGCGCATTTTTCACCTTCAACCTGTTCCAGAAGTGCCCAAATCGAGGTGCTATCCCGGTCTCGACCGTCTACTTCCTGCATCAGACAGGCTCCGACAGCGTATCGGTGTGAGTCCACGTAAAGTTTGAAACGTCTCTTGACATCCGAGTAGACTAGAATCGGAGGCTTCATCAACGCTCGCTTGAGCTGGTGGAAGGCCGCCTCACAGTCATCATTCCACGGCAATAGCGCATCTTTCACCTTCAACCGTTCCAGGGGCGCCCAAATCGAGGCGTATCCCGGTCTCGACCGTCTACTTCCTGCATCAGACAGGCTCCGACAGCGTATCGGTACGAGTCCACGTAAAGTTTGAAACGTCTCTTGACATCCGAGTAGACTAGAATCGGAGGCTTCATCAACGCTCGCTTGAGCTAATGAAAGGCCGCCTCACAGTCATCATTCCACGGCAATAGCGCATCTTTCACCTTCAACCGTTCCATGCGCCCAAATCGAGGCGTATCCCGGAATATAACGAAGGAAATAGCTCATCAGTCCCAAGAATGATCGGATCGCAGGTAGGTCTTGCGGGCGCCTCACGTTCATCACGGCCTTGACCTTCTCTGGATTAAGTGGTATCCCGGTAGGAGTTACTGTGTGTCCCAGGAATACCCCAGGCTTGTGATGTACTTAACAGCAGATTGGACAACGCCATGGCCCATCGTGCCAACTTCGCGTTCGTAGTATGGTTTCCAGGACTGAAGTTCCAGGTGAGTGCCAAATGACCCTTGTACAAGTCGGCTCTCGCTTGTCCAAGTGACAGCGAAAATTTCTTGTCGAACATACCCCCCCCCCTACACTCGATCTCCAAGATTCCATCTTGCTTGTTGATCCAGTTTTTCAGGGACCCTGTCAACAATTTACTAGCGTACGCCACTACACGGTCTCGACCGTCTACTTCCTGCATCAGACAGGCTCCGACAGCGTATCGGTACGAGTCCATGTAAAGTTTGAAACGTCTCTTGACATCCGAGTAGACTAGAATCGGAGGCTTCATCAATGCTCGCTTGAGCTGGTGGAAGGCCGCCTCACAGTCATCATTCCACGGCAATAGCGCATCTTTCACCTTCAACCGTTCCAGGGGCGCCCAAATCGAGGCGTATCCCGGTCTCGACCGTCTACTTCCTGCATCAGACAGGCTCCGACAGCGTATCGGTACGAGTCCACGTAAAGTTTGAAACGTCTCTTGACATCCGAGTAGACTAGAATCGGAGGCTTCATCAACGCTCGCTTGAGCTGGTGGAAGGCCGCCTCACAGTCATCATTTCACGCAAATAGCGCATCTTTCACCTTCAACCGTTCCAGGGGCGCCCAAATCGAGGCGTATCCCGGAATATAACGAAGGAAATAGCTCATCAGTCCCAAGAACGATCGGAGCGCAGGTAGGGCTTGCGGGCGCATCACGTTCATCACGGCCTTGACCGTCTCTGGATTAAGTGGTATCCCGGTAGGAGTTACTGTGTGTCCCAGGAATACACCCCAGGCTTGTGATGTACTTAACAGCAGATTGGACAACGCCATGGTCCATCGTGCCAACTTCGCGTTCGTAGTATGGTTTCCAGGACTGAAGTTCCAGGTGAGTGCCAAAAGATCCGTGTACAAGTCGAGATCTCGCTTGTCCAAGTAGCAGCGAAAATTTCCGTCGAGCATACCCCCCCTGCACTCGATCTCCAAGATCCCATCTTGCTTGTTGATCCAGTTTTTCAGGGACCCTGTCAACAATTTACTAGCGTACGCCACTACACGGTCTCGGCCGTCTACTTCCTGCATCAGACAGGCTCCGACAGTGTATCGGTACGAGTCCACGTAAAGTTTGAAACGTCTCTTGACATCCAAGTAGACTAGAATCGGAGGCTTCAGCAACGCTCGCATTGAGCTGGTGGAAGGCCGCCTCACAGTCATCATTCCACGCAAATAGCGTATCTTTCACCTTCAACCGTTCCAGGGACGCTTAAATCGAGGCGTATCTCGGTCTCGACTGTCTACTTGCTGCATCAGACAGGCTCCGACAGCGTATCGGTACGAGTCCACGTATAGTTTGAAACGTCTCTTGACATCCGAGTAGACAAGAATCGAAGGCTTCAGCAACGCTCGCTTGAGCTGGTGGAAGGCCGCCTCACAGTCATCATTCCACGCAAATAGCGTATCTTTCACCTTCAACCGTTCCAGGGGCGCCCAAATCGAGGCGTATCTCGGTCTCTATCGTCTACTTCCTGCATCAGACAGGCTCCGACAGCGTATCGGTACGAGTCCACGTATAGTTTGAAACGTCTCTTGACATGCGAGTAGACTAGAATCGGAGGCTTCATCAACGCTCGCTTGAGCTGGTGGAAGGCCGCCTCACAGTCATCATTCCACGCAAATCGCGCATCTTTCACCTTCAACCGTTCCATGCGCCGAAATCGAGCGTATCCCGGAAGCATAAACGACGGAGATAGCTCATCAGTCCCAAGAAATGAGCGGGTTCGCAGGGTAGGTCTTGCTGGCGCCTCACGTTCATCACGGCCTTGACCTTCTCTGGATTAAGTAAAACCCCAGTAGGAGTTACTGTGTGTCCCAGGAATACCCCAGGCTTGTGATGTACTTAAGCCAGCAGATTGGACAACGCCATGGCCCATCGTGCCAACTTCGCGTTCGTAGTATGGTTTCCAGGACCGAAGTTCCAGGTGAGTGCCGAAGTTCCAGGTGAGTGCCAAATGATCCGTGTGCAAGTCGAGATCTCGCTTGTCCAAGTAACAGCGAAAATTTCTTGTCGAACATACCCCCCCCCCCAACACTCGATCTCCAAGATCCCATCTTGCTTGTTGATCCAGTTTTTCAAGGACCCTGTCAACAATTTACTAGCGTACGCCACTACACGGTCTCGACCGTCTACTTCCTGCATCAGACAGGCTCCGACAGCGTATCGGTACGAGTCCACGTAAGGTTTGAAACGTCTCTTGACATCCGAGTAGACAAGTATCGAATGCTTCAGCAACGCTCGCTTGAGCTGGTGGAAGGCCGCCTCACAGTCATCATTCCACGCAAATAGCGTATCTTTCACCTTCAACCGTTCCAGGGGCGCCCAAATCGAGGCGTATCCCGGAATATAACGAAGATAATAGCTCATCAGTCCCAAGAATGATCGGATCGCAGGTAGGTCTTGCGGGCGCCTCACGTTCATCACGGCCTTGACCTTCTCTGGATTAAGTGGTATCCCAGTAGGAGTTACTGTGTGTCCCAGGAATACCCCAGGCTTGTGATGTACTTAAGCCAGCAGATTGGACAACGCCATGGCCCATCGTGCCAACTTCGCGTTCGTAGTATGGTTTCCAGGACCGAAGTTCCAGGTGAGTGCCGAAGTTCCAGGTGAGTGCCAAATGATCCGTGTGCAAGTCGAGGTCTCGCTTGTCCAAGTAGCAGCGAAAATATCTTGTCGAACATACCCCCCCCCCAACACTTGATCTCCAAGATCCCATCTTGCTTGTTGATCCAGTTTTTCCGGGACCCTGTCAACAATTTACTAGCGTACGCCACTACACGGTCTCGACCGTCTACTTCCTGCATCAGACAGGCTCCGACAGCGTATCGGTACGAGTCCACGTAAAGTTTGAAACGTCTCTTGACATCCGAGTAGACTAGAATCGGAGGCTTCATCAACGCTCGCTATAGAGCTGGTGGAAGGCCGCCTCACAGTCATCATTCCACGGCAATAGCGCATCTTTCACCTTCAACCGTTCCAGGGGCGCCCAAATCGAGGCGTATCCCGGTCTCGACCGTCTACTTCCTGCATCAGACAGGCTTCGACAGCGTATCGGTACGAGTCTACGTAAAGTTTGAAACGTCTCTTGATATCCGAGTAGACTAGAATCGGAGGCTTTATCATCGCTCGCTTGAGCTGGTGGAAGGCCGCCTCACAGTCATCATTCCACGGCAAATAGCGCATCTTTCACCTTCAATCGTTCCAGGGGCGCCGAAATCGAGCGTATCCCGGAACATAACGACGGAAATAGCTCATCAGTCCCAAGAATGATCGGATCGCAGGTAGGTCTTGCTGGCGCCTCACGTTCATCACGGCCTTGACCTTCTCTGGATTAAGTGGTATCCCGGTAGGAGTTACTGTGTGTCCCAGGCATACACCCCAGGCTTGTGATGTACTTAACAGCAGATTGGATAACGCCATGGCCCATCGTGGCAACTTCGCCGTTCGTAAGAAAGGGGTTTTTCCCCCTTTCCAAAAGTGTTTTTCCCCGAAGTGAATATTTCCGCGGTGAGAGGCCCAAGAGATCCTGTTAAAAGATCCCGATTCTCGCTCTGTGTTTGTGTTCCCACAGGGAAGAGAGCACAATATATTTTGTGTTGGAAAAAATAAACTCCCCCCCCCCCTCTCCCAAAAAGGGACTATTCTGCGAATATACTCTCTGTGTTGTTGGAACCGATTTTCCGGACTGTCATAATTATAGCGTACGCCACCACAAGGTCTCGACCGTCTACTTCCTGCATCAGACAGGCTCCGACAGCGTATCGGTACGAGTCCACGTAAAGTTTGAAACGTCTCTTGACATTCGAGTAGACTAGAATCGGAGGCTTCATCAACGCTCGCTTGAGCTGGTGGAAGGCCGCCTCACAGTCATCATTCCACGCAAATCGCGCATCTTTCACCTTCAATCGTTCCATGCGCCCAAATCGAGGCGTATCCCGGTCTCGACCGTCTACTTCCTGAATCAGACAGGCTCCGACAGCGTATCGGTACGAGTCCACGTAAAGTTTGAAACGTCTCTTGACATCCGAGTAGACTAGAATCGGAGGCTTCATCAACGCTCGCTTGAGCTGGTGGAAGGCCGCCTCACAGTCATCATTCCACGCAAATAGCGCATCTTTCACCTTCAACCGTTCCAGGGGCGCCCAAATCGAGGCGTATCCCGGAATATAACGAAGGAAATAGCTCATCAGTCCCAAGAACGATCGGAGCGCAGGTAGGGCTTGCGGGCGCATCACGTTCATCACGGCCTTGACCGTCTCTGGATTAAGTGGTATCCCGGTAGGAGTTACTGTGTGTCCCAGGAATACACCCCAGGCTTGTGATGTACTTAACAGCAGATTGGACAACGCCATGGCCCATCGTGCCAACTTCGCGTTCGTAGTATGGTTTCCAGGACTGAAGTTCCAGGTGAGTGCCAAATGATCCGTGTACAAGTCGAGATCTCGCTTGTCCAAGTAGCAGCGAAAATTTCTTGTCGAACATACCCCCCCCACACACACACTCGATCTCCAAGATCCCATCTTGCTTGTTGATCCAGTTTTTCAGGAACCCTGTCAGCAATTTACTAGCGTACGCCACTACACGGTCTCGACCGTCTACTTCCTGCATCAGACAGGCTCCGACAGCGTATCGGTACGAGTCCACGTAAAGTTTGAAACGTCTCTTGACATCCGAGTAGACTAGAATCGGAGGCTTCATCAACGCTCGCTTGAGCTGGTGGAAGGCCGCCTCACAGTCATCATTCCACGCAAATCGCGCATCTTTCACCTTCAATCGTTCCATGCGCCCAAATCGAGGCGTATCCCGGTCTCGACCGTCTACTTCCTGCATCAGACAGGCTCCGACAGCGTATCGGTACGAGTCCACGTAAAGTTTGAAACGTCTCTTGACATCCGAGTAGACTAGAATCGGAGGCTTCATCAACGCTCGCTTGAGCTGGTGGAAGGCCGCCTCACAGTCATCATTCCACGCAAATCGCGCATCTTTCACCTTCAACCGTTCCATGCGCCCAAATCGAGGCGTATCCCGGTCTCGACCGTCTACTTCCTGCATCAGACAGGCTCCGACAGCGTATCGGTACGAGTCCACGTAAAGTTTGAAACGTCTCTTGACATCCGAGTAGACTAGAATCGGAGGCTTCATCAACGCTCGCTTGAGCTGGTGGAAGGCCGCCTCACAGTCATCATTCCACGCAAATCGCGCATCTTTCACCTTCAACCGTTCCATGCGCCCAAATCGAGGCGTTTCCCGGTCTCGACTGTCTACTTCCTGCATCAGACAGGCTCCGACAGCGTATCGGTACGAGTCCACGTAAAGTTTGAAACGTCTCTTGACATCCGAGTAGACTAGAATCGGAGGCTTCATCAACGCTCGCTTGAGCTGGTGGAAGGCCGCCTCACAGTCATCATTCCACGCAAATCGCGCATCTTTCCCCTGGGACCTTGCCAACTGCGCCCATATCGAGGCGTAGCCCGGAATATAACGAAGGAAATAGCTCATCAGTCCCAAGAACGATCGGAGCGCAGGTAGGGCTTGCGGGCGCCTCACGTTCATCACGGCCTTGACCTTCTCTGGATTAAGTGGTATCCCGGTAGGAGTTACTGTGTGTCCCAGGAATACACCCCAGGCTTGTGATGTACTTAACAGCAGCTTGGACAACGCCATGGCCCATCGTGCCAACTTCGCGTTCGTAGTATGGTTTCCAGGACTGAAGTTCCAGGTGAGTGCCAAATGATCCGTGTACAAGTCGAGATCTCGCTTGTCCAAGTAGCAGCGAAATTTTCCGTCGAACATACCCCCCCCCCTGCACTCGATCTCCAAGATCCCATCTTGCTTGTTGATCCAGTTTTTCAGGGACCCTGTCAACAATTTACTAGCGTACGCCACTACGCGGTCTCGACCGTCTACTTCCTGCATCAGACAGGCTCCGACAGCGTATCGGTACGAGTCCACGTAAAGTTTGAAATGTCTCTTGACATCCGAGTAGACTAGAATCGGAGGCTTCATCAACGCTCGCTTGAGCTGGTGGGAGGCCGCCTCACAGTCATCATTCCACGCAAATCGCGCATCTTTCACCTTCAACCGTTCCATGCGCCCAAACGAGGCGTATCCCGGTCTCGACCGTCTACTTCCTGCATCAGACAGGCTCCGACAGCGTATCGGTACGAGTCCACGTAAAGTTTGAAACGTCTCTTGACATCCGAGTAGACTAGAATCGGAGGCTTCATCAACGCTCGCTTGAGCTGGTGGAAGGCCGCCTCACAGTCATCATTCCACGCAAATCGCGCATCTTTCATCTTCAACCGTTCCATGCGCCCAAATCGAGGCGTTTCCCGGTCTCGACTGTCTACTTCCTGCATCAGACAGGCTCCGACAGCGTATCGGTACGAGTCCACGTAAAGTTTGAAACGTCTCTTGACATCCGAGTAGACTAGAATCGGAGGCTTCATCAACGCTCGCTTGAGCTGGTGGAAGGCCGCCTCACAGTCATCATTCCACGCAAATCGCGCATCTTTCACCTTCAACCGTTCCATGCGCCCAAATCGAGGCGTATCCCGGAATATAACGAAGGAAATAGCTCATCAGTCCCAAGAACGATCGGATCGCAGGTAGGTCTTGCGGGCGCCTCACGTTCATCAGGGCCTTGACCTTCTCTGGATTCAGTGGTATCCCGGTAGGAGTTACTGTGTGTCCCAGGAATACCCCAGGCTTGTGATGTACTTAGCAGCAGATTGGACAACGCCATGGCCCATCGTGCCAACTTCGCGTTCGTAGTATGGTTTCCAGGACTGAAGTTCCAGGTGAGTGCCAAATGATCCGTGTACAAGTCGAGATCTCGCTTGTCCAAGTAGCAGCGAAAATTTCTTGTCGAACATACCCCCCCCCCACACACACTCGATCTCCAAGATCCCATCTTGCTTGTTGATCCAGTTTTTCAGGGACCCTGTCAACAATTTACTAGCGTACGCCACTACACGGTCTCGACCGTCTACTTCCTGCATCAGACAGGCTCCGACAGCGTATCGGTACGAGTCCACGTAAAGTTTGAAACGTCTCTTGACATCCGAGTAGACTAGAATCGGAGGCTTCATCAACGCTCGCTTGAGCTGGTGGAAGGCCGCCTCACAGTCATCATTCCACGCAAATGGCGATATTCTGCTGATAGCGGTGCGTAACCCCCAGCGGTATGCTCTGGGAGTGGCTGGTGATGCCCTAGGGGCTGTCATTCGCACCAAAAACGTTCAATCGGCTTGGGATGCAACAGCCAGTATGAAGCCGCTCGTTGGACTTCGCTCACTGACTGCGAGACCGAATTCGAGAAGATGGCTATCTTGGAATGGGGTTGAACGACCTTTCTGTTTGCCAGACATTCGAGCCTGTATTAGCTGGTACGGGGACTCGCCATTCCCTCTGTCGTTCTGCTCAGCCATAACACCGTGGAGATTGATCTGGAAGCCGCCAGTATTGCAATCACAGAAACCAACGACGGAGAATAGTAGTTTTCTTCATGAAACCTGGCATTTTCTAAGAATAGGATATGGCGCGAATGCCAGAAATAGATTGAAATGCCAGATTTGTAGATGCCTGCCGATAGGACCTGAACAGCTACGTGGGAAGAGAAGGTGGGATCCAAGAGAAAAGTGATCCAGACTAACAAATTTTACAAGTATCCCTTCCGTTCTGAGGCGTACCGAAACCACCTTCTCTCTCAGCATCCTAGTAGGTGGGCACAATACGAGCAGCTTTCATCTGAAGCAAAGCGTGTCTTCTTCGATGACGTGAAGCCATTTCGAGCTACAATTCGATCATTTGCTAGCGAAAACCAAGCACCTATTGTTGTTTCAATTGGTACACGTATTGTCGATGAAATAATTGAGCAGATATTGCTGGATGGTGACGAAAACAATTTTTCGTGGGAGCGAACTAAGAAAGCTGCATTCAAACGCGACGATTCTGGCACTCATTATGTCTTGACCATCAACAATCCTCTTCAGTTGGATTTAATAGTGGACTACTTAAGCTATGGAATGTCGTTTCGAATGGCGCTATCAGTATTAACAAATACAAAACAACGAACAGGATTGGCTTCTATTGGATCATGTTTACTGATCTTCCATCGAAGTACGCGCGGTTCGTTTGTGCGATGGACTTACAGAAGATTAAAGTGTTGCTTTGCGCCTCTTGGACATTTTCAATTGCGCTTGACATGTCGACTCACATGTCAGTTTCCTATTTGGATACTCGGATCCGCCTATTTCACTGTGAACAAATTATCAATTTACACCTATTGGCTATTCCAATGTACGACAGTCATACCGGGGAAGCCATGTTCAACGCAATAATCCCCGTATTGGATGTGTTGTGCCCAGACTGGAAAGAAGTAATGCTGGGAGTGACAACTGACGGCGAACGGAAAATGACTGGTAGCAGCAAGGGAATGGCGACTCGTTTTCAGAAAGTGTGCTCAAGTGGGTTCATGCGTGTCTGGTGTGGTCTCCACCAGTTGGATCTGGTACTCCAGAAAGCTTTTAAAGCTGCAAGAATGGGTCAATTTCACAGTTCAATGACATCGACAATTGCATATCTACGCCGTCAAGCAAAACTGATACGAACTATGAATTCGACCGCTCCTCTTCTTCAGGATAAACGCTGGGAATCGATGCTCAAGTGCTGCACTTGGTTCAAAAGTAACCGCATAAAAATTGCAACGCATTTGGCAATGGAAAACCCAGCGTGCAAACCGCCTGATAAGTGGTGGCTGTGTTTGACACTGATACACTTACTTTCTAAGCGAGCTGTCATTACCTTTCGCAGTTTAGAAAGTTATACAGCTCTTGTTTCAGAGCAGGTTGAGGCATTAAAGCGGCTGTCCAGAGACTTGCTGTCTGTTTTCGGTGGTCGTGCAGTTTTAGATGCAGATCGCGTGAATTTGGTTCAGCTAGAAATTAACCATGTATTTTCCGACGACAGAACAATTTTAGTGAACCCAAATACCATTTTGGATTTACTTCTTGATGATGGAACCTTTACGATTCAGATTCTCGACTCACTTGGACCAGATTTAGCTTTTGAATTGGTTAAGGACTTTGCTCTGGTAATTGCGAATTTGGTTGCTAGTGTGAACATCATTGAACCAGAGCGGAACAACAAAAATGAGGCGTTGGAAGGGAACACTCCCCCGGCGCTACCACGCGACTTGATTAAACTGAAGGGGAGAGATATATCAGCTCTTATCAATTTACACCGTGATAGGTTGCATTCACGATGGAGTGAGGTGGAAATTGACATGATTGAGCAAGAGCATGCCGCTCTAACCGACCTTTATGCTTCGCAAGCCGAATTTCGACGTCAAATCGACGAGGCATCATCGGAACTTAAGACTGTGACAGCTTTCGAAGATGCTTGGAAGGATGTATGCGGGAGATTTATAGATGCTACATCGTTTTGCTGGAGGACTTGCGACTACATTTCCTGGTACATCTTCAGTTGAAAGCGATTTTTCTGTTCTGAAGTGGGAAAAAAAACTTTCAAAAAGCAGACTGACGAATTTCTCCCTTGAAGGAGCCTTACACTCTAAACAGTACGATCTGCTTGAGAGTTTAACAGGCCTCGAGATCAATGAATAGTCTAGTAGCGCTCTAACAGACAAGAAATACGACACATTTGGATTAAGAAGATCTCCCCGATGTACTTTAATACTACTTTTAGTATGGTGCCAGGTTGGTGCCATTTCCTGTGTCGTCGGAATGCCAGATTCAGGTCAAATCAGTCAAATTGGGCAAATGCCAGATTTGTAGATGCCTGCCTATCGGGCGTACGCTCAGACGTACTCGGACGATATATTCGTCTATTTTTGTTCTGAGCACGGAAAGTCAGACGTGGAGAACCACATTGGCCATTTGCGAGCGGTGCTCGAGTGCATGCGCACTAATAAGTTGTATGCCAACTTGTATAAGTGCGTCTTTGGCGCGGAGGAAATACCTTGCCTCGGGTGCTTCATTGGGAAGCGAGGCTTAAGGGCAGATCCTGCCAAAGTCAAGGCCATCGTGGACTGGCCGGTTCCCAAGAACCAAAAGGACTTACGCAAGTGGCTAGGCTTAGCCAATTACTTGCACAAGTACAGCGCGAACTACGCGGAGATGGCTCGGCCATTATCAGATCTCCTTAAGAAGGACGCATCATGGTGCTGGAACGTCGAGCACGACGGAGACTTTGAGGATGTGAAGGAGGGCCTTCTCCAGGCTCCGATCCTTGCGCTACCGGACCCGGGTCGCCTGTTTAGCGTCGTCTGTGACGCCTCCGATTTTGCAATCGGTTGTGCTTTGCTACAAGCAGACGCCGAAGGGCGTGAACGCGTGATTGCGTTTGAATCTCGCCAGCTCAAAGCTGCAGAGAAGAACTATCCAGTTCATGACAAAGAGCTACTCGCAATGAAGTATGCTCTAGTCAAATTCAGGGTACACCTGCTAGGCTCTAAGCCTTTTGTGATCTTTACTGATCATGCGTCATTACGCACTGCGACACAGTCGCCTCATCTCTCTCAGAGAATGGCAAGATAACTTTCCTTCTTTGCCGAATATACCTTCGAGGTGAAGTACAAGCCGGGACGGCTTAATGTAGTGGCCGATGCGCTCACGCGCAGGCCGGACTACGCGTTAGCTCATGTCACGACAGTGACGTCGTCAGTGCCTGACTTGATACGCGAGAGTATGCACAAGACGACATGTGCGTAGCGCTGCTACGTGCTCTTGGGAGCTAAGAGTTTAAAGACTCTGACAAGGAGTTGTCACCGCGCTTACGCGCAAGGCTGCAGCGTTATACGCTTGATCATGGCCTGCTGTACTACAGCACCGACTCTGAGGATAACCCTCGTGTAGTCGTTCCTCATGATGAGGATCTCAAGTATCGAATCCTCTATGAAGTTCATGATACGCCCGTGGGCGGGAACTTAGGTCGGGAGAAGACCTATGGCTCGGTGAGCACGATGTACTGGTGGCCCAAGATGTATAAGTGGGTCGGCACCTATGTACGCACGTGTGAGACGTGTCAGCGGACAAAGTCCGCGCCGAGCACGGCAGCGCCATTGGCGAGTTTGCCTGTCCCCAAGGGATGTTGGCAGCTCACGAGTATGGACTTTGTGTTTGGCCTTCCCAAGGATAAGGCAGGAAACACGGGTATTGTGGTCTTTGTATACCGATTGAGCAAGATGGCTCATTTAGCAGCGGTGCCGGACACCATTGATGGTGAAGGTACAGCTTTGCTGTTTTTAGAGCGAGTCTTTCGCCAACATGGCTTGCCTGAGGCAATTGTCTCGGATCGAGACCCGCGCTTCACCGCGAAGTTCTGGACGTCCCTCTTCAGTGTGCTCGGCACTCGTTTGGACATGTCCACAGCGGACCATCCGCAGACCGACGGTCAAACCGAGCGCGTGAATCGCATTGTGGAGGATATCCTCCGAAGCGTATGCGCTGAGGCGCCAAAACGCTGGAGCCAGATGCTCCCACTCGTTGAGCTCGCATTAAATAATGCAGTGCACGCCTCGACAGGCTACACTCCGTTCTATGTGAACGGCTTGGTGAACCCTCGCGTCCCACTGACGCCGCCACGCAGTGGCTCAGGGCTTGATGGGGGAGGGATAGCCGAGCAGCTAGCTGATGTCAGCCCTGTTGCGGTTCGCAAGCAAGTCAATGACTTTGTCTCTTTGAGACTGAGCGTAATGCGTCAAGTACGCGATGCTATGGCTGAAAGCCAAGACACGCAGAAGGAACATGCGGACGCCAAGGGCAGAAGCAATGTTGAGAGGTTTGAGGTCGGTGACCAAGTTTTATTAAGCGCTAAAAACCTACCTACTCATGCAGTGTCTGCAGTCTTCAAGACGAAGCTGAGACCTCGGCTCATAGGACCGTTCAAGGTCGTGGCCAGGAAGGGCCTAGCGTATACGCTCAACCTTCCGAAGAAGATGCGCACGCATCCGATCTTCTATGCTGGCTTGCTTAAGCCATATCAAGACCCTGCTCAGGTGAGGGCGGAGGCGTTAGCGCCAACGGTGGCTGGACCACGGACAGCTTCAAGGCAGCAGGTGGTAGAGCCACGGGAGGCTGAACGACAGCAAGTGGTGGACCCACAGATGGCTGATCAACAGCTTGTGGTAGAGCCACAGGTCGCGGAGCGAAGTGCTCGAGCTGCAGGAGCAAGGCAAGCTGAACGTTCAGCCGAGCGACTGGACGCTCAAGGTCCGAAATCGGGTTGTGAGTCAACAGTGGTGGCTCTAAACTATCCACAAGGTGGGTCATCTCTTCGAGACCGACCGATGGGCGGTGAACGTGAACGTTCGCGTCGTGGACGCCGGCGTCGTATGAACGCGGACGCCGTCCCGGCAGGTGCTGACACTCCCCGTGAGAGCCCAGCTGAGGCAAGGCCTCCTCCCGCTCTGCTCGATGAGCATTGTGAGCTCCACTTTCACGTGGAACGCCTTGTGGCGCGGCGTAGACGCTAGGGTCGTACCCAGTACTTGGTGAAATGGAGGGGTCACCCTCACTCACAAAACTCATGGGAGTTTGAGGCAAGATCGCCCTGACGTCGTTGACGCTTACGACCGGGCACATCATGTGCCGAAGCGCCACCATGGCGTGCGACAGCGTCGCCAGGCGCTGGGTGCCTTCCACTAGAGTGGGGAGCGATCAGGTCAGTAGTTGAGCTCAGGCTCTGACCAGTGGCTGCAGCAGCCAGCTCGTACGTATGAGCGGTGCTCGCAGCGGGAGCAGGAGGTGGGGAGACCTCGTGGTGTTATGGACATGGTCCCGAAGGAAGCAGGTGCTTTGTGCTGAACAAGGTTCAGACACAATAGACGCATAGTTGTTTTGAGACAATTTGCTCGATGAGCATGATCCAAATGTGGATGCGCTGTAACAGCGAAAGTGGTGTCCCGGACGGGGATCGAAACACTGGTCTTTGGCTTGACAGGCCAGAGCTCTACCGTTGAGCTACAAGGGCGATACCCGTACGTCAGTCCGAGAACGGACAGCTCATGGTATGAGAGGGCTGCTCCCGGGTGGACTTAAACCACCGACCTGTGGCTTCCAAAGCCAACGCTCGACCAATGAGCTGAAAGGGTGTTGCCCTTAATCTTGTCCATTCAAGGACAGCAGTTCATGGAACGAGAGGACTGTGCCCTGGTGGGTTCGAACCACCGACCTGTGGCTCTCAAGCCAACGCTCGATCATTGAGCTAAAAGGGTATTGCCCTTAAGCTTGTCCAAGCGTGAACAATCGCTCATGGAACGAGAGGGTGACGCCTCGGTGGGATCGAGCCACCGACCTATCGCTTGTTAAGCGACTGTTCAACCGCTGAGCTGTTGTCGACGACTCGGATGAGTCAAGAGCATAGCTCTAACCGGTTTGCAACTCTTGGAGTAGGCACGGCGCGCGAGCGTATGTCTGAGACCGCTTGAGGGCAAGATGCGCGCTGCGCTTGAAACATTGGGCCGTGGGCCGACGACGAGAAGTTGGGCATCAACGATGCGTAGGCGTTTGTGAGCTCACGGAGCTGTACAACGCTGGTGTGAGGTGTAGTTACCTCCGCCGTCTTAACAAGACGTAACCTCGCTGAGGAAAGTTTCGAGAACGGAATTTTCTCATTTTAGTGGGGGATAGTGTAACGGGGTTACATGGTGTGGAGCACACAGGGGTACGAAGTACCTGGAGAGTTAACAAACTCTCAGTACATAAGTTGGAGAGTTAACAAGGTCTCTCAGTACGTTGGCTGAAAGCCACACGTTATGCATTTGATTAGGTTTAACTATGCTAGATAGTTAAAGAGATACATTTACCCCTAGGCGGCTTGGCCGCAATAATAGTAAATAAAACACTTCTGGTTTTTGAAGCATAAAAGTTAAGGTATTAACTTTGATCCCTGGTCTTGGGCTGTAAGTGTCCTTTGGATAAGGAGCTTAGTATTAGTGACTCTCTAAGTCGAACGTCTTCCTCTGACGCTAAAGCTACGGCAGCCCCGCTGCAGAAGCCTTATAACATACATTTATCGATCCCATGTCGAAATGTCGGTTTCAAGTCAGTTTGGTCCTGTATCGTGAATTATTGTTGTTCCTTTAGAAGGGGTTCCTGCTGAAGCGCTCGACACGGATTGAAAAGGTTGCGTTTCCTCATTCCCTTCATGCTGACTTTGCAGCCGTACAGTTTCTACGCTCTTTTTTGCTGCTGTCACTCACTCCATGACGGGATGTCACACACCAGCTTCCGCTTGAGGAAGCACCGGCTTGAATTTTAGTTAAACCATAACACAACATTAATTTAATTAAATATATCAAATTCGGCTTCCGAGAGTTTTATAAAATCTAAGTGACGGCAGTTCACCCCTGGTGTGAAAAGAGCGAAGTAACCATTTGAATGTACGTTTACTACTAATGTATTTAAAAGTACGCTTAGCTTGGGTTATAATGCAAACTAGAGGCCAACTTTAGTGGAGCTATCTAATTATGGAGTGATTGGCCCCGAGATGCCCTGGTAACGTGTCCCAGGTATACACAAGAGTGACTGGTCACTATTTAAGTAGCTTAGGGTACACTGGATTGTACCCCGTTTCATCCTCCTCCAGAAGCACCTGATTCTCCGAGAGGATTAAAACACCCAAAGGTGAATGATCACACTTAGCTGCCATAAGACTGTCACGGCTCCCAGTCACACCCACAGTGACTTGTGCTCGCTCGAAACACACGGGGATTTGCATCCCGACACTCAAAGCTGTGATGGCTGCAAAACAGAGGTGCCTTAGCTCCTGCATTAGTGTGCGCACAGTGCATTGGCACGGAGTGGAGTAGCATCCGAACGTGTGGCATTCCCCTACAGTTCGCAACAGTGGACACGTCAGTCCTTGCGAACGTGTCCGGTGCATGGTGTCACTCGCGTGGGGCGATACCGACAAGGACAACACCTACCCAACCACGGAGGCGGTCTAAGCTCACCTCAGACCATGCTTTCGGTCCGGCAAGGGTCTATCCTTAGTCTACGGAGCTGTTTTAAACTCCGCCTCACGTATTGGCGTTCGTACCAACGACGCGTAGGTGTCTCCCATCGACACCGTGTACCGTGACTGTCCTCAGACGTGGTGTAGGTATCAGCAATGACACCATGTACCGCCCGGTACTAGCCTTTGGTGCGTCGCACCCACCTCCACGTTGCCATGTTTGGTGGCGATGAGGACGTCAGCCTCCGAAGTGCCCTTCGCTCGCCGAGGGTCTTAGCCCTGCTCGGGCTGCTAAAGTCGCAGCTGAAGTGGCCAAGCACTCTAAAACGTTCATGGCTACAAATTCTCCACTCCGCGAAGAGAAGGAGACTCGTGATCCGTATCACCCAATGTTCAACTCTTCGAAGGGAGAGGGGGAGAGTGCCATCGACGAGCCCCGCAAGGTCACGTACAACCTCGTCCGACAGCAGGAGGAACTCCATGCTACCCAGCGAAAGCCTGAAGTTTGGTGACGACACCTGTCGGTCAGGGAACTGTCACTCACCCGAGAGGTAATTGGCCTCCCGAGGAGAGCATTGGGGCTCGACCGCGTTCTGGATAACCGTACTTCACCTCGTAGTCGTTTCGGTGGCCACACTTCTAAATTAGCTTACGAACGCGCCCTGGTCCAGAAGGAACAGCTGTTTCGGGGAGGCAGACCGGTGCGTTCTTTTCGCATAGCACCTGATCCCTCTGAAATTCTTAACCGGGTTCGCGATCCGAAAAATCGGTCTGTGGTTGGCTAATCCATACTCACGTGTTTTCGAATGTATAACCCGAGTAACAAATGCGATCCGATCATTGGGTCGCGACCTCTCAGGAATCGCTGGATCGCGAGGCAGGCAGAAAGTGGCGCCAGCACACCTCTTGCGAAGACGTGCGTGCAAAGCGATTGTAGTAGAGATCTAGAGCGCCTATACAATAGCCTCCGCTACTTGGTTTGTTACGCTTGTAATGATGCACATACAGCATTATTAGCAAATTTTAGATTTTTTATTAACGTGATGTGGCGTTCCTTTAGTGGACAGGTCGCGATCCGATTAAGAATGACGGGCTCGCAATCCCAGGCATCGCTCACGGTCCGACAGGTTTTGATCTCGGTTATGAACGGCCCTGAAGACCTTCACGACTTGTCCGAGAGCCGGGGTGGTCTCTACCCTGTAGGGGTTACCCCTGGGCTCTTCCCGAGAACTGTTCGAAGTGTAACTCATGCAAGGACATGTTTTGGGCGACTCTCAGGTACTCACCTAACGTAGTTACGGGGACTCCAAAAAGATCAGCTACTGTCCCAAATTCTGGACCAATGTCCTACAAACCCTTAATATGTCCTACAAAATGTCCTAAATTTAGATACATTTACCCAATTATTGGTACTTTCATAATACAAAAGCCGCATAAAAACCGTATGACGGACTCAACCAACAAATGCAGACCCGAAATCAGCCAGCGACTGGATGCCCCTTGAATGTCCCCGCCGTTCGCTTCGCTCGCGATATAGAAACAAAGTACCGAAGAGTGTAATGCGCTGCTCGCTGGTGAGCTCAGCTCTGGGCCCGCCTCCACAAATACCGCGCGGCCCTGTTTCACGGGCACCCCGCTCGCCTTAGTTCGTCAAGAGTGCTATCGCGCGGTATTGTTATTAATAGTAAAAACGATGGCCTTTGTTTTGCTGGGTTTTAGGTAGGTATCCTTAATTGGCCCGAAAAACAAGTCGTACAAGTCATGAATGGGTTCTGCAGATGATGTGGCTGCCAAGCCGATCGTCCCGAAGGTGCAGAAGGTGGCACCCCAATTCTAAGAGCAGCTGTCAGATCTGATAAAAAGGTTGCTATACGCCAATATCATCCGCTTATCGACGTCACTATGGGCATCTCCCGTCGTGGTCATCGCTAAGAAGAACGGGGTAGATTGTGCATTGACTATCGACTAGTGAATGGTCTGACCAGGCGGATGGTCTACCCTATATCGCTGATCATTGAGCTGTCGGAGGATCTCGACAAGGTACTCAGGTATTTGTTTGTTGGATATGGCCAGTGGATTCTGGGTGATAATTATGCCTGATAGAGCTCGCGCGATCGCGGCGTTCATTACTACGTTTGGTCTGTTCAGGTGAAACTGGATGCAGTTCGGTTTGAAGAGCACTTCTCAGATCTATCAGCAGCTCGTGGATAATTATTTGTATGGGCTCACCCGGATCTCGAGATCGGACGGAAATCCTGCGGTACCGATTCCTTTGAGGAAGGGCGACCCGAGAATCTGGGCGTACCGTCTATGCTAAGGAGTAGATCCTACATCGATGATATCCTACCCCTAGCGGAACCGTGGGATCAGTTATGCAAACGAGTTAAGGGTTCCCAGAAGGCGTGTAATAGTGGAGTATCTCTACCAGTGTGGTGAAGAGCTACTGGGGTATGCGTAAGATGAATTATTTAGGACATCGGGAGTCCAGGGATGGACTTGAGGAGAATCTGAAGGATCTTATATTGTTGATGGATCTCGATTTACTGGGGTCACTTCGAGCAATGCAAACGTTATCGGATAGTTTGAATTACGATAGTCGTTTCACCAAGGAGTATTCTTTTTGCAGCTGTACTCTACAAGCTACGAGAAATGGACTTTGCGGTGATGGACAAGTCGGATGTTCGAATCAAGATCGATATATAACTTGGGTGCTGCATGTCACAGGCCGCTGACTGCTAGTGTGGTACATGTGTAGTTTTACAGCCGTACATGTGACGGAGACACAAGTCCCTGGACTATAGCATGCGCCTATGACTTTAATTCAAAACGCTATTACCACAAAGTAAAGGGGGTGCCTTTTAACAAGGGGATTCGGTAATTGCTCTCTGTATTGTATATCCAGAGTCCGGGTGGGAACTCCGGAAATATTAGAGAGATTTCGAAACCAGCAATTCTTAGTCCGTTCTCGGTTGAGGTTCATGAAAAGTGCAGCATCGAGTACGAACCAGGAATTGTTGTCAAGACAGTCTGAGGAATCTGGTTTTCTTAGGAATGTCCTGTCCGGTTGGAGACCTCTCACAACCAATCTTTCACAGCCACCACCAGTATGGTGTCGTCGGAGACTGCGTTGCTGCAGTGGTACATCGCCAAGAACAAGTACATGAGCCGCAAGAAGAAGGTTCGCTTCATGTTGCTGCTCGACCAAGTTGAGCGGCCTTCGATTCCTGCTGTGACGTTTGACCTCGCTAGCTACACCGATGCAAACAGCGAGCTTGAGTTTCGCTTCGATGTGGCTGGCGTCTACGAGCTACGGTCTCTGCTGCGCATCCCTGACACTGTAGTGACGGCACATGGCGACACTTGTTCCGGTGACACTTCCCTCTGCGTGATGCTAGCTCGCTTAGCGTTTCCAACGCGCTCCTACGACATGATGAAGACGTTTGGAAGGGGTACAGCGTGGTTGTGTCGTGTATTCTTGCACATGATCGACTACGTGCACGACACGTTTGCGGACAAGCTGTTCATGGCTGAATCGATCGTTAGCGCCCGCATGGAGGAGTATTGCGAAGCCGTCGAGGCGAAAGGAGCTCCGACGGAGGGCGTATTTGGGTTCCCCGACGGCACCAAGGTGGCGGTTTGTCGTCCTTCACCTCGCCGTCATGGTGAAAGAGGTGAGAACCTGTAGAAGCATCTGTACAGCGGGCACAAGCGCATTCACTGCCTGAACTACCGAGCCGTGACGGCACCTGACGGGCTTTGTATCCATTTCTGGGGTCCCATGGAGGGACGCCGCCACGACAGCACCATGCTGCGGGAAAGTGGTCTTCTAGAATACTTTGATGAACACCAAGACACGTTTGAGGGGAAGCTTTTTTATGGTGACCTTGCGTATGGAACGCGTAAGTACATCGTCAGTGGATATAAAGGAAATTCTGTAAGTGCCGACGAAAGTGACTTCAACAGCGAGATGAGTCGTCTTCGTGAATCGGTGGAATGGAATTTCAAGTGTATGAAAACTCTGTGGTCGTACGTCGACTACAATAAACAGCAAAAGGTTCGCTTGTCACCAGTCGGTAAGTTTGTTAAAGTTGCTATGCTCCTAACGAACTGCCACAACTGCTACTACGGAGGCAACCAAATCAGCCAGTACTTCGATCTGCCACCACCCAGCTTACAGGATTATCTGGGCTAGAAGGTGAATTTCCTGCGCTTGGTCAAGCACCACCTCCAAGACCCAAGACACTATCGCTCACTCCAACCCCTGCATCTTCGCCCACGTCACCGACCTTTCCAACAACTCCATCGAGCGCCGCTCCACCACGCGCCTTGAGCAGAGCTAGCTTTAGCAGGTTTTCGTAGCGTTCGATTTCTAATCGAGCAAGACGAAGCTTAAATTCTCGCTCCTCTTTCCGGTCCTGAAGCTCCATTTCCTTCTGCTTTCGCTGCAACTCTTGCTTCTGCTGAAATTGCTCAGCTCGCATTTGGCGCTCTTTTTCGTTGTCCTCACGCATCAGGTCGTAGATGGTTACCTTGCGCGGCGACGGCTTCTCAGACTCGCTCTCTTCACCTCTGTCCTTCCGCTTCTTCAGGCGCGATACAGCTTCCTCCCGCATTAGCTTACCAACGTTATCTTCTGACTCGAGCTTTTCCTTCAACTCCAGAGCCCGCTGCGCCTCTTCTCTAGCATGCTCATCTACAGCCAGCACTATCTCGTCCAGAAGCTGCTGCGACTCCGTGTAATCCTCTGAGACTCCCGAAGCTGCCGCCTACTTTTTGTCGGCTTCTCGACGGTTTTCCACCAGTACATTGAACCGTGCCTGTGCCGACTTGCCAGTAATCTCCTGCTTGGAAAACCCCTGCACGGCTTTCACCTTGTTGGCGAGAGACGTCCACGCACCCATAAGGCTGCCTCGAACACTAGCAAAAGGCTGGTCTGCGCTAACTTGCCGGAGTAGTACTAGGTCGTCGTGCTTGCTGAATTTCTTTCTTTTTGTCCTCGATTTCGAGGAGGACACTGTTGTCGTGGCTGTTGAAGGTGCCTCAGTCGACTGGGCACTCTCCTTTGGAGGTTTACGAGATGTTGGCATCTTGGTGGGCTGGAGATCAAAAGCGAATGCTTTGAGCAGAACAGCGGAGCTCGTGAAGGAGCACCACTCGTCATGGTTGGTGCCGGTTAACTGCTTCGGAACGGCGAAGATTACCTCAATTAGTTAATGCTCGTAGGCTTTTCGCAGAGTGGACTAAGATTTGTAGCGAAACCTCTTGCTTCGCATTCCTAGTCTTGGTCCATGCCCGTTTTACGAACGAGGACTCGGACCAAGATTGGCTCTCTTCGAAATCTCTCTATTATATATCGCCTGATTATCTTTTCGATTTTTTTAAATTGATTGCAAGATTACGTTTTGACTTTATTGTTCCTTGCAGTTTTTACATTCAATTATATCAACAACAACAAATCACTTTCGGTCGACATGAGCGGCCGATGACGCACCTTCGGAAACTACATCTACAGCAATAAAACAAGACACGGACAGAAGTTTAACTCGCGCCGTGGATTTGGAAGTGTAAATCGCATGGAGAGAGCAGATTGACTGCGTCAAATAGTGGTCTTCACAGGAAGCTGAAGCAGCAGACATACATTAACATTTATGCTCCAGAGATGTATGCACATGAATGCTTATTTCCCGAGGATCATTTTAGTAGCGATAATTTATAATGTCTTTTTCACTTTGTTACAAAAAAGTAAAAAATTCAGGCCATGCCGATGCTGCCAGACTTGCACGCCAAATGTGCGCGCCTGCACGCGGAGCTGTCTCGCCACTCGTTGGCCTGGCCATTTCTCGAACCCGTGGACCCCGTAGCGCTCAACGTGCCCACATATTTCGACGTTATCTCGCAGCCCATGGACCTGGGCACGATGGGCGCCAAACTCAATGCAGGCGAGTACAATGACCCGACGGAATACCGCGCCGACCTACTGCTCATGTTCGCCAACGCCATCGAGTTTAATCAGGACGACGAGCGCGTGGACTCAGTGGCCAACATGGCGCGACAATTCCAGAGCCTGGCGCTGGCCCATTGGGACCAGATCTTCTCCGAGGCGGCCACCGCCGACTGGGCAGTCAAAGCTCAACACCAGGCACAACAGCGTTTTATTCAGCGAGCCAAAGAGACCCGAGTCCTTCATAGGTGGAAGAAGGACTCGTTTGTGGCCAGACTGAACCGGGACAAAGTGGACGAACGCACACGTCTCGCTTCCAGTGGAGAATAACTATAATAACTGTACAAGGAGCTGGCTGTAGTATTGATGTTGTACTAGTATTATTTTTGTGGAGACTGGGTGTCCGTTATTTCTTTTTGTTTATTGCTGCAGGTTTCTGTCGCTCACATTCTGCTTAGTCGACGCGACTTGTCGTGATGCAGCAGCGATCCAAGAGTCCGACCAAGACGAGACGACCAAGTCATACACGGCCTGGGAACACTGTGTATGACTTGACGCTGGATGCGACGTTCGAGTTTGATGGAGGTTCCGGCTTTGGAGCCACGTTGTCGTCAAATAAACCCATGCAGGCGGTGGAAGGAGCGAGAGCCACCATGAAGTCGCCGATGGCTACAGCGAAAGACACAGGACAAAACTTTACGTTTACGACAGCGGAGGAATACATGTCCCCCAAGAAGATTCCCGTATTCCCAGGAACTCTGTACAGTCCAGAGAAGAAGAGCAAGCCACGTCGAGTCAAACCGTCAGGTCAGTCGCCGAAACACGCGCAAGCGTCCAAAGCGGTAGGAGAAGTAGCTGGCATATCATGGGAAGACAACGCACGATCCACGCGAGAGGCTTCTCCTCGGCGCTTTCTGCGTGCCACACTGGCGAAGTCTTTGGGTGAGGAGGAGGAAAATCCTGCCGTGAACCAGCGAGATCAACGTCCGTCCGTGTTCATCGGTCACTATGACCCAGCCACCGGAGCGTCGAGTGTCGTGGTGGTTGATGCTTCTGCCGAAGCTGCTGCAGCGTCGGCGACTGCGTTTCTCAAGACTGGCGAAGACACGATCGCGTTCTTTGCGCGCAACGGCTCGGACAGTGAAATCAAGTTTGTGCATCTAAATCGCGCCGAGACTAGACTGGCATTCCGACCGTACGACCTCGTGGTGGTCGCGCAAGACGACGTGACTCCAAACGAACACTTCACCATGTCCTCGAGTGGTCTGGTGCACGTCTGCACTGGCAGTCCGTCCGAGTTCATCGCTCTGGCTGAGTGGATGCGTCAATCGACGATGTTCAACGTGCTCACCTCGCTGCGGTTCTTTAAACACTACCTCGTCAACAAGGCGTTCTCTCTGTGGTGTGCCAATGTACGGTACAAACTCTATTGCCGCCAGAGGAAACGTTTGAGTGCCAAGTTGTTCTTGGCCAAGGAGAGTTTCTGCGTGCCTTTGCTGCAAGTCAAGAAAGTGATGAGTACGGAGCTCATGGGCGTCGTGTTGCTGGATTTACGAGCTCAGAAGACGTACGAGAGCTCGGCGTTTGTCGAGTATCAGGGCACGAAACGTGCGGAGGGATCGAAGCAATTCGAGTTGTGTATTGAGAAGCTGCAGTCGATCATCCAGCGTGTGTGCTCGGACGTGAAGAATCTCACCAAGACGAACACTTCGCAAGACGATTTCATGTCGGATATGGCGTTGAGTGCCATGGGGACAAGTCAGGAGAAGACCAAGTCCATTGTAGCGGTCAAAGCTGAGCAACAACAGAGACGCAGGCTCTTTCGTCGAGCTGCTGAGGAGGCTGGAATGATCGCAGATTTCATCCGACTTATCGACTGCATCGCCGCTGAAAGTCTCGTGATTCTAGCTGTCCAGAGCTGTGCCAACTTCCTGCATGAACTGAACAAAGTGCCACGCAAGACGGGGCTCTTTGAGACGACGATCTTCTTCGGAGAGCAGTCGACAATTTTCTCTCCTACGAGCGAGCAAATCCAGCACATCGTGATAGCCATGACAGACGACATCGTGAGCACTGTCAACTCCGTCTCTCGTGTGCTGTATCTCCGTCCGTTTGCACCTTATGTTGGCAATGCAGTGGCGGATGCTCCACATGTCGCCTCAACAATTACGAGCAGTGTGGCGTTCGGGCAGATCCGCAAGGAACTCGTGGCCAAAATCGCTAGTGATTACGCTGAAGCTACGGAATACGTGAAGATCTTTGACAATGTGAGGCCAATCTACGAATACGACAAGGTGTGGGATCTAGAGGAATATTCTCAGCGTGCACACACCGTCACTACGCTCAAAGCAGACATGCTACAGATTAGTACATGGGAGAAAGAGCTGGAGAAGATGAGAGCTGGCCAGACTACTGGCATCTTACATGTGGAGAGTAGAAAGCTGAAGCAGACGTTGATCCCGATGACCACAGCCAAGCTGGACGCTATGAAAGGGTTAGTGAAGGACTTGGCTCGTGCGCGGTGTAAGACTCAGCTGGGCGAGTACAAGCAGCGTATCCAGTCATTACTCCAAAGACCGCAGCATTTGAAGGAGTTCGCGGGGCATGTGGAGCGTGTGCAGAATCTCAAGTCCAAGCAGAAGGCGCTGGCGAAAAACACGAACGTAGTGGACGAGTTGTACCGTCTTCTAGGCACTTATGGCGTGCGTATCTCGTCAGAGGATATGGTGCAATTAGATGACTTACGTAGTGTCCAAGAGAATTATAAGGAGGAGACGGAAGCTGTTGATGCGTTCGTGGCGAGTCGAGTGGGTGAGATGACGCAGCAGCTGGACGCCAATATCCAACGACTGGATGAACAAGTGCTTCAACTGCACACTCAGCTGCAAGGAGGAGTGTTCATTGATGCTAGCCACTTTGAAGACCCCTCTGGCGTGAAGACTGAGCTGGAGAATGTCAAGCAACGTCTCACTCAGTTGGACGAACTCTCCAAGCAGTACACTGAGTACCAGTCGTTGTTCAACCTCACGCCGTTCAAGTATCTCAATTTGCAGGCGACACAAGAGTACTTTGGCACTGTAGATTCGCTATGGACGGCTGTCGAGAAGTGGAATGCGCTGTATCTAGGAGCTATGACAAGTCCGTTTGTGGAGGTGAATGCAGAGGAGCTGTCCAAGGACGTCGCTGTAGCCTTCAAGGACGCATATGCTTTACACAAGAAACTCAGCAACGATGTGACGGCTGTTCTCAAAGACCGCACGGCTGAGTTTAAGCTCAAAATGCCTACTGTACTCGAGTTAGGCAATTCAGCAATGAAAGATCGTCACTGGGAGAAGATCTTCAAGGCTCTACGACAGCCCTGGTATCCTGGCATCCTGTTTACACTGGAGAACCTGGTATCCTACGACGTCTTGGACATGAAAGACCTAGTGGGCGAGGTGTCCGCAGCTGCCTCGGGTGAGGCTCAGATTGAGACATCTCTGCAGAAGATCAAACACGGCTGGGACCAGATGAAGTTCACGTGTGTGAGCCATCGTGACCAGAACGACGTCTTCATCTTGGGAAGTCTGGAGGATATTTTAATGCTGCTGGAAGACAACCAGGTGGGTCTGCAGACGATGATGGGGTCACGGTTCATTATGGGAGTGAAAGACGAAGTGGAACGATGGAGCAAGCGTTTGTCGTTGCTCTCAGACACACTGGACGAGTGGATAGCGTGTCAACGCAGCTGGATGTACTTGGAGACCATCTTCTGCGCCGAAGATATCCAGAAACAACTCCCTGTTGAGGCACAGAAGTTCGCACTTGTTGACAAGAACTGGAGGACGACGATGCTTCGAACTAAACATGGTCCCAGTGTCATTAGGTCCGTGGAGGGAGGTCCTGAACTCTTGGACCAGTTTCGCATGTCCAACAGACTGCTGGAAGAGATCCAGAAGTCCTTAGAAGACTATCTTGAAACCAAGCGCATGGCCTTCCCACGGTTCTACTTCCTCTCGAACGACGAGCTGCTGGAGATCCTCTCGCAAACGCGTGATCCACGTGCAGTACAGCCACATTTGGGCAAGTGTTTCGACGCCATGAAGAGTGTACGCTTTGATGACACACCCGGTTCTGCTAACAACGTCGTCAACGCAATGGTTAGTGGTGAAGGCGAGTTGGTTCTTTTCCCCAGGCAAGTGATCGCGAAAGGTCCAGTGGAAACGTGGCTTACAGAAGTGGAGAAAGCCATGCGTGCAAGTCTCTACGAAGACGGTGTGAAGGCGTTGATGAACTACCCGATAGAGGACGCCATCGACCGGAAGGAATGGCTCTTCGGGTACTCGGCGCAAGTGATAATTCTTGTTGACCAGGTCTTTTGGACGCGAAATGTGACGGAGGCAATCTCTCAAGTGGAGAGTGGTAATGACCCAAACGCGGTTGGTGGATTTCTTCAGTTTAGCTTGAAGCAGATCGATGGAATGGTTCAACTCGTGCGCGGATCATTGACGAAATTACAGCGTATTCTTATGGGCGCTATCATCACTATCGACGTCCACGCTAGAGACGTGGTGCGTTCATTAGCGGACAGCAACGTGTCATCTCTTAGCGACTTTGAGTGGACTCGACAGCTGCGATACTATTGGGAGGACGATGTCAAGAACTTCGTAGCCAGGCAGACCAACACCCGATTCATCTATGGCTATGAGTATCTGGGTAATTCTCCAAGACTCGTGATTACTCCATTGACGGATATTTGCTATATGACGCTCACAGGCGCGTTGCATCTACGTCTCGGTGGCGCTCCAGCTGGTCCGGCGGGTACAGGCAAGACCGAAACTACCAAAGATCTGGCAAAGGCATTGGCAGTACAGTGCGTCGTGTTCAACTGTTCGGATGGCTTGGATTACAAGATTATGGGAAGATTCTTCTCTGGTCTCGCACAGGCGGGGGCCTGGGCGTGCTTTGACGAGTTTAACCGTATTGATATCGAGGTGTTATCTGTCATTGCGCAGCAAGTTCTCTGTATCCAACAAGCTATTGTGGCAGACGTGGACGAGTTCGAATTCGAAGGCAGTCTCATCCGACTTAACACTGGATTTGGTGTGTTCATTACGATGAATCCTGGTTACGCTGGTCGTACTGAGCTGCCTGACAACTTGAAGGCGCTCTTCCGCCCTGTTGCGATGATGGTGCCGGACTACCGACTCATTGCTGAGATTGTGCTGTTCTCCGAGGGTTTTGCGAATGCCTTGCCACTGTCACACAAGATGACGCAGCTTTACTCACTATCTAGTGAACAACTGTCCAAACAAGACCACTACGACTTCGGAATGCGTGCTGTCAAGTCTGTGCTGGTTGCAGCTGGTCAGCTAAAACGCAAGGAGCCGGAGATGCATGAAGATTTGCTTCTCATTCGGGCAATGCGGGACAGTAACGTGCCCAAGTTCCTGGAGCAGGATCTTCCGTTATTCCGTGGAATTATTGCAGATCTCTTCCCGGGTGTTGTGGTACCATTTGTCGACTATGGACTACTCCAGAAAGCCATCGAGCAACAGTTAGACTTGCTACACTTGCAGCAGGTACCATCATTTATCGCCAAAGCCATACAAGTGCACGAAACACAGCTTGTTCGCCACGGTATGATGCTGGTCGGTGAAGCGGGGAGTGGCAAAAGCACCAACTGCTACGTGCTAGCAAGAGCTTTAACACAGCTGTACCAAGATGGGGTTGTGGATCGTGATGGGTTTTATAAAGAAGTCCAGCGGTTAACTCTCAACCCCAAGTCTATTTCGGCAGGACAGCTATACGGCGAGTTTAATTTGCTTACGAACGAATGGACTGATGGTCTCGTACCCAAGTTAGTCCGACAATGCGTACAGGAAGCTGCCGAGTCAGAAAATCGAAACTGGGTGATCTTCGACGGGCCAGTGGATGCGGTGTGGATTGAGAATATGAACACGGTGCTGGACGACAACAAGACGCTGTGTCTGTCCAATAGTGAGCGTATCAAGCTACCACATACACTGCACATGATGTTTGAAGTGCAAGACCTTCGTGTAGCGTCGCCGGCTACTGTGAGTCGCTGTGGTATGGTGTACATGGAGCAGGTTCACGTTGGTATGACGTCACTCGCGCAAACTTGGAAGGTCACAACTCTGGAGCCGATTATGCCATCGTACCCAGAGTTGAGCGACATGTTGCTGCTTTTAATTGAGACTTATGTCCCCGTTGCGATCGCATTTGTGCGTGAACATTGTCGCGAGAAAGTTCCAAGCAACAACCACAACTTAATGCAGAGCTGTTTGAATCTACTGGCCTCTTGTTTGGCCACTGGTGCACTCCAGAATGCCGGTGCGAATAACGTAGCGGGCTTGATACGAATGTACTTCGTGTTTGCCGTCACGTGGTCTGTAGGAGCGAATATCGATGATGCATCACGTCCGAAGTTCAATGAGTTCTGTATGAGCCAGTTCCACTCACTCATCGACAGTAGCCATGACGGTGAGCCGGTCTCTAGTGTCTATGAAGTGGTAGTCGACGATATGACTGGTCAATGGGCCTCGTGGCTCGAGAAGACGCCGACTTTCACCTTTGTTCCTGGTGCTTCGTACTTTACGATGGTTGTCCCTACACAAGACACGACACGGTTCCGATATCTCCTAGAGAAGCTCATGCTCGCAGACCATCACGTGCTGTACAGTGGAGAAACTGGCGTTGGGAAGTCGGTCATTGTCCAGTCATTTCTGGACGATATGGCCAAGACAGATAGCTGTATATCGTCGACTATGAGCTATTCGGCGCAGACGAAGCCTCGCAACCTGAACGAAATGTTCGAGTTGAAGCTGGACAAAAAACGTAAGAACTTATTAGGACCACCAGTGGGGAAGCGCATGCTATTCTTTGTAGACGATTTAAACATGCCAGCACTCGAGATTTACGGCGCGCAACCTCCGAACGAGCTACTACGACAGGTTATCGATCAAGGAGGGTTCTACGATACATCCAAGATGTTCTTCAAGAATGTGAAGGACGTGGTCTTCGCTGCGGCGTGTGCTCCTCCCGGAGGCGGTCGCAGCGAGGTGACACCGCGTTTGATGCGTCACTTCCACATGGTTTGGATTCCAAATCTCTCGGGGGAAGTCATGCAGCGCATCTTCTCGTCCATATTGGGAGGTTTCCTCGGTGCTGAACTACCAGCGATGGCTCACATGGCGGCACCTATCGTCAGTGCCTCCGTGCAGCTCTATCAGCGTGTGGAACTGGAGATGCTCCCTACGCCCTCGAAGTCTCATTACACGTTCAATCTTCGCGATCTGTCCAAGGTTTTCCAAGGTGTATTAATGGTGAAGAAGGAGAACGTTCCGACGGAAGATGGACTGTTGACGCTCTGGTTACACGAAGAAGCTCGTGTGTTCCGCGATCGTCTCGTTGATGCCGAAGATCGCGCTTGGTTCAACTCGGCGTGCTCACAACTGATAGAGGAGAAACTCAACGTGTCGTGGCCACCTTCATGCTTCGAGAACATTTTGTATGGCGATTATCTAACACGTGAAAACCGCAGCTATCGACCTGTGGAGGATCTCGGCCAGTTAAACTCGCTGCTTTCGGAATATTTGGAAGAGTACAACATCACGTTCCCAAGCCAGATGCACCTGGTCTTCTTTAACGACGCCATGCACCACATCTCGCGGATCTGTCGAGTGCTACGACAGCCACGTGGCAATGCTTTACTAGTTGGTGTTGGTGGCTCGGGACGTCAAAGTCTCACCCGTCTCGCATCCTTCATGGCTGACTATAAGTGCTTTTCCATCGAGATTACTCGCGGCTACGGGGCCAATGAATTCCATGAAGATCTCAAGAAAATCCTCATGACGGCAGGTGCCCAGAACCAGCCTGTTGTCTTCTTGTTCTCTGACGCTCAGATTGTCCACGAGTCTTTTCTTGAAGACATCAACAACGTTCTCAATACCGGTGAAGTACCGAACTTGTATGCGAATGACGAAGTGGAGAAGATTGTGGGACTCGTTCGTCCATTGGCGCAGCAAGTTGGTAAAGTTACTCGCGAAGATATTCTGCAGTATTACGTGACGCTGGTGCGTGATAACCTGCACGTGGTGCTAGCGTTTTCCCCCATTGGCGCCGGCTTTCGTAATCGCTGTCGTATGTTCCCGTCGCTAGTTAATTGCTGTACTATAGACTGGTTCAATGCGTGGCCTGAAGATGCACTCAACTCGGTGGCCAACCGCTTCTTCGCTACGAACGCTGAGGAGCTTGGAATCGATGCTCACGTCGACATTTTGTGTCGTATGGCTGTAACAATTCACCGCAGTGTCGAAGAAGCCACGCTTCGGTTCTACACGCAGCTAAAGCGACGTAACTACACGACGCCGACGAGTTACTTGGAGCTTATTCGACTGTATGTGGATATGTTACGTACACATCGTCAGCTAGTACGCGCGAAGGAAGCAAGATACCGTGGCGGTCTGCAGAAACTCACCGAAACAGAAGAAGTTGTGGGGAACTTGAAGAGCTCACTCACAGAGCTACAGCCAGTGCTAGTTCAAGCTCAGAAAGACACTTCGATACTGCTGGAACAAGTGGCAAGAGATCAAGCAGAAGCAGATAAACAGCAACAACTGATTCAAGCAGACGTGGAGGCTGCTAACAAGATCGCAGACGAAGTGAAGGTGATTAAAGACGACTGTCAGAAGGATCTGGACGAAGCTATGCCTGCATACTATGCGTCAATCAAAGCATTGTCACAACTGAAGAAGGACGATATCACCGTGCTCAAGACGTTCACCAACCCTCCGAGACTAGTGGGTGTCACTATGAATGCTGTGTGTCTACTCTTCGGGTCGAAACAGGAGTGGAACGAGGCCAAGAAGTTGCTGAACGATATGAAGTTTCTGGATAAGCTGAAGGAGTTCGATAAGGACAATATTCCCCCAAAGACCATTCGACAACTCCAGAAGTTCATCACTGATGAAGAGTTCACGCCCGAAACGCTTAGTAGTATCTCCACTGCAGCCACATCGCTCTGTATGTGGGTACGAGCCATGTACACGTACGATACGGTGGCCAAGAATATTGCCCCGAAGAAGGAGAACCTCAAGACCGCGGAGCAGAGACTCGAAGAGGAACAGAAACAACTCGACGTCAAGCAAAGTGGGCTGAACGCAGTACTCAAGAAGGTCGCCGATCTGAAACGTACCCTAGAAGAAGCACAGCAGAAGAAGATCGACTTAGAGATGCAATCGCAGAAGACCCAGGCGCAGCTTGTGCGTGCTGAACGTCTGATTGACTCGCTTGGAGAGGAGCAAGGTCGCTGGAAAGAATGTGCTGAAAACTTAGCCAAGGATATGATTAACCTGGTCGGTGACATGATTCTATCTGCTGGATGCATTGCGTACCTTGGTCCATTCACCTCTGAATACCGTCACGAACTTCAAGCTAAGTGGGTCTCCTTCTGCAAAGCTAGTGATCTACCAGTGGACGGGAATTTCTCCTTCCAGCGAGTGTTAGCAGATCCTGTCGTAGTACGAGAGTGGAACATCATGGGACTGCCGGCTGATACTTTTTCTATCGAGAACGGTTTGTTTACTACAATGGGGAGACGCTGGCCACTCATGATCGATCCACAGGGACAAGCGAACAAGTGGATCAAGAACATGTACAAAGCGTCAGGGTCGCTACAGATCATAAAGCTATCGCAGAAAGATTTCTTACGTACGTTGGAGAACGCTATCCGATACGGCTCTCCTGTGATGCTCGAGAACGTGGAGGAAGATCTGGATCCGTCGCTCGAACCTGTGCTACTCAAGCAAGTGTTCAAGCGCGGCGGACAGAACCTTCTTCATCTTGGAGATAGCGATGTTTCGTATAGCGACAACTTCCGTTTCTACATTACCACAAAGCTGGCGAATCCTCACTACATGCCTGAGATCTGCATCAAAGTGACGATCATTAACTTCACAGTCACACTTACAGGTCTTGAAGATCAGTTACTGGTTGATGTCGTACGAAGTGAACGACCCGATCTTGAACAGAAGAAGAACGAGCTGACTGTGAATATTGCAGCGGACAAGAAACAGCTCAAGGAGATCGAAGATAAAATTCTGTACATGCTCGAGAACTCCAAGGGAAATATTTTGGACGACGAAGAGTTGATCGACACGTTGGCGCACAGTAAAGTCACCTCGTCGGCGATCAAAACGCGTATGGCGGAAGCTGAGACTACGTCCATGGAGATCGACCAGACACGCGAAGGGTATCGCTGTGTGGCAGTACGTGGCTCCATAATCTATTTTGCCATTGCAAATCTGGCGCTCGTCGACCCCATGTACCAGTACTCGCTGCAGTTTTATCAAAAGCTCTTTGTGATGAGGCTGCAAAACTCAACCAAGTCGGAAGTGCTGGAGGAACGGCTGGAGATCCTCATGCAAGATATCACCATATCCATGTTCGTGAATGTTTGTCGAGGGTTGTTCGAGAAGGACAAAATCATCTACGCGTTTATGATCGCGTCGAGTATTTTGCTGCATCGCGGTGCGATCACGTCGGGTGAATGGAACTTCTATCTCGTCGGTGATAAGAGGAGCTCGGCTACACAAGCAGCACAAGCTGAATCCTGTGGAATCACGCGTCCTTCTTGGTTGTCTGACCGCGTATGGAAGACCGTGGTTGGCATGAAGGACATCTCGTCGGCGTTCACGGATCTGGCATCGTCTGTGGGACAACGTGCAGCCGAGTGGAAATGTGCCATGGTGCTAGCTGATCTGCCGCATGCAGAAGTTCTACCGGAGCCCTGGGAATCAACACTCACGAACTTCCAGAAGCTGCTGGTGTTGCGTGTCTTTCGAGAAGAGATGCTTGTCTTCGGTACTCGCGAGTTCGTTGGACGTGAGCTGGGCGAGTTCTTCACAGAGTCTCCACCATTCGACTTGGGTGGCTGTTATCGAGACTCGAAACCAGAGACACCTTTGATCTTCGTGCTTTCTCCTGGCGCCGACATCAACGACTATCTCTTGGAACTGGCCAAGCAAGAAGGGAAAGACGGCTCCGGTCTCAAGATTATCTCGCTTGGACAAGGTCAGGGACCAATTGCCGAAGCACTGATGAAGCAAGCCAAGCAAACGGGTGACTGGGTGTGTCTACAGAATTGTCACTTGGCAGTCTCGTGGCTGGGTCGTCTCGAGCAGATTTTGGAACAATCAGCGACTGAAGAGATGCATGACGAGTTCCGACTGTGGCTCACGAGTATGCCGAGTCCTCGCTTCCCCGTGCCTATTCTGCAGAACGGCATCAAGATCACGAATGAGCCTCCGAAAGGAATTAAGGCAAATCTCGGGCGTACGTTCCTCGATATGAAGGAGGGCGACTACGAAGGCTGCACGAAACCTCGCGAGTTCAAGAAGCTGCTGTTCGCTCTTGCGTTCTACAACGCCGTGTGTCTTGAACGTCGCAAGTTTGGCGCCGTGGGGTGGAACATCCCGTACGAGTGGATGAACAGTGACTTGAAGACAGGAATGCAGCAGGTGCGACTGTATCTCGAGGAACAAGAAGAAGTACCGTACTTGACACTGAACGTCATGGTGGCGGATATTTCGTACGGCGGACGCATCACGGATCGCTGGGATAAACGTACGAACTCGAGTATCATGCGGAAGCTCTTCTGTCCAGGCGTCATGGACGACTCGTACCGCTTCACCACGTCCGGATTATACTACGCTCCGTCCGAAGGATCCTTGGCTAGTGTGCGAGAGTACGTGAGCTCGTTGCCAACAGCAGATGCACCAGACATCTTCGGTCTTCACGCCAACGCGGACATTACTTTCCAACAGAAAGAAACGGGTCAGTTACTGGGCACAATCCTGAAGATGCTGGGTGGAGGTGGTGATAGTGGCGGTGGCGGCGCTGCGTAATGGAGATGGTGGTGGCTATCCAAGAGCACATGCCCGAGCCATTCATGGAGAGCAATGCACACCCATCAACGTTCGCAGAAGCAGCAGGCGGCAGTCGAAATTCTTTGGGTGTCTTCTTGTCACAAGAAATGATCCGCTTCAACGTGCTAACACAAGTGATGAAGACGACGTTGGAGATGCTGAAGCGAGCGATCAAGGGACTTGTGGTCATGTCTGGTCCTCTCGAGAAGATGTACAACGGCTTTTTGATCCAGCAGATCCCGAGTGAGTGGGAGAACGCTGGATACCCGTGCGTGAAACCCTTGGCCTCGTGGATCGAAGACTTCTTCATGCGAATCAACCTCACCAACGACTGGTTAATTAAGGGTCCGCCACTTGCTTTCTGGCTGTCGGGCTTCTTCTTCCCTCAAGGCTTCATGACAGCTGTCAAGCAGTCGTTCTCTCGAGACAAACAGATCGCTATCGATGCACTGGTTGTATCGTGCGAGATTATGGCCCACGACAAGGAGCAATACAAAGCTCCACCGCCATTTGGTGTCTACATCTTCGGGCTCTTCATGGAAGGCGCACGGTACGACCGGAAGACTCGCATGATGGCAGAGTCCATCCCCAACGAGCTGTTCGATCGCATGCCAGTCATCTGGCTTAAACCCATGCGTCGAGAAGAGTACAAACCCACCGACGTGTACGAGTGTCCACTCTACAAAACTTCCATCCGCGCCGGCACATTGTCCACCACCGGTCACTCCACCAACTTCGTTGTTGCACTCGACGTCCCGACGGATAAAAGCCCCGACCACTGGATTTGTCGCGGCTGTGCGATGCTCTGTATGCTAGACACATAGTATAGAGGGCCTCTCTTATTAAATAAAGTATAAAAGCAGCCTTTCATTCTCTCTCTAATGGCTTCTCTCCGCTTGCCTTCTCTGCTTCCAGACGGTAATATCTTGGTTCGCTTGCACACGCTCCTCTGCCGATAAAGCATAATAACTTTTGCCTGTATCTCGTTCCCACTTATAAAATATAGCAAAAAAAATTAATAAAGGCCACTCAAAGAATATCCCCACATTGCTCTGTTATTACCTGCTTCACCTCTCGCACTGAATGCTGCGGAGGTTCGTATGTGTGTATAGCCTTGAACTTCTTGTTGTGTTTCTTCAGCAGCTCGTGCAAGTCCTTCATCTCCCTCTCAGGATTCGCTCTCTTTCTGCCTGAATTGAGTCTGTTCCCCAAGTCTCCGAGAGGCTTCCTGCTCTTCGTAGGCAGAGCAGAGACCGTTTTGACCTCAACTTTGGTCTTGTGCAACTTAAAGGGCTCCTGTGTCGCCCGCATCTCCTTCAAGCTCGTGAGCTTGCTCCTTCTCTTCTCTTGAATTTTCTTATTCTGGGCCGCCACGATCTCGCGCCAGTCTGCTGGCTGTTGATTCTCCTTGTTCGTGCTCCATCTGCGATCGCGTTTTGAGTTGCTTTTAGGTTTTACTGCGTCCTTAAGTTTCTGCTCTCTGTCTTGCAACTTCCGCACGGCTTCCTCCAGCTCCTTCGCCAATTCCGCACTGGGCTTACTGTGTTGCGAGTGAATCTGGTCGAACCAGGGGTCGTGCTCGCCCGGTTGAAGCGAAGATAAGGGTGCGTTGAGGTCTGCGAACTGCGGAGCGTCGAACTCGAAGAGAGGGTCGATGGACGCCGAGACAGAGCTGGACGGAGCCATTGCCAAGAGCGGAAAGGGATCTGTGTCGTTGTGCGCGCCAAATTTGAAATCAGGAGTGTGTGTACGCAACGCAATTCGTACTTAAATGAGAATTGAACCGAACACTGTTAAATACTTTTTGGAAATAGTATTGTGCTTTTCAGTTAATTTCGTTGACTACGCTGCTGCTGGCGAGAGAAGACCGCGTCCGCCGTAGAAGGAGGCTGGAGCGTCAGCCGAGGACTGATAGATGCGGCCGGGGCGAGTGCGGTGCCTCTGGGACTTGGGCAGCACGCGTCAAGATGCCGGCAATTATGAAAACATGTACCGCGGTGCCGAACGTGCAAGGTTTCCGTGTATTCTATTCGACTGTAGCGAATGCAATCGGCAAATCCAGCAGCATGCAATAACAGCTACCAAAGTCGAAGTCGGCAGGCAGCACTGCGAGTGTTTGCAATGTTGTAAAGCAAGGTAGGCACCAGGTGTAGGCTTTTAGAGGAACTTCGCCATTGACAGTGATCGCTTCAAGTTGGCCATGCCGTTCATTGAATTTGTCATTGCCTGACGTTGGGTTTCCTCGGATTGCCCGTGCCGCCCCGCGCGCGGTGTTTAACGTCGCTTTTGTATTGAATGGAGTATGGGAGCGCGATGATGACGGCAAGTGAAGGTTCACTTTCGATTGACGTCATCGACGTATGGAAAGCGGGGTGCAGTCAAGTGCGGTGGCGCGTTCAAGGACGACAAAAGCCTCTGAACGGCAAAAGCCATGACCGTTCTGGCGCTTAACTGAACTTTGAAAATTTGAGCGCGGCCACCTCGCTGCTTCAGACGACTGTGAGCTGTGGCGATGGGAGGCTAGTAGACTGAAGAAGACGTCGAGATCACCGGATTCGATACGAATGATTCGGAGTCGTCGTTAAATAAACTGTGCCGGGCCTTGCGTTTCTGATGCTTTCGCTACCAAACTCACTTCAACGTGCAACGGTTCGTTTACAGTACCTAAGTGAGGTTCATAGGAGTCCCAAGTAAAGCTACATGTAAGATGAAGACGCTGGAAAAAGTATTACCCTTGAACTTCAATCGACGGCGCTGGAGTAAGTGGCATCGGTCGCCATCGGCTGAGTGCTCTGCTGTACTTCCGTCGCAATGAATGCTTTGCAACTGGACGTTGTCGCTTTGGTGTCCTTGGTCCGTTCGCTATTTCCTGTGCTCACTTTCCAATTCTCGGTCTCGGACACAAGCCTGTCTTCTCCACGACGACTTCTGTCGTCTTCAATTCCACTCAACGTCACAAAACCTTCGACCAGCAAAACCATGACTCGGAACTCGGACCTGGAGAAGAACAGTCACGCTGCGTACGCAGACCTCGAGTCTCCGGGAGACCCGAACCAGCACCTGCAGCACCTGACACCGGTTGGAAGCGTACCGTACTTGGTCAAGAGTCAATTCGCCAAGGAGATGATGGCCGAGTTCCTCGCTACTTTTGTCGCCATGCTCTTCGGTCTGTCGTGCATGACTCAGGTGGTGCTGAGCAGCGAGGCCAGTGGTAATTTCGTGACCATCGCACTGTGTTGGGGTCTCGCCTTCTTCTTCGGTATCACCGTCGGCGGCGGTGTCTCTGGTGCACACCTGAACCCGGCAGTAACCACAACACTGGCACTCCTCAAACTATTGCCCTGGAAGAAGGTGCCGTTCTACATCCTCAACCAGGTCGTCGCTGCGTACGTGGCTGCGCTCTTCGTGTACATCCTGTACCGACCGATGTTCAACGAGGTTGACCCGGACCGGATGACCACGCACATCATCTTCGCGACGTTTCCGCACGAGAACGTTGGCAACTTCACGTGCTTCTTGACGGAGTTCGTGGCCACGGCACTGCTGATCCTGGGCATCCTTGCACTACTGGACCAGCACAACCGTCCTATCGGCAAACACGCCGTACCGCCTGCTGTCGGAGCGTTGGTGAGCACCATTGCGATGGGGTTCGCCATGAACACAGGTTTGGCTATCAACCCGGCTCGGGATCTGGGTCCCCGCCTCTTCATGCTGTGTGCCGGTTGGGGCTCGCGCGTGTTCTCGCTCAACCACTATTATTTTTGGGTGCCAATCGTGGCCCCAATTATGGGTGGAGCTGCTGGTGGGTTCGTGTACGAAGTACTGATCGGCTACCACCACCCCGAGAAGAACCGTGGCCCGCATCCGGAGTACCGATTCTAGGTGCGATGACGGGATTGGAAGTCTGTTTTCATGGATTTAGTTGATTACATTACATCGTTGCCTTGTTTGTTTTCAATATACTGTATTGCTTCAACATTTTTCGTTTAAGTGTGCAGCATTTTTGGCAAAGCCAACATTTGTTAGTATTAACAAGCTGTTACGTCACGTGACACGTAACTTACGTGTCAACCCTTTCTAGTGTTTGATTTCGATACCAATTTTTCCGATGTGACGTCCGGTCTGGAGATAATCGAACGCCGCAAGGACTTCTTCGCGATTGAAGCCGAATGTCTTCTGCACAAAAGGCTGAATGTGGTGGTTGCTGATAAACTGCACCAAGGCACGAAGTTGCTGCTGGCTGCCAAGGGAGATACCACGGACGATGCATCCCTTGCCTAGGAGGAGAACGGTGAGGTCCGGCATATCTTCTTGTTTAACAGGAGATAGGAAACCAATCACCGAAATGACGCCACCAACCGCGATCGCTTCGATACTCTGCGTGATCGTTCCTGAGCCCCCGTTCTCCAACACGAAGTCAACTCCACGACCGCTAGTGATCTGGTTAGCCACTGTTGCCCAGTCGGGATGGGTCTTGTAGTTAATAACGTGGTCTGCACCAAAATTTTCCTGAACAAACTTGAGTTTCTCATCCGAGGACGAAGTGATGATCGTGGTAGCCCCCGCAGCCTTGGCAATTTGAAGACCGATGATAGATACACCTCCCGTTCCTGAAATTCAAACGCGTTAACCAAAAATTTGATTGTGTAAAATTATGGGGTGTAAGCTTACCTTGGAACAGAACTGTTTGTCCGGCTTTTAACGGAAGGACACCAAAGAGCGCGTTCCAAGCGGTAACTCCCGATGCTACCAGCGAGGCCATTTGCACGAAGTTGATACCGCACTTTTCCGGTACCTTAGTGATGACTTGTGCAGGCAGAGCGATATACTGGCGCAAGACGCCGTCGACATTTCCACCGAGTGACTCTCGCTCTAAACCGGGTGTGAGGCCGTCTAGGTTGTTCACGTCGAAGTTGGCAATGACGCGATCACCAAGCTGCAAGTTCTTGACGTCGGCCCCAAGCTCCAGAACAACCCCCGCCCCATCCGAGCAGGGGACGAGATCATCCTTGACGGGAAACGGATACGTGCCGTTGGCCACGATGGTGTCTCGGTAGTTGAGTGTGACGCCACGACTTTGCACCAGGACTTCGTCTGGACCGATCTCCGGTCTTGGTTCCGACTCGACACGAAGAGTACGATGCGAAGTACGGTCGGTATGGTGGAAGACGAGGTTGGAGGACGTCATACTTTGGCGGTGGTTAGATCGAGGTGTTATTGAAGAGGGATATTGGAAAGTGAGCTACGACAATGCGAGCTCAGTCATAACGGGGTTATCTTGGCTGGTAAAAGTGAGCTCGATTGCGTCAGCTTAACAGTAACGCGATCTGCTTGAGGTTACGAACAGCTGCACTGCCAACGGTAAACAACACAGTCGTAATCGGAGCTAGATGAATCCAGTTTTAATGTACCTTCGACGCTTTGAGCCCTTTGCAAAACCATTTGATTTGGAGCAATGTTCGATAATACCGGCATCTCTCGGAACCTGAACCTGAATCTAAAGTAATGCCGTTATAGTTTAGATGAAAATGAAGCCGAATCGTTAAAACCTCTAAGCTTAAAACTTACTCAGAATAAATAAAACCCGAGCGTTTAGGTCGTACAAAATACAGCTAACGTGTAAATTGGTTTTGTAAGCTTTACTTTTGCTCACTGCTAACAATGCTTGGTGGCCTACTCAGCTCGCTTTGCTCTAGAATATCAGTAGTAGTTTACCACACCAACTTACCCGTAAGCTGTATATTTTACCACCTAAGTGTTCGGATTTAATTTTTAGATGTATATTCTGAGTAAGTTTTAAGCTTAGAGGTTTTAACGACTCGGCTTCATTTTCATCTAAACTATAACGGCATTACTTTAGATTCAGGTTCAGGTTCCAAGAGATGCCGGTATTATCGAACATTGCTCCAAATCAAATGGTTTTGCAAAGGGCTCAAAGCGTCGAAGGTACATTAAAACTGGATTCATCTAGCTCCGATTACGACTGTGGCAGTGCAGCTGTTCGTAACCTCAAGCAGATCGCGTTACTGTTAAGCTGACGCAATCGAGCTCACTTTTACCAGCCAAGATAACCCCGTTATGACTGAGCTCGCATTGTCGTAGCTCACTTTCCAATATCCCTCTTCAATAGCACCTCGATCTAACCACCGCCAAAGTATGACGTCCTCCAACCTCGTCTTCCGCCATACCGACCGTACTTCGCATCGTACTCTTCGTGTCGAGTCGGAACCAAGACCGGAGATCGGTCCAGACGAAGTCCTGGTGCAAATTCGTGGCGTCACACTCAACTACCGAGACACCATCGTGGCCAACGGCACGTATCCGTTTCCCGTCAAGGATGATCTCGTCCCCTGCTCGGATGGGGCGGGGGTTGTTCTGGAGCTTGGGGCCGACGTCAAGAACTTGCAGCTTGGTGATCGCGTCATTGCCAACTTCGACGTGAACAACCTAGACGGCCTCACACCCGGTTTAGAGCGAGAGTCACTCGGTGGAAATGTCGACGGCGTCTTGCGCCAGTATATCGCTCTGCCTGCACAAGTCATCACCAAGGTACCGGAAAAGTGCGGTATCAGCTTCGTGCAAATGGCCTCGCTGGTAGCATCGGGAGTTACCGCTTGGAACGCGCTCTTTGGTGTCCTTCCGTTAAAAGCCGGACAAACAGTTCTGTTCCAAGGTAAGCTTACACCCCATAATTTTACACAATCAAATTTTTGGTTAACGCGTTTGAATTTCAGGAACGGGAGGTGTATCTATCATCGGTCTTCAAATTGCCAAGGCTGCGGGGGCTACCACGATCATCACTTCGTCCTCGGATGAGAAACTCAAGTTTGTTCAGGAAAATTTTGGTGCAGACCACGTTATTAACTACAAGACCCATCCCGACTGGGCAACAGTGGCTAACCAGATCACTAGCGGTCGTGGAGTTGACTTCGTGTTGGAGAACGGGGGCTCAGGAACGATCACGCAGAGTATCGAAGCGATCGCGGTTGGTGGCGTCATTTCGGTGATTGGTTTCCTATCTCCTGTAAAGCAAGAAGATATGCCGGACCTTACCGTTCTCCTCCTAGGTAAGGGATGCATCGTCCGTGGTATCTCCCTTGGCAGCCAGCAGCAACTTCGTGCCTTGGTGCAGTTTATCAGCAACCACCACATTCAGCCTTTTGTGCAGAAGACATTCGGCTTCAATCGCGAAGAAGTCCTTGCGGCGTTCGATTATCTCCAGACCGGACGTCACATCGGAAAAAATGGTATCGAAATCAAACACTAGAAAGGGTTGACACGTAAGTTACGTGTCACGTGACGTAACAGCTTGTTAATACCCCCCCGGTACTAGCAAATGTTGGCTTTGCCAAAAATGCTGCACACTTAAACGAAAAATGTTGAAGCAATACAGTATATTGAAAACAAACAAGGCAACGATGTAATGTAATCAACTAAATCCATGAAAACAGACTTCCAATCCCGTCATCGCACCTAGAATCGGTACTCCGGATGCGGGCCACGGTTCTTCTCGGGGTGGTGGTAGCCGATCAGTACTTCGTACACGAACCCACCAGCAGCTCCACCCATAATTGGGGCCACGATTGGCACCCAAAAATAATAGTGGTTGAGCGAGAGCACGCGCGAGCCCCAACCGGCACACAGCATGAAGAGGCGGGGACCCAGATCCCGAGCCGGGTTGATAGCCAAACCTGTGTTCATGGCGAACCCCATCGCAATGGTGCTCACCAACGCTCCGACAGCAGGCGGTACGGCGTGTTTGCCGATAGGACGGTTGTGCTGGTCCAGTAGTGCAAGGATGCCCAGGATCAGCAGTGCCGTGGCCACGAACTCCGTCAAGAAGCACGTGAAGTTGCCAACGTTCTCGTGCGGAAACGTCGCGAAGATGATGTGCGTGGTCATCCGGTCCGGGTCAACCTCGTTGAACATCGGTCGGTACAGGATGTACACGAAGAGCGCAGCCACGTACGCAGCGACGACCTGGTTGAGGATGTAGAACGGCACCTTCTTCCAGGGCAATAGTTTGAGGAGTGCCAGTGTTGTGGTTACTGCCGGGTTCAGGTGTGCACCAGAGACACCGCCGCCGACGGTGATACCGAAGAAGAAGGCGAGACCCCAACACAGTGCGATGGTCACGAAATTGCCACTGGCCTCGCTGCTCAGCACCACCTGGGTCATGCACGACAGACCGAAGAGCATGGTGACAAAAGTAGCGAGGAACTCGGCCATCATCTCCTTGGCGAATTGACTCTTGACCAAGTACGGTACGCTCTCAACCGGTGTCAGGTGCTGCAGGTGCTGGTTCGGGTCTCCCGGAGACTCGAGGTCTGCGTACGCAGCGTGACTGTTCTTCTCCAGGTCCGAGTTCCGAGTCATGGTTTTGCTGGTCGGAGGTTTTGTGACGATGAGTGGAATTGAAGGCGACAGAAGTCGTCGTGGAGAAGACAGGCTTGTGTTCGAGACAGAGAATTGGAAAGTGAGCACAGGAAATAGCGAACGGACCAAGGACACCTAAGCGACAACGTCCAGTTGCAGAGCATTCATTGCGACGGAAGTACAGCAGAGCACTCAGCCGATGGCGACCGATGCCACTTACTCCAGCGCCGTCGATTGAAGTTCAAGGGTGATACTTTTTCCAGCGTCTTCATCTTACATGTAGCTTTACTTGGGACTCCTATGAACCACACTTGGGTACTGTAAACGAACCGTTGCACGTTGAAGTGAGTTTGGTAGCGAAAGCATCAGAAACGCAAGGCCCGGCACAGTTTATTTAACGACGACTCCGAATCATTCGTATCGAATCCGGTGATCTCGATCGGATGGGATTATTCGAGACGTCTTCTTCAGTCTACTAGCCTCCCATCGCCACAGCTCACAGTCGTCTGAAGCAGCGAGGTGGCCGCGCTCAAATTTTCAAAGTTCAGTTAAGCGCCAGAACGGTCATGGCTTTTGCCGTTCAGAGGCTTTTGTCGTCCTTGAACGCGCCACCGCACTTGACTGCACCCCGCTTTCCATACGTCGATGACGTCAATCGAAAGTGAACCTTCACTTGCCGTCATCATCGCGCTCCCATACTCCATTCAATACAAAAGCGACGTTAAACATCGCGCGCGGGGCGGCACGGGCAATCCGAGGAAACCCAACGTCAGGCAATGACAAATTCAATGAACGGCATGGCCAACTTGAAGCGATCACTGTCAATGGCGAAGTTCCTCTAAAAGCCTACACCTGGTGCCTACCTTGCTTTACAACATTGCAAACACTCGCAGTGCTGCCTGCCGACTTCGACTTTGGTAGCTGTTATTGCATGCTGCTGGATTTGCCGATTGCATTCGCTACAGTCGAATAGAATACACGGAAACCTTGCACGTTCGGCACCGCGGTACATGTTTTCATAATTGCCGGCATCTTGACGCGTGCTGCCCAAGTCCCAGAGGCACCGCACTCGCCCCGGCCGCATCTATCAGTCCTCGGCTGACGCTCCAGCCTCCTTCTACGGCGGACGCGGTCTTCTCTCAGGACGACCAGACATTGTGACCGACGCAGATATCGACGTATTCGCAGCTGAAACGCTAGCCAAGTACAATGTGGACATCGATAGGGGCACTACATGGAAGGTGTTTCTCGTCTTCCTTCGCAAGCTCCGCGACGATGGTCGAGACTTCATCTTCAGAGCTATTGAGCGTGACAACTTTGCACCATGTGGATACGTAGGCCAGAGCCTGTTGGGCAAGCATGACCTTTCGGACGGCATCTATCTCGTCGCCGCGTACAACCACCAGTTCGTTGGACACTGCTTCGTGTTAACCGTCAACGGGGATCATCGTGTCGTATACGACAAGGGGAAACAGCTTGCAGTGGATGATGAGGAGATGAACTGGATCCACTACTTTGCCTTCATTCGTCCATTTATCGCTTTCAAGAAGGAGTAGCTTGTAGCCTTAGCGGTTGGGATTTCGGCAGGTTTGCCCAGTTAATACCGTTTGTCCTGTCATATTGTTGTCTTGCATGGATTGCTGTTACATATGCCTATTGTAATTCGGTGCTAGACCAGGGAAACCTCAGTGAGGAGAAAACCTTTGTGCGAACAAAATATAAAACCCAGTGGGAAAAAGTAAAAGAACGCAATTGGATTAGGCATGCTTCATGCATTAGTGTTATTCTCGCACACTATGCGGAAAACCGTAAAGAATTCAGGGATTTCATCCTGAGCTTGGTCCTTAGTTCTTTAAACTGATGCTTATCTAAAGCTTTTGTGAAGATGTCAGCCACCATCTCTTTGGTATTGCAATAGGCGACGGAGAGTTCGTGTCGCTCAACTTTCTCTTGTACGAAACAGTAGCGTACGTGTATGTGCTTTGATCGTCCGTGAAGTTCCGGGTTGTAGCAGATTTTAATGCAGCTCTGGTTGTCCTCATGAATAAGGTTGGCCTGTGTTGTGGCAAAGCCTAGCTCTTGGAGGAGCAGTTTGAGGAATATCATCTCTTGCATGCAATGGCACAGGGCGATATACTCTGCCTCTGTTGTTGAGAGAACCACAGTGTGGTGCTTGCGCGAAAGCCATGAGATTGGACTGCTTGCGAGCATAGTCACATATCCGCCGACGGAGCGTCTCGTGTCGGGGCAATTGGCATAGTCAGAGTCACTGTACGCTGTTAGGCTGTCAGCAAGGTTGTCGCGTGTGATGTCAAGTGATCCACCAAGAAGAAGACCATAGTCCTTCGTTCCCGAGAGATATTTGAGACCTCTGACAACTGCTTTCCAGTGCTCCATTCCCGGATTAGCTAGGAATTGGCTGACCTCGCGCATGTAGAATGCCATGTCGGGTCGAGTGCCTACCATGAGATATATGATACTGCCAACGGCTTCGCGATACGGAATATCTTTCATCGCATCTTTCTCTGCCTCACTGCTGGGCTGGCTGCTTACGGAGAGTTTAACATTCCGGTCTGCTGGCGTTGCAATAGGGTACGGAATGTAGTCGCTGAAGCGGTCAAGGACCTTCGTAGCGTACTTGTGCTGGTGGATATATATCGTTCGGCTCTTTCGGTCTCGTTGAATAGACCAGCCGAGTAAGTACTTCACCTCCCCTAAATCTGTCATGGAGAATCTCTTGTTCAGGGCTGATTTCAGCTCATTCACGAGGGCTGGAGTAGGCGCAATGATTAAAAGGTCGTCGACGTACACTGCAATATAGCATGTGCTAGCGTCACTAGTGCGGATGAACACACACCGATCCTTAATAAGTTTTTGGAACCCAATACTCTGAAGGAAGGCAGACAACGTTTGATACCAGACACGGGGAGCTTGTTTCAACCCGTACAGGCTCTTCAGGAGTTTGCACACAAGGTGTTCCTTACCCGGGATTTTAAAACCTTCTGGTTGAGCCATGTAGATCTCCTCCTCCAGAACTCCGTTAAGAAATGCCGTCTTGACATCCATTTGGTGGATTTCTAGATCGAGCAGAGCTGCGATCGTGAGAAGGAGTCTGAGTACCTCCATCCTGATAACAGGTGAGAAAATCTCGTTGTAATCAATGCCATGTTCCTGAAGGAAACCTTTTATCACTAGACGCGCTTTGAAACGGTCAATGTCGCCTGCGCCGGTGTACTTGACCTCCTCTCGGGTCCTTTTCCGCTTAGTTCGAGCAAAATACCCATCGGCTGGTTAAAATCTTCCTTCCTTTTGGAGGAGATACCAATACCCAAGTGTTGTTTTCCATGTGGGACTTATAAAATACCCATCGGCTGGTTAAAATCTTCCTTCCTTTTGGAGGAGATACCAATACCCAAGTGTTGTTTTCCATGTGGGACTTATATTCCGATTTGGCTGCTTTGTGCCACTGATTAGCGTGAGGGGATTTCATCGCTCCTCGATACGTAGTGGGCTCTGTCACATACCGAATAGCTAGTAATGTGTACAGTAATGTCCTGCGCTGCTCTTTCTCCTGTAAATCTTCCTCGGAATCGAGGGCTACATCCCTGCCGACTGAGTCGCAATGGGGTCTTTTAGGCTTAGGAGAGGAAGGAGGATCAGTTTTCGTCTCCCCACAGAAAGTGTAATGCGAGCGTTTTAGGGCCTCCCTGAGTGGGGGCAGTCTGGGCAGCGCTGCAGATGTTGTCGTTGCAGGGACAGGTGCAAGATGTTGCGTTTGCACAGTCGATTGTTGCATCTGTGATGATTGTTCGGGGTTTGTCAGGTTTGCCAAACGAGGGAATTCGTCCTCTTTGAAGGTTACATCACGGCTGTAGACAATTGCATGGGTATTGACGTCCATTAGGCGGCAGCCTTTCTTGTGCTCGGGAAGGCCAACGTACATGCACAAACGTGCTCGCGCATCAAGTTTATCACGGTATTGCTCTGTGATATGCGCATAGGCACTGCATCCGAACACTTTGATGTAGTCCATGGATGGTTTGCGATTGTACCAAAGTTCATATGGTGTACGGTCGTTAGTCGTCGAGCTTGGTGTCATGTTAATCAGAGTGGTCACATGACAGACACACTCCGCCCACAATTGCTTGGGAAGATTGCCATCAAGCAGTAGGGCTCGAACGCGCTCCATAATGGTTCGATTGCGTCGTTCAGAAACACCGTTCTGTTGAGGAGTGTATGCATTCGTAAACTGCGCATGTGTTCCGTATTTCTGGAAAATCTGGCGCCCGAGTTTTTCACACTCCTTTGCATTGTCTGCTTGCAAAACCTGAATGTCACAGTTCTCAGTAGGATGCGGATACTCAAGGACATTGACGTCGCTCCTAAAGATGTTCAGGGCTTTCTTCCTGAAGTCCTCATAGCACTCATATACTTCGCTTCGGTTCGTTATCGGATACGTGAACATGTACCGAGAGAAATCATCAATAAAGATGAGAAAATAGCGGCGTCCAGTAAGACTGGGAACAGGCATGGGACCACAAATATCTGTATGCACTTTTTCCAAAGGGTGTTTGGCACGTTCAACAATTCTATTAGAGTTAAACGGAGAGCGGTGAGACTTCGCTAATGTGCATGCAGTGCAGAAAAACTGTGCTTGCGGGTCGACAGATGAATCGTTGTCTAGACCACTAATGGCTTGGCTCCTAGATAAATCGTGCAAAATGCGAGCGTTAGGATGGCCGAGCCTTTTGTGTAAAAGCAGATTGGAACGTTGCTTACCTGAGGTGGCAATAAGAGCCTCGTGTTTCATCACAGGGTTGGCTTGGAATTGGTATAGATCGGCATGGTTTGCCATCATTGCCTTGATCTTGAACTTCGCATCGGTTTGCACGGCGCATTGCTTGCAATCAAAGCTGAAGCGAAAGTCATGCTTCACGGCTGCCGGTACCGAGAGAAGGCTGAATTTCAGCTCAGGAGCATACAGCACATCATGGAGGGTGAGCATCCTCTTGGTGCCTTTGGAGTCAATGACTTCCAGCTCGACTTGTCCAATTCCTTCGATGGGGATTTGGTTCTTCCCACCAACAGTAATAGAGCCGCTGCTCGCAGTTATGGTCGAGAACCACTGGGATTCGTGCGTAACATGACGCGTGCATCCAGAGTCGATAGTCCAGGTGGGCTCGGGGCTCACGGTGGCTTGGGCAGTCAAGCTGATTGCGGCGTTGACAGTCGCTACAACAGCAATAAGACCGACATCGTGGCGCTCTTGGTTGAAATCCTTGCGCTCGTTGCCTGAATCGTTCTTATCTAGGCTCTTTTCAGATCGGTTGTCACGTCGATCACGATTGCCACGTCCACCACGATTGTTGCGTCCACGACTGGAGTTTTTGTTGCTGTGGCGGTACGGATGGTTACGGCTCGAGTTGCCTCCCTTAAACGCAAAGTTTGCGGGAAGCACCGTACCAGCTTTCACACGGCCTTCACGGAGATCCTTTTGGAGAGAGCGGCAGTGGCGAATGTCGTGGCGTGGTCGCTCACAGTACATGCACATTCGAGATCCACTTGACTGGGCCAAGTTGGGTGTAGCAACAAGGGCTCGCTCGCCTTTGGTTGTTTGACTCTCAGGTGTGCCCTTGGCTAGAGTATAGCGCTCTTCCGCAAGAATCTCACGAACCTTCCGTTCGATGTTGGCCTTAAGTTCTCCGTACGGGATATACTTCCGCTGACCCTTCCAAACACGGAGATCATCCTTCCATGATTTGGGTAACGCGTGGAACAGGTAAATTGACTTCTGTCCTTCCGTCATCACCGATTCGGTGGCTTCTGAGGTAGCATGCATCGCGTTTTCCAGTTTTAGAAAGAAATCTCAAGATCGCCTCCCTCCTCGTACTTCAGTTCCATGAGGAAATGCTGGATAAAGTACGGGTCACCATGAAAGGCGGCACCTTCATACTTAGCACAGATTGCTTGGAAGATCTGGAAAGAAGTCTTCAGATCCTTTACTAGACGCACGTGCGTGTTGTCCATTGTTTTCATCAGGAACGCTTTCGTCTTCGCCTCTTGGCGGCGTTGCTCGCTACTGGTTAGCGGCTTAGGCTTGCGTCGAGCCCCGCGCTTTTCAGCACGCTTCGCATCGCGGCGGTTAAGGGGACGGTTGGAGGGTTTCTTCTCCTTCGTCGTCGAGTCGCTGTCTCCGGAATCGTCATCAGAGTCGGACGGGGGCTTCAGATCGTCGTCGCTTTCGTCATAGTCGACGGCATCAGAATCAATCTCTTCAGCCGGCTTGGACTTCGGCGAGTCGTCTATGTCGGACATGTCGCTCCCACTATCATCGCTCTCTTCCTCGGATACACCGTCGTAGTCGGCCTTCGTCACGAAGCCGAGGAGATGCTTGCCGTCGAGGGCTGCGCACACGCGGGCCTTCCAGACATCAAAGTTCTCTGCGCCGATAAGACGCGGGAAGTCGTCGCTTGAGGCTTGGCTTGAGCTCATAACCTGTTACGGTGAGCGGATGGGAACAGACGTGTAGAGTAGACACTTGTGAGGAAAGGGAGAAAAAGAAAAGTGAATTGAATAATTAGTGGTGAGGAGGCCGGAGGCCTGTACACTCTGGCGTACACTATACAATAGTATAGTTCAGTCAATCACCTTAGAGAGGTCTCAGGTACAACAGGTACAGTGTACCAGGATAGTGAGATGCATTATCCTTGACAGAACTGAGCAAGCACCTGAAGTGCAATCACCGCTTTTTTTAACGATGTGTCGAATCCGGTGATCTTTTAAGCGAGTGGTGGGATCCGTGAAGGTGACATCTTCAGTCGTTTAGTCCCCATCGCCTCGATATCACCGTCTTCTGAAGCAGCGAGGCGGCCGCGCTCAAATGCTCAAACTTCAGTTGAGCGCCGGAACGGTCGTGCTTTTAGACGTTATTGGTAATCGTGAAGATATCGCCGCGTTAGACTATATCCCAGTATGTACCGATCCCGCCGTGCTCAACTGGTGCCGTCATCACCATTCAACCCTACGTTAAACACCGCGCGGGGCTGCATCGGACAATCCGAGGAAACCCAACATTTGCTGATGGTAACTTCAACGTGCGGACTAGATACTAGTATCATACTACTAGTACATGTCATTGCGTCACCGCCGCCCAAGACTTGGGCCAAGTCGGTCCTCAGCGACAGTAAGTAGATTTCAAGGAATAGAAGGTCTATCGAACCCAGCCACGCGAAAGTCTGACACGATTAATAACAGCGTCCCCACCTTTCAGAGCGTGGAGATTCCGCAATTCCTAAGAGCTTTATATAACTGGAAACATCATGGTCTTGCATGAACCTATTGCTAGGTTTGCTGACTGCACAGGTTAAAATCACGCGACCAACTTCAATGCGCTTGACAGTTTGCTACAGTCGAATGGATTGCGAAACCTTGCGCTTCTCGTTGGCGTCTGGCACCACCGACGGAACTTCCGTTGCTTTATTAAATAAATTATTTCAAATTATTTGTACAGCTGCAATTATGTGGTCCACATATCATCGTATTTAGCGAAGTTGTCAATAGATTGCTGGCAATAATCGCGCGCGAACAATGGAACTCAGCGCATGGCGCGACGCGGTGTCTTACGGCACGTATCTGCAACCTATCCACCTGGAAGTGGTGGAATCAACTTCACTACATTCATCCATATCTGCTGCCCAAGATTCGTCGTCCGAATCGCCCCAGAACTTGCACACTTTCAGTGGCAAGCCCACCGAATCTTCTTCAAACGGAACTTCTGCTGCTCAGCAGGACCCAGAGGCCACTACAGCTCTGCAAACTGCCCAATCTACCGCTCAGCTAACAGATACGACGAGCGTCATAGCGATACCACCATTTACCTGTGAAGGCATCAATGGTGGCGAGCAGATGGCTCTCAACGTCGGTGGGCCAGTCTGGGCCATGGATTGGCTGCCGTCCAAGCCAGCACCCAACGCCGCCGCAGTGGCCGCTGCTATCGCTAAGAGCAATGAGAAAAAGCCTCGACGCGCCTCTGCAGCCAGTAAAAAGGCTCAAAAAGCGGCTTTAAACGGCAAGGAAAACAACCAAGTGGAAGACGCAGATGGGGACACAACTGCAGCCTCTAATGGCAATCCAGAGTCTCAAAAAGACTCTAAATCAGAGTGGAGATTTCTAGCGTTAGCTACACATCCACCGTGTCAAGTAGCGGAGGGGAAAGTGGTGAAAAACACGCCCCCAGACCATTACTACGATATACCAGAGAGCGCACGGAATATGCTCCAGATCTGGGCCATTCCAGTGCAACGGCCGAAGCTATCGACAGATAAACGAGGCAAGACAGCGACGAAGAGCCTTGTGAAGCCCAGACTAGTGTACGCTATCGACCATGAGAGCGGCGTGGCGTGGGATTTGCAATGGTGCCCACTAGTGAAGAAATTCCCCACGACAAACCGTCGAGAAAATATTCTAGGAATATTGGCGGCGTGTTTTGGAGATGGCAGCATGAGGGTGTTCAAGATCCCAGCGATCCCAGAGGAAAGGCTACAGGTGAATATTGGCAAGGAGCAGTGTCTTGTGGAAAAGAATATCCCCATTGTGGTTGCCAAGTTGTCGCGTATTATGCAACTCAGTGTGCATTGGTCTCCACACACGTGGAATTTGCTGCTGACGGGTGGATCTGACGGTACGTAGTGGCTTGTGTCTTGGAGGGCTGTAAGTTTAAGCACTGATGAAGGGCGCTATGGCCTGCAGGCTCTGTGTCACTGTGGAATATAATGTCTGCGGTAAGCGGAAGTGACAGTTTAACAGGTGAACGCAATGAACCAGAGCCCATAGAGCCACAACGACGCTTTCAGGACGGTGAGAGTGTGAACTATAGGTGATGATGATTGATGCCTCCGAGCTAACTGCGTGTGGTGTGCCAGCTGATACAATAGGAAAACAAGAAGCCTTCGATTGGGGCTGTGGCTGGGTAGCCATCCGTGCAGTTGCCTGGTCTCCGTTTGATGAACACTTGTTCGCGACCACTGGAAATGTATATACATGTACTTCCTCAGCATAACATCATCCAATTCTGATGTACTAACCGCTTTGACGTTATAGGACTCGGTATTCAAGGTGTGGGATGTCCGGGAGCCTCGAGTGTGTCTGCGGTCACACCGAATACGCTCCACGTGGGGACTGGCGCTGCAGTGGATGGACCAGACGTCTATCCAGATCTCCGGCGACCAAGGCTCCGTCTACATGTATGACATCCTGGTACGAAGAGTCTCTGCAATGGCCACTTGGACAGGTCTGTTTTAACGCAATTTGCCGCTATGCTGCTGTGCAGAGTGGGAGCTACCAGAAGCTTCACTTTCACCCCCAAATCGACTCCCCCGTGTGGGATCTGCAGTTCGCTCGACGTGGTGCTGTTCCTCTCCTGATCTCCTCGTGCACCTCTGGAAGCATTCGAGCTGCACCCGCTAAAAAAATGTATCGCGCGCCCCAGAATTGCGTCGAAATCTGTCGTCTCTCTGGAGAAAAGGACGCGAGTATCGACAAGCCGTTCAAGTCTCTTCGGGTATCGTTCGACAAGCACTCGGTCTTAGGGTCTGCGGATACTGTGAGTCAATCTACGCGGGAGTTCTGCGAGCGAGATGCTGCGTTGCATCGGCTGCGTCTGTCTTCCATAACTCCTGGTGATTATCCGTGCTTCCTGGCTGCTGGAGGCCACGCAGGCCTTGTGATCCTGCTGGAAATGCAGGAGATGCTCGATACATTAATCCCAACGTTCTTCATGCCTCCGTCCAAGAAAACTGGCCGGCCGAAGAAGATATTCGCGACTGTAGGTGGCCACCACGTGCCGAAGAAGAAGCCTACGCCGGCTACGAAAGGCGCAGCAGCAAGTGCAGGACGGAAAGCCAGGACACTCGGGAGCTTCGCCAAAGCCAAAGGGATGCACACAGCGCTGAGTAAGTACAAGAAGAAGACTCTCGGAAATGGCAAAAAGAAGGCGAACCCCCGTGCTAACGCGAAAAAGAAGTCTTTTATCCAGGAGGATGAAGAAGTGGACAATAGCGCCGAGGATGAGGAGCCAGAGTTTGAAGAGGAAGACGAGGACGAGTCGGACCTGTCGCTAGTGATGGGGGACAGCTCAGACGACGATCGTGTCAGTGTATCAGACAACGCTGTCGAAGAGGAGGAAGCGACTGCGACCGAGAGCCCGGAAGAAGCTCGGCTTATGAAGGAATATCAGCTGGACTTGTCGGAGGAAGATGCCATCAAGCTAGCGATTCAAATGTCTAAGGAAGCGGTGGAAGAGAAGCCTCCAGCGCCAGCAACGTCGGAGAGTCAAACGTCTACAACGCATCTAGAGGACACCAAGGCTGGAGCTGGAGCTAAGAAGCGCACGGCGACAGCCAAAGCTCCACGTGGTGGGCGACGAAGGAGGAACATGTCTGAGGAGGAAGCTGTCCAGCTAGCCATCCAGATGTCCATAGAGCTGGTTGAAGAAAAACCTCCAGCGCCTGTGGTTCCTGGGTCGTTGGACGATATGAATTCAACTGAGAATTCTGGAACCAAGGGGGGAGCAGCAGCCAAGAAGCAAAAGAAGACTGCTACAGCTCGACGTGGTGGGCGGAAAAGCAGTAACAGCCAAGGCGATACCGGTGCTGTTGACGCTGTAGCAGATCATATGCCGAAGGAGCTGATGGAAGATATACTACCGGCTCCAACAAATGCTGTAGATCCTGCAACACCAGTCGATAAAAGGCCAGCCAAGCGCTCTCGTATCACCCGAACCAAGTCCGAACCTCCAGCCAAGAAGCGCAAGACGACGATACCATCACGTGGTAAACCACGAAGCGGCAATGACCAAGGCGACGCTAAGTCTGACGAGGCAGTAGCAGTCCAAGCGTCGAACAAGATGGTTGGAGGAAAAGAATCAAGCGCTGTTCCTAAGTTATCGAAAGGACCTGGCGCTGGAGCTGAGGCTGAAGAAGCTGATACGAAGACGCCTGCATCTACAGGTGGTGAGCAACAAAGCGGCAATGGCAATGAAGTGTCTGAGGAGACTGTCAAAGAGTCCAGCGAGCTTATTAAAGAAAAGCCAGCTACCTCTGTAGTACACAGCACTGCAGGCCCAGGAGCCTCCGAGTCAGCCACGAGTTCCAGTAACGCTGCGATCAAGGCTGGAGCGGCATCCAAGAAGCGCAAGAAGACGCCAACTGCACGTGGTGGACGAAGAAGCAGTGTCGTGTCGGAAGCAATCCAAATAACCAAGGAGCTGCTTGAAGAAGAGCAACCTGCACCCTTTTCTGCCAATGCTACAGCTATTGTCACCCCAGAACGTGAATTGCCAGCAAAGCGTTCCAACACTGGGACCAAGGCTAAAGCTGCAGTCAAGAAGCGCAAAAAAACTGTTGCAACTCCACGTGGTGGGCGACAAAGCACCAGTGGTCAAGATGACAGTGAGAAAGTGTCCAAGGATGAAGAACAGAAACAGGCATCTGAGCGTGGTGCGATTTCGGAGAGTAAAGAAGCAGCAAGTCGTTTCATTAGTGACAAGGCCATGGCTGCAGCTACGAAGCAGCGCGCAAAGACTACGGCAGCCCCACGTGGTAGAAGACGAAGCAACAACGCTCAAGGTGACATCATGACGGAGGAGGACGCTCTACGTCTGGCATTGACGATTTCTGAGCTCGAATATTAGTTAAGCAGTTCTAAATTTTAGAACTTTGAATCGATGGATTTAATAGTGGATCCAGATCCCCGAATGTCTCCTGTTCCACTTTGTGATACGTTCGGGAATGAGTTCTTCTTGTTCCTGTTCGTTGATAGCACCAACCAACTCCACGAGTTCCTATGACGTGAATTTTTTTTAATTTCACGATTAAATCGTCTCTGGCCAGTACTCATTCTTAACCCTATTGCTATTGCTACCGTCGCCACTAAAACCATGCAATATGCTTGGTTTTACACTTCTTACTCAACCAAAATGTGAGGATTTTATTTTGAGCGAATCTGCGGAAAACCAAGCATATTGCTTGTTTTTACTACAATAAATTGCAATAATTATTGGTAAACCCAGCAATATGATATAATTTGCTGCCTCGGTGCGGAGTAAAACCCAGCATATTTGCATGTTTTACATTTTTCTGTGGGACATTTACTTTACAAAATCCAAGTAATTTTTTGGCAGCAATTGGGTTAACATCCAAGAGCGCAACAAGAATAGCGATTAGGATAAAACTTTTCCCCCTACAAAACCCTCTTAAAAATGATATCCAACTCACACTGCTATAATGCTATACCCAGAGCCTCCAAAAACACATTGTGAAAAGTTTGTTATTTGCTTCGAATCATCTTGTCCCTCTCGATGGCCTTTCCGATGTCTATCTCGAATGCCGCAGTAAAGAACGTGCTATCGGATTTAACACCCTTCGAGCGCCACTGATGAATTTGCAGCGACTTTAGCATCTCCGCAGTCTTGTCTGGATCTTTCATTCTCTTCACTCCATAAAGCAGTGAGGCTGAAGCCCGCTCTCCGTGAACCGTTTTAAGCTGGTTGAGCATCGATGAAATGGTATTCCCTCTTGTAAACTATTGCAGTTAAACTCGCTTACACAGCCAACCCGCACCAGACAGGCGCATCAAAAGGCGAAGTTGTCGTGCTGTCAAGATTTATCCTCTTATAGACATCCACGGGGATAAATTCTTGCTAAGCCAGGCTAAAACTGCTCAAGCTGTAGCTCTGTCGCCCACGTTTTCGTAGTGGCTGACGTTCGCTCCATTTCGAGCATCTTCGACACATTCGAGGTTACTCACGCTTACTTTACAAATTTTACAGGATATATGTGCGAGTTATGCCTACTTTACCGCATATGTAAACGGTAATTTATGCAAAGCAAAAGCTCGAATCTTATCGAAATATGCTAATACTTAATTTAAAGTACCTAAATAGTACAAAATAAATGTTGAGTCAACCCGGTTGACTCAACCGTGTTGACTAAGTACCATGAGCAATTTATATTGTTGCTATGTAGGTATCTACGGCAGGGGGTAATGGTAACTCCAAAATCGGTAAAGTTTATATTAGATAACAGTCTCAAAAAGTGTGTCTTAGCGTATGGTGCTTAATTTCGCATAAAATCTAATTTATGCGAATTCCATGCCTTATTCCGGAAAACATGATTCTTAGAAAAGCACATGCTTGTTTTTTGCATTTACCCTGCTGTTTTTTATATTCGCATCTCATGGCTCAGGCCGTTACTTCTGGGATAAGTACGATCCTATGAAAAACAGTTGGCTACATTTGTGGCCCAAAAATTTAACCCCTTAGTTCCTTTATGTAGGATCTTCCAACATAAGAAGTGTATACCCTAATTCACTTCTGTTGCACCTTTTATTTTATGTTGGAGGTCCAACATAAGCAAAACTTATACCTGAATTTTGTATGGGGTAACGGTCCATATCCTACCTTTCCCCGCTATAGTGAAATGAAGTCATTGATATGAGTGTAAAAAGGTCACATGCACAGGCTTAGGTTTAGTTTGGTTGAATGAGTTAGAAAAGGGAGGTACACACCCACTATCGAGCGAGTGGCCACCAGCCACCAACCTACTCACTCTCCAAAACGACGGCCGAGAGCAACATGGTTGCGCCGACACCCAAGACACCGCGTCACCACCTCACCGAGCAAGAAAGGCGCCTCTGTTGCGAGGCTCTGCTAAGTGAGCGTCACGAGCGCCGCATTCGACGGACAGAGCAGAAGAGCGGCGGCGATAGAGCAGGGCAGACGAAGGCGAAGAAGGCGACAAAGAAGAAGGCTGCCAAGCGCACAACGGCAGATATGGAGGTGGCGCAGTATAAAGGTCTGTATATCCCTTCAGAAAGTGCTCGGGTTGCAGACACGGCGGACGAAAAAGAGGGCTCGCGAAGCCAGACGATTGCTGAAGCGAAGGAAACGATAGAGACAACCGCGATAGCGGATGCGATGGAGGTGGAAGCAGACCACGAGACGGAGGTGACAGAAGTCGTCGCGGACATGGTTTTTAGCGTTGAGACTGCGCTGCCTGCCCAACAGTCTGGTATCGCGTTAGCTACTACTGATTCCAGTGCTGAAAAACGAAAGCGTAGTACTCAAGCTCCGACAAGAGAGCATCGCCGCGCTCTCCTACAAGAAGACAGCGATGGCGACGATGACACGGTGCGTTTTGTTCGTTTATCCAACCTAGAAGGATTGTGGCTGACAGCATGTCTAACATAAGATCCAACATACGTGATGTATGGTGAACAGAGAATGCAAGGTGACGAAGACGAGAGTGTTTACGAAGCAGACGTTGAGCACAGTGTACCTGCGTGTGTTATTGACACAGACCCTAACTTTATGGACGAAGGAGCTGACGAATGCACCGGGCTCAACTCCGATGAGGACCCAGAGCTTCGTGAGGAACCTGAAGACGAAGAGGATGCTGATGACGATAGTTGGGACGGTGACTGGGACATTGGAGAGCTGACAGATGAAGATTCGGACCACGACATCGAGGAGCTTCCAAACACGGCGTGGTTGTCCGCAGCGAAGAACGCACCACTGATCACTGCAATGCGTACCGATGTATGGTACGTTATGTTGGCCGAATCCAACATAATCCTTTTATTTTGTTTCTGAGTTAACATAAAGGCTAACATAGTTTCTGTCCTTGTGTGTTGTATCTAGACGCGACTAAATTTGGACCTGACCCAACGTATGCTGGGTTGTATGATGGGCCATACGGACCAAGTGACAGCGTGCTACGCCTTAGGGCCGTTCTTAACGGGATCATGATTGGGGCATGATCCGAAATTCTGCGTTCCGATTGGATACCAAAAATACATATAGTGACTAGACTGTGAGTCGGTGATCCCGGCCAAGGGTCACAACCCATTCTCGGATCACGGAGCACAGCTTGCTACAATCAAGATGAAGGCTGAAATAAATGTATTGCTCGTGGCGAGTATCATCACTTCCCAAACACATAAATCTCGCCGAAAAAGGGTTGTTTCGAGGGAACGACTGGAGTGGATTCCCCACCAGGAACACTTACTACTCGAAGGTCAGTTCAAGCGTTATTACCGAATGAGTGCTGGCGCTTTCGATGGCCTACTACATCTAGTAACCCCGTACTTGCAGCGGGTTGCCTATAAATCAACTAACAGAACTGGTATAAAGGCGATCGAGGTAGTTAACATGCTTCAAATGACCATTTCGTGGCTTGCCGGTGGGTCTTACCACTCTATACGCGTTTTAACTGGTGTTAGTACACCCGCATTCTACACAATAGTTGTTGACGTCATGAAAGCAATTTGTGATCACCCCAAATTTCAGATCGTTGCTCCAATATATGACGCGCGATCTATCGAGGCGGTGGCTTCATCATTTGCAGAGATCAGTTCAAACAATATTCTCACAGGTTGTGTAGGCTGTATCGACGGTTGGTTATGTACAATCAGAGCGCCGAGTGCAAAAGAAGTCCCTGATGTCTCCGCCTTTTTCTCTGGACACTATCTTACATACGGAATTAACGTTCAAGCGATGTGTGATGCCTCGTGCAGATTCACGGGCAATTCCTTTAATTCTCCTGGTAAAGTTTCTGACAGTGTCGCACTAAAAAAATGGAGAATTTGTACTGATTTCGAGAAACTTCCTTTTGGCTATTACATAATTGGAGACAATGCGTATATTCTCGCTCCGTCAATGTTGGTTCCTTTCACGAAGCCCGAAATTAAAAGTCCTGAGCATTCAGCTTACAATTTCTATTTGTCTCAACTAAGGATAAGAATCGAAATGGCATTCGGTCTGCTTGTCAACAAGTGGCGAATATTTCAGAGAGCATTGGTGGTAGACTATGTCCACACAGGCCTTGTGATCAAAACCTGCATGAAGTTGCATAACTATTGTATTGACGATCGGTTGGGAGCTACGGTGAGCGCTGGAAGTAGCAAAATTATACTGCAGGAGTTTAACGCCATGGAAGATTGCAGTTATCAGCACACAGTTAATGACGATGCGTCTAATTCTTGTATCAAAGTGAAAAATGGTCATATCCTACGACAAGTAGTCTTAGAACACATTCAAAGTTACAACATGGCTCGGCCATAATACATTTTGTTTTCAGACGCTTTTTTATACTTTTGATTTTATAACTTGTTCTTCCCTACTATCTGTAGTTTGTTCGAATACTCTTGATATTAGCTAGCTGTCTATAATCAGGTCTTCAAGCTTGCTTGCCTTGTCCTGGAGAGATTTAATACGAAGTTCAATCTGTTCCTTGTCGTTTCGAAAAGAGGATGTTGGCATTCCTTTGATGTTTTGCTGATGAATAAGTGCATCGATTTCTTGGAGGTTGTGGCGGTGACGGCTCAATATCAATTCGATTGCAGCTAACTTGTCTGTTTTCGCAGTCAATTCCATGCGTTCACGCTGCAACCGAATCAGAGCGGCTTTCTCAGTTTTATTATTCGTCTCCACATCAATCAGAGTCTTTATAATAGCAGTAAGTTTTGACATCGAATCATCCGTCTTTTGTCGCTTTCTATTGCTTTTATTTGAAGTGGTTTTAGATTCCCCCTCTTTGGTTGAATCATCTTCGTTTTCCTCATACACACAAGCGGAACAAAATTCGCGTCCAGATCCGCGTAAATCGAACCATAGGCTGAGGTACATGACGGCTTAATCTCCACGACAAAAATTTCAAAATTCTGCGTGCTCGCCGGATATTTTAGAATTACCTTCAGCCTGGGAGAATGCGGCGTGGACATCTTTCCACATCGATTGCAACTTGGCGGCGGAATGTACCGTAATTTGGTCTGGAGAAATGCCATCAAAAAGAGAATCGTCAGATACAAGCCGATCGTAGATCTCTTTTAAAGTGTTAAATGCTGCCGCAACAGACTCCCAAAAGTTTCGCCCTCCTTCGTTCAACTCCTTTCTCGTTAGCTGATTCCCAGATGTAACAAATTTGCCAAAGAAATCATCTGAGAAAAGCACATTAACCAAGCGAAATAAACAATGTTTGGTTCTGCGAGCATCGGTTGTCTCTGAAGACGATTTTGTTTTTTACCAAGTCTCTGCCTCTCCAAAAGCAGTGCTACACCGCCTTTGGATTGGTCGTAAGCATTGAGGATTGAGACACGATCTTCTTTCTTGGTGTTCTTGGCTACTGACAGCTTACGAGCTGTGCATTCAAGTTTTAGCTGGTCAACGGTCCATTCGCTGTAGTCATCGGATGTGGGAGGAAGCACAGCGCGCTTACTATCTGTTTTTTGCTTTGCGGTCCATTTGGTTGTAGTCATAACCGTGTTAGTGTCTGTCGCTGAGTCCATTACGCTCTAGAATACTCCAGAAATGGTGTCGCTCCGCGCAATCGAACACCTCACAAAGTGATGCCTTAATATAGAATTGAATGGGATCATGAGCTTGTTAAGAACCAATATGGGATCACACAACAAACTAACCTAAACCACTTTTGAATCATAAACCCATGATCCTTGTTAAGAACGGCCATTAAGGACGATCCGCTGGCATTGCTCTTCTTTTTCCTGCCGCCAAGGATTTGGTCCCAAATTGCTGTCGAAAGCAACCGCTATCATACTCAGTCAATTACTACGAGGGCCCGCTCAATTCGCAGACAGCAACAGCGTAGTGGTGGCGAAGCAGAAAATGTTGCTGAGATCAGACGGCGGTTGTCAGCAGTTGAAGAAATACAAACTTACGAGGTCCTTCAAGTTATGGCATTGATGATTGCACGTATGTTAGTCCCCATCCGGAAAGGCATTGCAGCGCATTGGTCAATGAAGAAAGTTGGAGTTCTACCGTCAAACCGCTTCAGTCTCGTGATGGGAAAGAATCGTTTTTTTCATGTCATGGGATATCTACACTTTTCGAGCAACAAGTCGCCACAAGCTCGTACGGACCGAGCGTGGAAGATATGACCGGTGATCGACGTGCTACAGCGAACATTCGCTCGTGGATACAGAGCTCCCCCAGTCATCAGCTTCGATGAAGCAACACTGCCTTTGCGCTCGCGATACAATCCCATGAGGATCTTCAACAAGGACAAGCCCCACAAGTGGGGGACGAAGGTGTTTGCTGCTGCGTATGCCAAGTCCGCGTACTGCATGAGGTAGCTGTGAGGCAAGCTTCGGCTTGCCTTTTTTTTGGCCCAAGTACTTATGTTGACTTGTCCAACATAAGAATCCTGCGCCATCTGTTGATACAACATAATAGTAACATACTTGTCTCTGTTGATGTGTGTTGCCTGGTAGAATTGAGATTTATTGCGAAGCGAAGCCACATCTACGTACTCCTGTTCCAAAGGATAACAACACTGGAGAAGCGGCTGTACTTCGAAGCTTGAAAGCTCTCTTATCTCCGTCACCGACGTCTCCATGGAGGTTAGTCGTCACCGACCGTTTCTACACGTCGGTCAAGCTGGCGCTGGAGCTGCTTCATTATCGGATGTATCTAACGGGGACGATACAGACGGATGGATCAGGTTACGCTGCTGGAGTGATCACTACGAAAAAGAAAAAAAAGGTGAACAGGCGCGAGGTACTGGTGCCTCCGCAAGGTACCATCAAGCTGGCTCAAAACAAGATGTTTCCGCAACTAACTGCTGCCATGTGGATGGACCGTAACCCGGTGCACCTGCTCTCAAGTGGAAGCAGCCGCCAAACCGGCACCGTGAGTACGTACTACATGCATTGGGTTCCTATTTGGTTGTTAGCACTAATTGTATTTGTATTCTAGTGAGACGCATCCACGGTGAAATGACGCCGGTGCCGGCTCCAAAGCTTGCTCGCGACTACCACCGCTGGATGGGTGGAGTCGACGTCCATGATCAACTCCGGTTGCAACGTTACAGCGTGCAACTTTGCTACAAAACACGCAAGTACTACAAGACTCTGTTTCTGGGGTTTCTGGATATGGCGCTCGTGAACGCGTTTATCGTTCATCGCCACTATCGAAAGGTAAACAACAGGCGCCCGCCAAAACACTTCTCGGTTTTTGAGGAATTGATGGAGCAGCTACTGGCAGTAGATTCAATCGAAGCGTTTGACGAGATTGAGGTAGGTCAAATGTTGACCAGTCAGCATAACCTCGTCTGCTTCAGCAGCCTTCCAACATAACAACTAACTTATGATGGGCTTCACTGTATTGGAACAGCAAGCGACATCTGCGCAAGATAGAACTGCCCCCTCGCCGGCAAGAGCAGATTCAACACAGCTACAAGGAAGCGCATCGTCAGCTATCGACGGACATTGTTTAGAAGAAAACCCAGATACTGTCGATCGCGAGCAGGGTGTGAAGCGACGCCACCGATCATGCAAAGTCTGTGCCATCTACAAGGTCAAGCCTCGCAAGTTTACGAAATACTTCTGCACGGAGTGCTTGAACGGGAACAAACGGTGCGTAGCTCGCTTGGTTCCCTTACCGTAAGCTTTGGCTAACTCGTTTTGATTTAGTAAATACCTATGCAACGTTCCGCGTGAAGGCAGGGTCAGTACGTGCTTCAGCATTTGGCATGCTGATTGGAACAACGGCAACGACATTCCGCGCGACCTACTGCAAGAGCACAGGACACGTGAACGACCGCCAGCGTCGCGGCCAGGCAAGAAGCGGAGACGCAGACAGCAGGTAGGCGAGAGTGGAGCAAGTGCTGGTGCTGGGGAGTCGAGCGAAGAAGATGATGAAGCGGTGGAGGAGGAGGCGTAGTGGTTGCGCCGTCTACGTGAGGTCGTACATGTCTATGCAAGGAGCGATCAATTGATACGGCACTTGATCTTTCTTGTTATTGGCTATAATAAATGAACTCACCGCTGCTGGACGTATGCAACAACACAAAGATAGGCTAATCAATAAACAGTACATATCTAATGTGTTTTTATACAGCATAGCTGCATAGGATCGTCTCAATGTACTACATAAACCCTCATTTATGTTGGAGAATCCGTACTATACACACTGGCAAGTCGTTGTTACCACCCCGAACCCGCGCCAAGATATCCGGACTTAATTGAAACCCCATACAAATTCCTTTATATCTGTATATGGGACGAGGTCAAAATATACCCTCATATTTGAGGCCGGGAACTAAGGGGTTAATTATGGAGGCTTCTACCCAGTATTTGCTCACGATACAACGCTATCTGGCGCAAACAATACAGTTTTAAATTCAAAACGCCATAATAATTCTAAGCTGCGATATTTTCGCATATAGCTCTATCACTTTTAATATAACCAGGCTGCAGCTGTAATATTCAATTATACATATTAGCGTGGTATCATTTTGAAAAATATGTATCTGAAGCTAGTGCGACATCGTATTATCTATAATATATCTGTTTTTTGCGAAATCCTGGCCATTTAATTTGGAAACAAAAATCAAAGCACAGAGAGGAAGTTCAGATTCACTTGTCAACTACCAAGATACCCAGTACAGCCAGCCAAGTGTTCGACCGCCTCAGCCGACAGTGAGAGGACGAGACCCTCCAACCTCGTTGTTAGCCACGAGAACTATGGCGATGTCGCTCGCCATATAGAGGAAGAGGCCTCCGATTCTGGTTCACCTATTCTGTCTGAGTATATTGCGGCAGGTGGTGATAGTGCGCTAAAGGGCATGATAAACTTCTCTGCGCCCGAGCTGGATGCGCTTTGGGCTCTTGTGGAATCTGCGGTGACGATTACATGGACGCAAGGTCGTGGGCGTAAACCGTCTGTGTCGGGGAAAGACGCAATGTTCATTACCCTGACCGTGTTAAAGCATTTTGACACATGGCAGAAGCACGCGATCGATTTCAACATCGGGATTTTGACGCTGGAGAAAATGGTTCACCGTGTCATTCAGACAATTGAGCCCGTGCTGTACTCCCAGATGGTCAAGCGCGTAGGGATGTCCGAGCGGATGGAAGCTGGAAACACCTTTACAAACTATCCACATGCTCTCTACGCTACTGACGTCAAGTTCCAGCCAGCATATCGGCCTAGCGGTCGCTTTGCGGAACAGAAGGTCTACTTCTCCGATAAGCACAAGCTGTATGGGTTCAAGATTGAGTGCTCTGTGACACCACCAGGTGTCGCTGTTGATGTTTCAGATCATTCTCCTGGATCAACGTCGGATCTGACGATGATGCTCGACAGGCTCACGATTCATCGTCAGATGCTGCGCAAGGAGGACGGGACAACTGCTGAAATGGGAGCTGACCCAACGCAGTTTCCACATATGTGGGCCGTGCTAGTAGACAAGGGTTACCAGGGTGCCGGGTGGGTGCTTCGAACGATCCAGCCAAAGAAACAACCGTGCGGAGGCACTCTTGACCGTGACGATATTTCCCGCAACCGTGCAATTTCTTCAGATCGCGTCTTGGCTGAATATAATTTTGGCCGGATGTGTATGCTATGGAAAGCTACCTATGCGACCTTTAAGTGGAACGAGAACCGTTTTGATGGTGTTGCTCGGCTATGTGTGGCGCTGACCAACTTCCATGTAGGTTTGATGCCTCTACGAGCTCACGACAGCGAACACGAGTTCAAGTATCAGTCAATGGGCGAGCGTGTTCGCACCCTGCGTGCTAGAGCCCAGCGTCTATATCGGGCTCGGCAACAGCAGCGCTTGCGCCCTGGGCCATATAGCGTTCGCTCTCGCCTATCCACATCTCAGCGCGAGACCCAATACGAATCGGACGACTCTCTAAATCATGCTTTGTAAGGCACCTTTTCTCGGTCTTATTCTGCTTGCTCCTAGCTTCCTAAGACTAAAGACATTAAATAGATTACTGTTTGCTATAACTCTACGTTTGACTTTCCAACTTGTCGTCAAAATGGATGTAATCAGGCTCCGTGCAGCTAGAAAGGATTAGGCAGCAACTTCAAAGCGGTAAAAACCACGGAAGTCGCTTTATGCCAGTTGCCCACTAATACCACACCACGCGCCGTCTTAAACTCCACAATGCACTACAGGGGTATGCGTGTGACGTTCACAGTACTTCGGCCCGTCACCCCCTAAGCCGATTGATGGCAAGTTGGAAAGTGAGGAAGATGAAGTGTCTAGCTGGTGTATTTGCACGTGTGGACTACCTGATAGTGTATAGGCAGAACCCAGGTGTCGTTGAAATAGACCGACTCTTGCTATATAAGGTACATGCACATAACTGACGAAAATATCATATTTTTAGCCTGTGGCCTATTGTGAAAAAATCACCTGTAGACAAAAAATATCACCTAATATTTTCTTCTGAGACAATTTGATATTATTAAATATCAACTTAATATTAGCTAATACGAAATTATATTTTCAAGGTTTGCGTAATCGGTTTGAATCTACCAACCAGATGTCGTTAGGCGTTCGACTAGTTTAAGTATTACTAATCAATCGTGAGGGAGGGATTGGCACTACTGGGCATTAATCTAGCGTCACAGGCTGCAGCTTTATAGACTGGACGAGGAGATCGGTAGAGAACAAGAACAAATATCTTGATTTCGCTCTATCGACATTAAACAACTGCAACCGTTTGCCGTATTCCATCTCGATCGCCTTTGTCTGTGTCACAGTGAAATACTAGAGCAAATACTCAATCCTACTGCTGTTCTAGAACCTGACCGAAAGAGTTCTTTTGTGAGCCCGGCAGAGGGTAAGGTGACAAGAAACGTACTTAAGTGGGAGACTATCATAAAAACTTGTAGTATCTAATATTTTAAAATCCTCGAGTCAATATTACAATATTATGTTAGCTTTTGAAAAAAATGAGTTTTTTTTAAGATTTAATATTAAAATAGTACTATCACTTTCAAAAATATCATATGATTGCTGGTTACCATTAGCCCCTGATCTACGGTGCTTATTAGTCAGCAGTGCATACTTATACATGTACATTGGAGGCCTTCAGAAAATATAGCAGATCCCAAATGTCGCTCGCACAAATTCTGTAGCAAACTATGGGGGTAGGTCGCACTAAATCGCTCGCATTTTGAAGAGGCCGTTTTGGAGTCTCTGCAAATTGCGACATCACAAAATCAAATGACGACGTCAAACCAAATATAAATGGACATCAGAGCGCGCGCCGCACCGACATAGTTGTAATTACACCACAACAACAAACATTGCAATAGTTTGAGAAAGGGGGTGGACCACGCCTGAGACGCTGTACATGCTTAAGCTTGTAGAAAGCGTAGTTTAGGAGGGCGGCCGCGCTGACCGGGACGCCACTTAACCGTGTAGTTCTTGGAATCTCGGCTAGAAGAACCTCGAACGAAGTAGGTGGCAGCGACACCACCGCTACAAAGCTGCCACAAAGCCCTTCTTCGTAGACCTTCTGCTACACGCTCCTTAAAGCTACTTCTAAGAAGGTGCAGCAACAAAACCTTTCTACAGCGGCGTTGGTGGCACCAGCTTGGTGCGTAGCTGATTTTGTCGCAAACATAGTATTCACTGCCATCGACGAGGCTCGAGCGTAGCAAATTTGTGTGATATTCTTTTAGAGATTTGAATCGCAAATATCGTCACAAATGCACTTGTTGGCTATCGCATTTCTGCACGCAAATGCCTGTTGAATTGTGCTTTGCGTCATTTTCTGAAGGCCCCCATTGTCCATTTTATCAAACATTAAAAGCTTAAAAACGCTTTTTTGCGTATGCTGCTGTACAATGCGAAAGTTATGCAACGCGGGTGGATGGGGCAGATGTGCTTTATCACGCTTTCAAAAAATAATATCTTCATGCTGGATTCATCTTCTTGAAAAGATGAGCCCGACATTTAGCATCCGAAAGTCGATATAACCAGAATTAAAAAAAAGTTATTCTTTTTAAAACCAAACGAGATTTAGAATAAGCTTTTTACATATCCAACGTAATGCTCGCATATAAAGTGTGTAATATGTAACTAGTGCTGTTGTCTAGCTCAGCTTCCCCCGGTCCGCCTTGGCCTCACTGGGCGCTACTAGCATTGGCACTGCTTCTTTAAACCCACTGGCCGCCTTGAGCCACAATAAGTCTATGTTGGAAGATGATGCGCATGCGCGAGATCACGCTGGACGACTCGTCCGTCCGACGAGGGTGCGACGAGCAGCTGCTACTGGTGGAGGTTTTGGGCTGAAACGTGGTACGTATGGAGTGGGGAACGTGAGGATGTGAGAGCTCCACGTGGGATACAGTAGGATAGGAAGGATAGGAAGAGTAAGGCCGAATCTCACTCTGCCTTTTGCGTTGGAATCCACGACTGCGTTGTACTCAAAGACGCCGACCCAAGGAACGAGCACTTTGAACAGGTTTTGAGCCCGATGAACGATGCCATATATGAGGTCGCCCGCGACAGCGCACCAGCGTCAACGCCAGCACCCGCTACCGGTCACACAAGGGTCGGTATGGCTGATGACACAATAGGGAACAGCACTACCGTAACTCACGCACTCACGAAAATGTGACTGTACCAATACCAGCGACCAAGGCCAAGCCGTCCGTAATGACCAAACATCATAGATGTTGGAGATCATGCGTGGTCTCGCTGGGATACTCAAGAAGCTCGAGGGGTTCCAGACGAATATTGAAAGGAAGCTGGGTGACGGAGAGAAGCGCGCGCGGACCGCCGACCCGTTAATGACGCCGCCGATGAACTCGAGTTTGTTCGCATCGAGGTTAGGTCGTGGGACACGTATGTACATCGACTCGCGGGCGGGATCTCCAGAGATTCCGCTCACGATAACACCACGCTGACCGGCGCCGCCACCGCAGTATTTCGGACAGCACCAAGTGGGTTATAGTGTGCCCCTCTCTGATCTACAGCGGCTGGTTGCCGCAGCGCAAGGCGATCGTCCTGGACCAGGGTCCCAGCAGCCACAAGTCGCACGAGTGCAAGGTGGTGCTGGCGGCTATCCAGTGCAACAAGGGAAGCCTGCGCGGTATCCAGATGCTCGCCAGAAGAAGTTGTCGATACGGCCATTTGATGGTAAAGAATTGTACGTTGGGCTAGACTCGGGGTTCCTGGAGTGGAACCGCCGTTTCGAGCGCCAAGTACAGCTTGCGCAGTCAGCCTGCGGGCTCTGGTGGTCCGAGGACGCGAATGTGGACCTGTTGGAGCACGACTTGTCCGGAATCGCGGAGCGGTACTACAATAAGCAAGTGGACATGTGATGGGCGCAACTACCCACACTGCAATATGTTATGGAACGTATGCTGGAAACATTTAAGACGAATATCACGCCTACGCAGGCGATGAAGCTCTTCACTGCACCAAAAGGCGCTAAACGCAGCTGGTCAGAACACTACATGTACCATCTCCGAAGCGTGCGGCGGCGGAGCTGACTATCTTGCACTTAATAATATAGTGCAGTACGCATCGCCTGAGCTACGGACAGTACTTATGGCCAAAGTCGACGCAATTAGGACGGACTACCTGCAGCAGGCCCAAGAACGGGCGCACTACGCACAGGCCTGGGAGTTAGATCCGGTAAGGCACAGGAGCCTTAGAAAAGAGGTGTTGGGAGCAGCTGGCGAGGCGCATGCTAGTGAGACGCGTAAATGCCTCGGGTGTGGCCGAATTGGACATCTGTGCGCAGCGAGTCCGTACTGTGGGCGAGGACGCGACAAGGAACTGGATGTGACCCTTGCCGTAAAGGAAGACACGGTTGCGACCGAAGAAATGTGGATTCTGAACAGTGGGTTTAGTACACATCTAGTCAGTGACGAGTCCTGGCTGGACGAAGTGGAGGAGTGCGATGACGTGTGTGTGCAGCCCAACGGTGAGCCGTTGCGCATAAGAAAGAAGGACACACTAACACTCAGAGTCTCGGCATGCGGTGCCGAGAAGACACTCAAGCTTACGGACGTGTACAACGCCAAGAGCGTCGTACACAATTTGATATCATATGGAAAATTAGACGAAAAAGGTTTCATACTGACCCATACCAACGGACGGTGCGTCGTGGCCGCTAAGAATGGACAGCGTGTGGCCTTTGACGTTGAGCTGCGAAGGAACGTGCTAATTGTGTGCGGAACGGTCAAGAAGAAGCGCGAGCTCACGTCAGACGTGATCATGGCCGCGCTCACTGAGGTGGTAACGGCAACTGACGGCGACGAGCAATGTGCAGAGGGGCACGCTGGTTGAATTTCATCGACGTCTCGGGCATCTGAACTATGATGCCGTGGAGTGGCTGGCACGCGAGCCAAGCTCCGGCATAGAACTGACCGATCGACGGAGAGTGAACTGTCTGATTTGTGCCGAGGGCAAGCAGACGAAGAACAGACAATCAAGCAAGAACGCTGGTGAGCATGCCCCTACGGATCGTGTGGGAGACGTGATCTGCTTCATTCTTGAAGGGCCCATGACCCCAAAAGATCGCCTGGGTAACAGATCATATGATATATCTTGTCGGCCACAAGTCGAACTATTGTGGCGTGTTTCTCGCCAAGAGGAAGGATGTAGCGGCAAGAGAGTTCGAAGCGATTCTCGTCTACTTCGAGAAACGGTTCGATTGCCGGATTCACGTCTTACGAACGGGTTCCGGAGGTGGTACGAAAATGTAGACTTGTTTCGCAAGAGAACTGGTGTGGGGGGACAGCGCAGCGAGGCGCGCAGCCAAGCGAGCAACGGAAAGGCTTAGAGGATGCACCGGACCATTATGAATATGGCTAGGTGCATAGTGTTGGCCTGCGGGCTTCCTCTCAGTTTCGGGGGAGACGCCGTCAGATACGCAGCATACATTTTGGAACGGGTCCCCGACCAGTTCCAGCCCAGGGCGCTCGTCACTGATTAAAGTACTGACGAAGCAGACGCCACCGCTAGGGGAGATTGTTGTTTTCGGGTCGCCACGTATGGCTTACAGGGACCCGCAGAAGCAAAACTTTGCACAGAGGGCGCCGTCAGGCATGATTGTCGGAACCGGAGAGGGAACAAAGGGCTACAGAGTCTACTTGCCGAAGGACAAGGTTGGGATCGTGACACAACACGTAAATAGCATAGAGACGCTCGACAAAGAGCAGAGCGACGAAGTGCAGCGGCTGTACCTACAGGACGATGAGGACGTGCCTCTGGAGAAGCCAGAAGCTGCTAAGAAGACGCCCGAGGGCGGTGTGGCACCTGCCAAGGCAGGAAATGCGACTGGGAGCACTAAGAAGCGCTCCAAAAGGAAGAAGAAAAAATGGACTAGAGATCGCCCAGTCACGCGATCCGTAGGTCGGTCAGGAGGAGCCGACACAGACCTGGGAGGTCAGGAGGAGACTACCCCCGACGTGGTAAACAGTTTACTTAAAGAGCTACCAAGAGGCAATGAAAAGTCGTCACCGGACGAGGTGGCTGAGGGCCATCGCGGAGGAACTGCAAGCTCTCGAGAAGAATAGTGTTTGAGAAGTGGTGAAGCTCCCGCGTGGGGCACACACATTGCACGAAAAATGGGTGCTCAAGACTAAACTAGACGCGGAGGGTGCGATTGAGCGGCTAAGGGCTCGCTTAGTGGCGTGTGGGAACGAGCCGATGGCGTCAATTATAGTGTAACGTTTGCTGCAGTGATGAACGTGAGTAGCATCAAGTTGATTCCCGTGTTGGCCAGAAAGTGGGGCGTGCTTGCCAAATATGGCGACGCCCCCAACGCCTACTTTGAAGCTGACAAAGAGGCTGATTTGGACATCTACATGAAGATTCCCAAGGGAATGGAGATCTCGGACGAGATGAAGAGGTCATTGGCTGTTAGCCACGGGGACGAGGTGGTACTCGAACTGACGAAAGCACTCTACGGTTTTGAAACAAGCTGGGCGACTCTGGAGCGAACTCCTACACCGCAAGTTAAAAGGGATCGGTTTCCTACAAAGCCTGACTGACATGTGTGGCTACTACAGGCGACATGGGCGCGAAGTGTTGGCAGTCGGCGTATATGCTGACGACCTACTGGTGACCGGAACGGAACAGGAGGCCGTGGACGCGTTTTTCTTGCGGAACTTGCCGACTTATCCATCAAGAATTTGTGAGAGGCCAGGAAGTTTCTCGGGATGAGAGTTGTGTACGATGAGATACGATCTTGACCAAGAAATCACGATCACAGAGATGCTGAATGAGTTCGGCATGGATATGGAGCACGGATCGCGCATGCCAATCGGACTAGGATGGAGTGATGGATGCGACACCGAGCTAGAAACATTGCCAATCTCCGGTGAGACCGCGGTTGCGACAGTGAAGAAGTTCCAGTCGTTGGTGGGCAGCCTGCTCTGGGTAGCTCGTTGCACAAGGCCAGATATAGCTTTTGCTGCTCACAAGGCGTCATGCCGGACGCACGAACCCAGGATCACGGACTGGAAGTTGGCGAAACGAGTACTGCGGTATCTCGCTGGGACAAAGCAGTTGATGCTGCGGATGAAAGGAGACAGAGGGCGAACGGAGCCACTGGAAGTCGTGGGCTATAGTGACGCGAACTTCGCGGCTGATAAGGGCGACAGGAAGCCAGTCACGGGTGGGCTCATCACAATAGACGGGATGCCCATGAGCTAAGTTTGCAAGAAGCAGACGGGTGTGTCCTTGTCAACGATGAAAGTGGAGTACACCGCAGCGTCGATCATAGGTCAAGAGCTACTAGGCGTAAGCGAACTGCTCAAGGAGCTGGAGATCGCGTTCGTGGAACCAATGCCGTTACGAGTAGATAACCAGGCTGCGCTGAAGCAAGTCGGAGGTGAGAACGCTTCATCAAAAAGCGAAAGATGTGGACGTACGGATCAAGTTCGTTGGACCTTTCACCAAGGAAGGCGTACTGAGACCGGAGTATCGAGAGAGCAAGAGAATGCCTGCGGACATCCTAGCGAAGGCGTTGCCGGCTCCGAAACTTGATGAGCTGCGAGCTCAAGTAAGATTGCATTGAAAAATGAGAATACACCGCCAGGATGCAGTGTCGTCGAGGAGATGAGTTGGAAGATGATGCGCATGCGCAGGATAACTCTGGACTTCTCGTCCGCCCGACGAGGGTGCGACGAGCAGCTGCTACTAGAGGTTTGGGGCTGAAACGTGGTACGTATGGAGTGGGAAACGTGAGGATGTGAGAGCTCCACGTGGGAGACAGTAGGATAGGAAGGATAGGAAGAGTAAGGCCGAATCTCACTCTGCCTTTTGCGTTGGAATCCGCGACTGCGTTGCATACAAAGACGCCGACCCGAGGGACGAGCACGTTGAACAGTCTAGGCTGCGTAGGTGGTGCTAGTGAGACTTCGACAGGTTCATCAATCATGTTGCGTGCTACCTGTAATTGCGCATCGGAGACTGCCACGCCCTGTGTAGAAAATGGAGGTTGCTGCACGGGGACCGATACTGCAACGGGTTACGTTCGTCAAGAATGAAAAGGCCGTGGCCCAGCCTGGAGCCTTCATACGATCCTGCCCTTCCATTTGAACTTTTCTTGTTATATATTATACGCTCTATGTTAGCATAACCAATACATCTTTTTATAGAAATCTTCGAATTTATTCGCTGGAAATTTAGACAGTGTCTTCACGACCATGGCAACGTGCCATAGCATCTGCTACTCATACTTCTTTAGTTCGTCGATGTGTACCGTCAGCTCGGTCTCTTTTCGCAGCGTAAGTACGCTGAATTCTCATCATAGTACCGTCACTCGTACTTTACCTCATACTTCTTCAGTTCGTCGATGTGTACCGTCAGCTCGGTCTCTTTTCGCAGCGTAAGTACGCTGAATTCTCATCATAGTACCGTCACTCATACTTTACCTGCCGCTGCTGGACAGCTACACCGCCCGCAAGGTCTCATTCAAGTACTGAATGAGGGTCCTGCGAAATACGCATCCATGCCCTTTACACTAGCCCGCGCGTCACACACGCCCATGCTAGTCCACCTTGGCAGATCGCCTACGCGGTCTATTCCAAGTCACGTACTGCACCTCAGCGTCATTCACCATTGTAAGCGAGGCTCTGCGCGACGACGGCCCAAGCACCTTTGTTCGTCTGGAGCTCAGCACGTACACGGAGGAGCATATCTTTGAGCACATGATGAGATCGTTCGGATCCAGATCGTCGTGTCTAGGTGTCGCACGCAGGGGTTCGAATCATTAGCTATCTGGACTGTATCACTGATCGTGATCCAGCCAGAATTTAATTTTTGTTAGGTATTTGAAGGTCCTGATTCCCGCCAATGCCAGTTATATACTGATACGCAAATACATGTATGCAATACAGACGTCTTCCGGTAGCTGCCTAAGTTTCCTTTAGCGAAGGTTTTGATACTCTTGTCAGCTAGCCTTCATCAGGTATATCCTGGTCAGAACTGCAATAGGGCGTTCATGCCCTCCGTGGTCTCTGAATCACGCTAGCATATCAGCCTCTCGGTACAGCTGCAATACGTTATACATGCCGCCCTGCGACGCGCATGGTCACTTCACTGAAGTATCTTTCACTGATTCCACGCGCTTCTAGATTGTTGCTAATTTCCGTTGTGAGCATTTCGAACACCGTCACTTGCAGCTGGTACTTCGACTTTTAGTAGTCGAGTAACGGCATTACTGAATCTGTTTTGCTCGACTTGTAGACTCTGAAGTGGATCTATAGAAGCACTCTTACACTCGCCGGAGAAAGTTTCACGGGCCTTCATTGCCTTAAATACGGCATCATGCTCTTGTTGGATTTCTTGCTCAACATGTGCAAAAGCATCAGCGCCACTGACGATTGTAGCTGCTTTCGACTTGATGCGAGGGTCCAGCAGCAGGGTCTTAATCTCGATGGCGTCCTTATGTGAAAATCTATTGCTAGTTAAGTACGAGACCGTTCCCGGCATCTATTCCCGCCACTAGAAAAGTCATCCACCCTTGTTGACACACGCCATTTAAAAAACTCGTAACCGGTAGGAGTAGGTCGCTCCGACCAGACAATCCGAATCCTCTAGTTCTAATACTAGTGTCAGCATTGTTCGGAAAAGTAGTGCGTACGAACTAGCATCACCCTCCTTTTCCACGTCACTGAGGCTAAATTGGGCGAGTTGATCGGTTACGGCTTCCATCTCAATGATCAACGTCCAGTCATCTGAGCTGATATTCGTCCACACACCCTTCTCACTTGCAGGCGCAGTTTCAAAATATTGAGTGAAAGCGTAGTAGCTGAAGACGCTCTTGCGCATTAACATCATTGCGTAGACGACCCAAGTTTTTGCATCAATGGCAATATTGACAGCAGGAAGACCGTATAGTTCTTTTATTTTCTTCAGATTCACCAACCGTAGCGTTCTGAATCACGGAGAATCCCTCTCTTAATTTGCCGTCTTTTTGTGAGTTTTTCTTTAATCCAAGAGTGTACAAAAGGCACAGACTCAGTAGGTGCATTAGGCAGTTCACTTGGTCTGTGCTAATAAAGTGATCAGACACGTTTCGCGTATTTTAGGTGGTATCGCTGACTAAAAGCCGGGCATGCTGGTACAAATATTACCGCCGTAACTTTTTGCAGGCTTAAAGATATTGAAGCAGCGTGGCCTTCAGGATTTGGTAGTGCTAGTAGCGAAATGATCCGAAGACGCCACTTATAATCAATAAACAGTATCGTTGCGCGTTCGCGTCCGCTTTGGGGCGATTGTTGTCCGTGGTTGGCTCGTGAGACCAAGGGTTGGGATTACGCGGTGTTGTTGGTGGATACCCGAATAACGAACCACCAAATACGAGTATCAGGATCAAGATCTATGCCACTACCGCGATGTATCAGTATCCATGATACTCGAGCTGTTTGGGATTACGCTAAAGTGATCTGTACCTAAAACTTGTAAAATAGATTTTGGGATGCTGGTGCTCATGGGATGATACGCGTTGTACGTTAATAGCAGTGCTAAATACCTGTAACCCCTCCAACGCACAGTAGCTTGTCTTCATTCCAATGCTACATTTCCTTCTGCAATTTGTAACCAAGAACAGAAATCAAAGATGGCCAAAGCCGCTCCATGACGGAGTCGCTGAAGACGTGGCTGAGTCGCAAACGCGTGACCAGTCTGATATGGACAGCGTCGAAGACGAAGAAGTGGTCAGTAAGCACAGAATTCGTGTTTGCGCCAAGCACTTTAATCAAATAACGCTTACACTGTGTAGCAGTACCTTCACAAGCTCACAGAGCCAATACTGGACCCGTTGAAGCCCGGCCATCCCTTCACTCACACTTGTCTGATATGTGCCGACTGATGTTTGAGCTCCGACATGGGTGAGTCGGCCTGGAAGGCCTGCCTAAAGCGGCAAAAACTCGTCGGATGCACAAAAGCACATGCGAAGACAGCATCCCGACCACCCCTTTAGAATTAAAGTCTCTACGCTGCGCCAGAATGCTGTTATAGGTAGAATTGAAATGCACAACGCCAATGTCATCTCGGCTCAAGTCGAACCAAAGGCTAAAAACAGAGAAATGGAGGAGTCACTTAGTCTAACCGCAGAGGAAGCCAAGATACTGATTACGAGATGGCTTCTTTCGTCGGGACTTCCTTCGACTACTCTATCAAACAAAGCGTTACTGCTGATGGCTCGACGTCTTTCAAACCAGCCTAAGCTGTCGCTTCCAGCTCGGTAGACGTTTCACGTGTTTGCACAGCATGATTTTGGCTGCTTTGTGGAGAGATTATTGCGCTTGCTACACTCTGAATTTGAGTCATTGCTCAAGCAGCCATTTATATCCGTGTTGAAAGCTTTGTGCACCAGTGCAGCCAACATGAATATCGTTGGGACTGCGCTGCGCAAGTTCAAGGTGGCTGAATAGACGCTATTGTCCCACATCTTCAACTTCATCAAGTACATCTAAATACTCAAATGCTTCGCCAACGACTGGTAAACGATGGAAAGGGAGCCAGTCCTTTGACCTGGTTCAGCTTAGCATTCGAACACGACAGCCTCATACCAATGAGATGCTCGGGATTTGAATTGGTTACGCTCATGGTGATAGAAACTTCCCAGCCACATGAATCGGTTGCGCTTGGCGCCATTGATGCGGAGCCCATACGTGTTTGGATGGAGGTCCGCCAAACTCGGATCACACTTTTCTCTGTCTTCGAGTTCAAGTAAAGCCCCGCGGACGAGTGAGACGAGCTGGTTACTGTCGTTTTGCGTACAAAGAATGACTTGTCTTGCCAGCCACTAACGGCGATTGCACCTTCGCCGTGAGACGCATAACCACAGAAAGAGAGCTGATTGATCATGAATCCCATTTTAGTCAGTATAAGCTGTTTGTTGATGGAGAACATGATGTTGTCAGTTGTGAAGTTGGTGCGGATCTCGATAGGGTACCAGGCGTTTTCCTTCACATTGATTGACACGCCGTATTGACCCAGAATGTAAGCTCACCATGCATACGACATTAACACAATCATATCCGTACGCTAGTGTCGTGCTAGCAGAGCCTTTTCGTGTAAATGTTGGATAAGGTCTGTCATTCAAATACTCGGACACCACGGGATACATATCGTCGCAGTTGCCTGTAAGGTCGTATGCAATGGTGTAGCCTGCGCAGTCGTCGAAGATTTGGGACTCAAAGTTGAGCACGTAGTCTGTCTGGTTACACGTACGATGCGTATACCTGGACGCAGGCCGAGCTTAAAGCTGCTGTTTTCGAAGGACGCGCTTCACGAGTACACTTGGTTACCGGCATCAAAGCAGGCAGCAATCATGGCACAAGCGTTGAAACGGTTGCCGTTGTTGACCTGGCTGACTGAGCATGGAGGTGATTGTAGTTCCATTTATATCTTCCGTGAAGCGGTAAGTCTCAACCCGGCATGAGTTGGCGCTACGCGAGCACTTTAAGTACATGATATGACTCGAAGGGAGTGGTACTGCTCAACGCGACTTACCAAGAGAATCCCTATGTTGCCTTCCCAAGTATATCTATGCTGCGCTGGACCTGATGCTCATGAGAAACTTGAGAGCGACATTCAATTCCTGAGACACGATGAAAAATCCGCCCACATCATGGACCAACTCGCATGCCACTCGTACTGGGACGGGTAAGTCAGCATTCCGCATGAACTTCACAATATAACCACTTAATGGTTGTGGTGCATGCGCAGAGCATCCAGATCAAGCCGCAGCTTCAGACATCGATCGTCAAGGTGCACGGAAGTGCTGTACAATTCCAAGGGGATCAACCGCGTGAACATCGTCAAGAACGGCTGCGGCAAGGAGCCTCATATCGTGCTTCGAGTATGCTGTCCTTGGAGGGCTATTTAGTGCTGGTATCACCTAACAAAGTGTAGCGGAGAGCGATAAACGACGTGACTCTGCCCAGCGGTGAAGTGGTGGAGAGCGGCACGAGCTCCGAAACTTCAGCCGAGTCTTCGTGTCGTGTGGTGGCTGCCCGCTACTGTCAACATCAGGAACTCCAAATATGTTAAGGACGGTGTGGACGGCTATACACTCCAATTTAAGTGCAGCGTGGTAGGAGCAAACAGGTTCCTCGCACAGTGCACGAGATTCGAGGGCACCAGTGTCATCCTTCTCAAGGACACGTTGGATGGACCACGTCGTTGCTCGATGCACTCGTCTATGGTGGAGTCAATCATTGAGCAGTTGCAGCTCGATGAGACCACCGTATTATTACGCTGACGTCGTGAGCGACGTGTACAAAAATCGCATCGGCTTTGACTCCGAGTGCACGGGTACGTACCCCTTGGACCTAGAACGTGGAATCACTCGTTGCGCCAGCTCTAGCGTCTATCACACCACTGAGCCTACCCCCCCCCCCGAATCTTTTCAGTCTTTCAGTGGTGTTTCAAATATGATTGCATTGGCGATGAGCTCGGTGTCATGGCGTGGCCCTGTTCGCGCTCAATTTGGTTTCGTGATCTGGCGCTCGCGCAGGGTGATGCAGATTTTATTTGCGATCTATTCGACAAGATGTGTACGGACCCTTTCGTCCATAAGATTATCGTGAATACCACTATCGAATTAAGTTTCTATGGCACCATAATCTACGTTCTCTTCGTTATTCCACGAGCGAACTTCTCGAGCCATAGATCGCAGCGTTTGGTATGAAGTAGCTTCCGATGACTTGCACGGTTGGGTGATGCAGAAGTTATGCAACCGGATACAGGCAGACATCACAATTCGACAGTACCGTAACCGAACATGCCGTGATATTCTCCATTTGTTCACCAACAATCCAAACGCCATTTAAATGCGTATCCGAAGCTGTCTGCTGTAAAAATTACATTAGTCGCGGTCAACCCGGTACTCCAACTGGCCTTATTGAATGGGACCACAACGTTCTTGCTTTGAATGCACGCGTTATTACGGACAATAAAATACTTGCTAGCTGTGTCACGAATTAATTTGCTCAGCTGCCTGCGCTGAAAATCATACAAATCTTTCATGCCGCCAGGAGAATTTACCGAACGCCGTAAGCGAGAAAGGTGATCCGCGCACGCTTGGACGTTGAGTCCATATTTTGGTAGTGCTTAGAAAAATGAGGTTACTCGGCCGTACTCAACCTTTCGTAACCCTAGAATAGGGCAGAGCCAGCCGTTAATAATGCCAATGCAAATGTCAATGACACCACGATTGCTTAATGATTGAAACCCAGCGGCATGCTGCTTTTCTACGAGCCTTCTTGGAAATCGAGGGGCTAGGGTATTGGGGCCATTTATAGCAAATATTACGAGATGAATAATCGATAAAACGCCGAAACACTTACTCCCGTAATCACGCGAATGTGGTTGTAGCTGCCGCCAGCTAACTACGACAAAGCGCAATACAGCATTGCAGCAGGTGATGGTGGGGGCACGCCTCGAGTTCGTCGAAGAGAATGGAATGTGCAGCAACCAGGTAGAGGTCACAATGAAAAGCAAGCTCTCGAAACTTGACATGTCCATACGATAGTATCTCTTGAATGCTTTCTCTTTTAAAAGAGTGGTTTCGTGGGCTCTCCATGCCAGCCTATTCCAAACTACGGGGTCGCTTCTCTTGGCAGTTAGCATACGCTTATATGCAACGAGGCAAATGATAAGACTGCATAGATTATCATCGGCTTTCACACGGCAACGCTGGCGTGCAATAGAACGGCATCGTCGATCTTCTCTATTTGAAGAGTGTGTATTTTATTGTAGCTTAAAAGCATAATATGGTTAGGTGAAGTACTCGGGGTGGGGCAAAACAAAGTACGCATAGTGACGCATGCGTTTTAGGTAGGTGTCTATGACACACTCGCTTTTCCAATCAAATCGTTAAGAGTTCATTTAGCACTCATCCGAGGGTAGGGTTCATTGTTGTAGCACAAATACGAAGGTTCAACAAACTGGCCGCCGAGCGCAGCCAAGGCGGCATCGATTGGCCAAAAACGTAAATGTTGTGTACACATTGGATGCGGTCATCATATCATACTTAACTGCAACGTTAAAATCTCAATATGCCATTTTAGTCGTGAAAGTGGTAAGCGGGTGTTTTAAAATATTATTATAACAGTAAATTACTGGACGTATTTCTATTCTACAAAAATATTTATTTTAGATAATATGAAATTTGTGACTAATATAAGTACTTTTCAAAAGTATTACTTTTAATTACATAGTGATTTTCTTTTTAAAAAGTATCTAAAAAAACAACTATATCTTTCAAAAGAATAATACCGCTTAATAATACCAACATTTCGGGCTCATGTCAGTAACACAATTAGTAGTACAGCTTGTGCTTCTGGTATTAATAAGTTGAGATTCTTAGCTAGGCCTCTTCTTCCATCCTGCATTTTCAAAATTGCCGTCAACGGTAACTTTATGACTGTCTTTCAAAAGTCAAAACTCAAAAGATTTATAGCAATCGTTTAGAAGAAAAAAAAGAGCTATCTCTACTGCATGTACCCGAAGGAACGTGACTGTAGTTTCTTACTACAGTAGAATGCCAAAGACAATGGGACATCGCCCTTCCTCCTACATGTCCCTAGCTCTACCACAAAAGCAGTCTTTGTGCGAGAAGCACAAGTCAGATCCTGCATGCTCTCACTCCGAACTTGCTCGTTTAGCAACGGAGCGCTTTAAGACCCCCCAAGCAGTAAAGCGCACTACCGTCCAGAGTATTCTTAAGCGGTCGGCGGACGTTGCCGCCTTGCCGAATGCCTATCGCGACCGGAAGCGCTGTTGCGCGCCCGCGATTCGCGCGTCTGACGCCAAGATTATGCAGAAGATTGACGAGTTCAAGACTTGGCACGGAAACGCAACTATTCAGGGCTCTACGGTACTAATGATTGCTCAGCGTGAAGGAGTACAGCTACCCGGAGGCAATGCACCTAGTCGAAGGTGGCTGTACCGCTTCCAGCAGCGCACAAGGCTGTGGTTTTCGCAAGCTCCCGCCTAATACAACTGCCGTACTGCAGCCCATGGACCAGGGCATCATTAAGTGCCTGAAGAATGAGTACCAGAACAAGAAGCAAGCCGCGGAGCTGGACCTGTTCTACAAGGGTGTTCCTTACACGCCGGTCGACGTTTACTCCGCCATGAAGTGGTTGTCTGAAGGCTGAAACAACATATTTGCAAAGACTATTAGAAACTGTTGGTGCCACACAGGCATCTTCTCAAAACTAAACGTAAATGTTGTACTGAATTAAGAAACAAATATCAGTGCACTGGATTTGCGTTTGTTTTTTGCTTTACGTTGTGCACTTATGCCCTGGCACTGTTGATATGGTCTGCCCTGCCACATTGGAGGTGCACAACTGTAGTTTCTTACTACAGTAGAATGAAGCGGTCGGATGTCCTCCGCTACCGCTGGAATGCTTACTTGCTACAGTCTGACGGTATCCAATGCAAAAAGCAACACAGAAATGCTCGTTGAATGCTAACCGTAAAGCAACACAGAAATGCTTGTTGAATGCTAACCGTGACACTTAGTATTTGTAGCCTCTTTACCCTACCCTCGTACTTCAACACCCGTCCGCTCGTCCGCCGGTGTCGCTCATTCAGCAATTTGCCGTCCACTAGAGAAATGGCTCCAGTCCACTCTTCCGTGGAGGCTCGCGACGTGCCTGTGGTCGCGTTTGAAGACCTAGTAGCCAAGAAGGACCTGTCTACCGTCATCGAGGAGGCTTTCGGCTACGAAGGCATGGGGATTCTTGTTGTGAGCGGCGTCCCAGAGCTCAGCTCCAAGCGTAGTGACCTGCTTCCGCTTGCATTCAAGTTTGCCAACTTCTCGGATGACGTTAAGGCCAAATGCGAGCTCCCTGGCGCTTTCTACAGCTTCGGCTGGAGCCACGGCAAAGAGAATCTGCAGGGCAAGCCAGACTACGCCAAAGGGTCTTACTACAACAACCCAGAGACCAACGATCTAACTGGAGGAGACAAGCAACTCATTGCCAAGTTCCCGTCCTTCTACCATCCCAATATTTGGCCAAACGAGCTGCCAGAGCTGGAAAAGGCATTTATGAAACTGGGTCAATTGATTGTGGACACAGGAATGTTGGTAGCGCACCAATGTGATAATCTGGTGGAGAAAAAGTGTCCTGGATACGAGAAGGGCAAACTGCATCGCATCATTAGCACAGGCAAGTGCTCCAAGGCCAGGTACGTATCTGTAAAGTGGCTGCTTCTAAAGCACCGAGGCTGATATTGTTATGGACAGGTTGTTGCACTATTATTCGCTGTCGGAGGAGCAGATTGCCGCTCAGAAAGAGGCCACGACGCTCGAGGATTCCTTCGCGTGGTGTGGATGGCACAACGACCACGGAGCGCTAACGGGACTGGTGCAAGCTATGTTTACGGACTGTAATGGTGTTACGGTGCCAAACCCAGATCCGAGTGCGGGTTTGTACGTGAAGACCCGTCAGGGCGAGATCCTTAGGGCGGCTATTCCTCCAGGACACTTAGTGTACCAGATTGGTGAGACGTCACAGATTCTGTCGGGTGGCACGTTGCAAGCCACGCCACATGCTGTACGAGGACCTCAAGTCACGGGAGTGAACCGTGAGACGTTGGCTGTGTTCATGCAACCTTTGCCTCAAGAGCGGATGGCTGTGCCCGACTCCAAAGACCCCAACGAAGCTGGAAAGACCGAGAACTTGCCCAAGGGTGTACCTCCGCTCCTCTCTCGCTGGAACAACGACATGAGCTACGACGACTTCACCCAGGCCACCTTTAAGGCCTATTACTGACTTTGTTAGTTCCATTTACTGTTAACCCATGTACCCAAGTACTCGTGTTGAACTTGATCATAGCAGTGGATACTGCATCACGAGTGCTGTACGTGGCTCTAAGTGGCGATAGTAGTCTTCGACACGGGCTTTTTCAACGAACCCCAGTGCCTTGTAGAACGCCATCGCTTCGTCATTTCCGGCATGAACATGAAGGCGAAATCCGTCGATCTTGTCGCCCTCCTTCTCCGCTTTTTTTACCTGCTCGACCACTTTGAACACTATTTTCTTTCCGATCCCTTGGCGTCGGTATTGCGAGGACACAGCTAGCGTCCGAAGGTGCACCGTTCGTTGTCCATCTCGTTCTAATTCCAGGTCGGCAATTACAGCTCCGGTCACAATTTCCCCGTCCACTGCAGCCCACGAGAGACGGTGCTTATCCTTCTCTGCACGACGGTAGCAGAACGTAGGAGGCTGCACAGGTAGGACGCCCAGATTAAGCTTCTGCACCGCGCGTACAAGTGCCGCATCGTCCGTCAAGCAGCGCAGCTCCATTTATTTCTTTTCAGTTGATACCGGTAAGAGTATCGGTTTACCGACAAAAGCTGATGACGACTTTTTTCAGCTCTGGAGGCCGTGCAGCGCTGTGCTTCCCGAGTGATGGCTCCTGGTTCCAGGGATACTTTATCTGTGCGTCGAGCCGCGCGCAACTCGGTCTAATGGGCGAAGAAATCCCTGTAGACGATTGGTGCGGCTACAGTTGCTTTAGGGTTCTTTAACTGTAAAAACTACGCTTAAGCATCCTCTTCACTCTAATTTGGCAGTGTGGCTTGTCCCGATGGAGGATATCAGGAGTATCGACTCACAGTTCTACACTTTGCGTTGGATAAAGAGGTGCAACTGATTGTCAGAAAGACCGGAGGAGACTTGTGTCAATTGGATGGAGACACTGTTCGCTTTCAGTGCTCTCTTTTACTCGTAAGTTAGTTCTTTTTCTTACTGCTTCTGTCATTTTGAGCTGCTGACTTGTTGTAGACAGATGACAAGGCTGCTGAAGCGATTGAGAAATATTTTCCAAGCATCGCTGAGCGTGTGGATCACGATGTGGTGCGTAGATTCTTTCGACATCGTTTAGTATAACTTTCTCAGTCACGATGTCGTTACAGAGCTTGTTGCAAGAGTGCACGGTGTGTTTTGGAGACATGGACATCACAAATCTCGTCTTTCCTGCGTGAATATCACAACCAACATACTGTAGGTGTCGAATCCTTTTTACTTAGCTCGCAAAAAAACAAAATACTTCAATTTCTGGAGGTTGATACCCCACGTTGAGTAATTGAGTGTTCAACGAGCGGCGAGATTTATACAAGTCTAGAATCCAGCGAGCCAGTCAGCATCGCCCGTATAGACGCCACCGATGTTCATGTCTTCGTGACTTCCACTCGCTGCGATCTGCTTGAATTCTGATGCAGCCTCCGGCTCGAGTGGTGCCTACTCAGTAGATAACGGCACAGTCAAATGTCAGCTATATCAAAGCATGGAGTACATGAAGTAAAGCATCCAAGCGTACCGAGAACGAGCCCATCTTCATGGCTTCCCAAGAGGTGCCAGCGAAGAAAGCGTGTTTCTTGATCGGCTCGCAAGCGCCGGCGCGAATTTCCGAGTATCCGAGACGCTGTGCGGGGTCCGGACTTAACAGACTCGCGATGATATCCTTCAGCTCGGTGCTAGTGTTTTCAGGCCAGGGCAGTTGGTCTGGGCGGAACGACGCAATGTCGTTCAAGATCTCCAAGTCGTTCTCGTTCTCCCGGGTGAATGGTGTTGCACCGGTGAGCATTTCGTACATGAGCACACCAAGTGCCCAGTAATCGGCAGCGATGTTGTGGCCTATCAAAAACAGTCACGTTAGACCAGGACTTCGTCTACCATACAAATAGACTCTCTCACCTTCGCCAGTAATCTGCTCCGGGGCGAGGTATTCGGGGGTTCCACACACAGTGTAAGTCCGGCCACGACCGACGTACTTGGAAAGCCTACACGAAGCAGCCAACGAATTAGATGCTTTGAACGAGCTGAGACACAGGACAACGGGACGTACCGCAAGTTGATCATGCGGAGGTTTCCACTGCGGTCCACCATGAGGTTCGTGGGGTCAACCGTTCGAGAAACCACGCCCTCCTGTACATGCAAAAGACAGCAGCATGAGACATGGTACTAATCCTCATTGAGAACTCAGGACAGCTTACCGAGTGCATGAACTCGAGCGCCATCACAACTTGCGCGGCGTAGTATCGTACGAACGACTCGCCGTGCGGTTCGCCGTCCAAGAAGCTCTCCAGAGTGCCAACGATTTGCGTGTTATACAGCATGTGAATGTCTGAGCCATTCGAGTTCATTCCGAAGAGCTGCGGCACAATAGCGTTCTTCTCGTACAGAGATACGTAGATGTCACGCTCGCCACTGACGTGCTTCTGCATACCAGCGTCCACGATCGCCTGTTTGCTCACCGAGCGCAACGTCAAATAGACGGACGGGGACGAGCCCTTGACCTCAACCAAGCGAACAGTGTTGGTTAGATCGGACATGACGCTTCCGACAACCTCCAGATCGTTGATAGACTGGGGCATCTCGGACTTCGTTTCGTTGTCGAACTGGACGAAAGTGTTCGGCTGTCGAGCATAAAACCCAATTCTAATTTAGCGCAAAGACCACAGTGTAGTCCATACTATCCATACTTTACCTTTGCCTCCTTCTGTGCCTCCGAGATCTGTGTCTTGCGTGCACGACGCAGTTTGTCCTTCTCCAAAATTGAAGGCAGTTTGCCCACAGCCAGTTCCAATGCGTCCTTTCGAATGAACAGACACTCAGTGCGCTCAATAGCACGAATGGAACGTTGACTGCATACGAATACATCACAAATTGTTGTCAGCAAACAGTCATCACGCCCACCAATGCGCAGCTGTCATACCTGATCGAACGTCTTCGAACCAGCGCAATTTCACCAAAGTAGTCGAACGTCTTGAGCTCCAGAGGCACCACGTTGTCCATCTTCGAGGTCGATTCGATGCGGCCACTGGTGATCAGAAAGAAGCCCGGCTCCGTCATTCCCTCGTGCAAAACCACTTGGTTCGGTTCGAAGACCACAGCGCGCATCTCTTCTGCAACCAGGTTAGTCTGCGCCACAGTCAATGGACGCAGTAGGCTGATCTGGCGTAGACGTCGCACAACATCGCGCAGAGGTCGACCACGCATCAAGATCGAGCGGAAAGCAATCCGATCCAGCGCCCAGAGCGTTCCCTTCTCCTTTGTAACAACCGTGTTGACGCGAGGCTTCGGGTAAATAAGCGCCAGCTCACCGAACGTCGGATGAGAGTCGTTGGTTGCCTTGTACACCTGAACCACATCACCATACGCTTCCGGTGAGGAATCGTTCTCAGGCGAAGGCTCGGGAATTTCATCCTTCAGGTGACGAGCTTCAAATTCGCCCGTCTCCACCTATCATCGCACACAATCAGTCTTGCACGTACAGTTCTTCAAATGCAGTGCTGCGTACCAAGTAGAACGTGTCCCCAGGGACTCCTTGACGCATCACAATATCGCCGGCCTTAGACTCAAGTTTCTTCAGTACGGAAATCACCTCGTGAATCTGAAAAAAAAAAACAGAAAACATCTAATAAGCTTCCAGTCTGATAAATAGAAGCAGTCAAAAGGCATGCTAACCTTTTGGTCGCTCAGATGGTTGAACAGAAAGCTGCCCTGAACAGCCTTCTTGATCCACTGCTCCTCTTCCTCAGACTTGCCCTCAGCGTCAACCAAACCCGGGAGACCGGGCTCGCCGTCATCCATAAATGCTTCAGCCAGCGACAAACGGATCGCGTCCGTTCCTACGATCGTGTTCCTTCGCGCATGGTTCTTCGTAATGCCGCGCACCGGCCTCTGCATGGACTGCAGATCCAGCACTTCTCCACCAACGTAGATACTGCCACGAGGCCCGTCTCGCTCTTTAGCCGGGGTAACCCCGTCGAGGAAGATGCAGATCGCTGTGATGTCGTCAGTACGCACTTCAAACTGCAGCCAGCGGTTGTACGCCTCTTCAACGAGAGCATGACACGCCTCGGACGGGTTCTCGTACTGCTTGACAATGTCCACGACGTTCTGACTTGTGAGGAACTCGAAGACGCCGTCACTCGCGATGATGATGAACTTATCGTGCGGGTTCAAGCCCTTGCACAGGATCTCCGGCTCAGCTGTCACACCCAACTCCTCCGACACCAAATCTCCGATGCTGCGCGTGAATGCAGTGCCCTATAATAAAAAATGATAACGATGCAAAGTCAGGACAAACTAAATAATAAATCAGAAAGAGCATCCCCATATGCTTACGGGGTACTGTCCATAAGGATGCCAGATCCGAGGAGGGTCGCCGTTCTCGTCAATCTCGTCACCGAGCGAGAGCCCCCAGTTCTCGTGAATAGGCTCGAGGCCTTCGACTTGGTCCACGGTTAAGATGCGAGCTCCACACTTTTTCACTCTCACTCTCTCGTCCTGAAGCAAGAAATTACAATTTTAGCTGCTTTTAGAGAAAAAGAGAAGGGAGATAAATGAATATACCTTTCGGAAGGGCGTCTGGTCGATCGACAGCGGCTTGGCCACGAGGTTGGCCTCGCCTTCTCGTGTCGAAGCCTTCAAGTTCTCCTGGGCGACAATCGCTCGTGAATCTCCGACGTTCGAGACGTGGATCTCGTTGCCACAGAAGAGAACGGAGATGGATGTGGTGCCACTCATCGAGTCGTCGAAACTGGCCTCGTGCATGGCTCGATTGGTCTGCACATGGGCTCTTGTGAGGGCCGGTAGGATGCTCATATTCTCGTCCAGGTTCTTGATAATATTCTCGGGCAATTGGTCGGCTGCAAACTGCGAGCAAATGTCTCCATATTGACCGTGGCCGTCAAAGACCGCGAAAAAGGCCTTCTGGTCGTCTCCAGCGAAGTGCGTCTCGCAGTAGTAGCTGTCCTGGTTCGCTTTTTTTCGTGCTGCAGCAGATAAACGGTTAGAGTCTGTCTTGTTCTACCGTTTTTGAATTGTCGGCTCTACCTTCAGGATAATAACCGCGTTTCGAGTAGTACGAGTAACGAAGATTGTAGTCTCCGATCTTGACGTGGTGTGTGTTCTCCAGGTGCTTGTTACTGGGTCTGTGTACTGGTACAAAGTCGTCCTCGGGCTCCTCGGGCGCCTGGGACGGTGACGAAGGCGACGATGGAGAGGGCGAAGACGCCGGTTCCTCATCCTTGATACGCGGTTCCGTGTCCACCGTTTCGGCATATTTGTCCGGCGAAGGAAGAGCGGCAAAGGGCACGGCATGCACCTCATCCTTGTCAGCGCCTGAGCGTCTCGCCACGACGGCCGAGGCCTCGGAGGAGCAGCAATTCCCCATTTTTCAAGTGACGTTTCCCTTTCGTGCCGCTTTCCGCACTGGGTGGGACCTGTTGCCTTTTCGTCGCAGCGTGGAAGAGATGTTTGGGGCTGGCTTCCACTGACAAAAAAACAGTCGCCTAGTCGCGGTTTTTGGGGACGAAAACAAATGCTCAGATGATGAGTTTTTGGGTGCACACAGTACAGTTCTAGCTTAAAAAAGGGTCGATATTTATTACTTCTCTGGCCCAAGCAATAATTGGTTATTCCGTACAAAAATTCAATAGTTATTTTATTGATTTTATTTTTTTTAGCCTCTGCATACATGTATTACCTGTCACGGAAACAATACTATGCAGCAAGAGAGAAAATGCTTGCGCGTGTATCACACTCGTGGCCATGATGCTGTAAGTATTCCGGAAAATTTCGAAATCGCATCGATGATGTTTATTTGCTGGGACGGTGTCCAAGATTCTCAGCATGTTTGCATTCACTAAGGGCTACGTTTTGGGACCGAATATTTGTATCCGTTATATTATTCTGTCAGTACTAAAACGTAACTCATAAATTCAAACAGATCCAATTTAAAGAGCTTGCCATTTTTACGAGGATTGTCGCCGACAGTTTATCGGGGATCATAATTGAGAATGGTGAGGGAAATATTAGAACACGAAAACTACGAAAGAACCAGAGTTGCCATCACGCGGGCACTGCGGTTTCGTTCCCTTGTCTACTAGACAGTGTCTACTAGCTGGTGTTGGCAGACGAACGAGGACGGTTATCGTGGTTGCCATCATCAACTTGCTTGAATTAAACACCAGCAATGTTTTAATACATGTAGCAAATTACGAGAAGCGATCCTCCGAGATTGTAATGGTGACCTCACGATTCTCCCCAAAGATGGCACCCCGCTATGTTATCTGGCTCAGATTCTGAGCGTGAACTACAGCTACATACCGGAATCCACAATATAGGATAATACGTGCTGCAAATATCACACAACTAAAATTGAAAAACATTATTTTAAAGCAATAGTGAGTGTGCTTGAGACATGTACCGGTACGGTGCTGAGAAATTGAAAGTGTGTCACTACATGTTTAATTCATGTAGGTGAAATGGGCGCTTTTAAGCTTAAAAGCTACCGACCGGTACAGCCGAAGCGATACTTGTCGTCGACGAGCTATCGGTAGAATTTTTGTGCTCTCTGTGATAATAATATAAGCGAATCGGAAGCTGCAGGATTCATTTTCTACACAAGTGAGGAGACTCAACCCTCTGAAAAGTATTTGCACTTGTAAAGTGGTAAAACCAGCTTCGATTTCAAGGAAACGCAACTTGCGCTTTTTGTTTTGGGTAGATTAGGCTATTTCGCACATGCAAACGAGGCAGCTGAAAATTCGAACCAGGTTTGGTCACAAAAACAAAGCACATTTTCCTCCCAGCAAAACTAGTCCAATCTGAAATTTAGTCCCAAGAATAAAACAAAAGTTCAACTTCAGTTGACGAAAGATCGAATCCCGCAATGGCAGTGCGCGCGTGGAGCTGGACGCGCATCGACGGCCGCAACGTGCTGGCTGTCCCTACCCAGACGGAGATCCGTCTATACGACAGCGATGACTTCATCCTTCTCTCCCGTCTCGCACCGTCGGGCCACCGTTCGCCCGTGGCTTTCGTGCGTTGGAGTGCTTTTCACGGTCGTTTAGCCTCGCTATCGAGCTCCCTGATCCTCGTACATGCACCGCAACGGGACCCACAAGTGCGCGGTCGCGTGCAATTTGTAGCTATATGCTCTTTCCATTTAAGCGATGCGCACGTGAGCATCCGCGGGCTTGCGTTCTCTCGTAGTGCCGATGAGCTGCTCTACTGTGGAGTAGATGCGGGTCTAGGGAAGCTGGACGTGCGTGGCTCAGGCTCCAGCGTCGATCAAGCCCCAGTATTGTGGCAGGACGAAAGCGAGGCCACCGATGTGGCCAAATACTCACCCACCGCCTTCGTTTTTGCCACGTTGACGATGAAGCAGGTGAAAGTGTGGAGAATGAAGAGGAAATTGGGGGATTTTGATCAAAATCAGACGCTACATAAAGTTGAAAAATTGAGTCATCCAGATCCAGTGGTGTATTTCTCATGGAAACCTTCAACCACGCAGTGGCATTCCACGTTGGAGACAGATGGGACCAGGAAGGCTCAGTGGTTTGAACCGGCGAGAATTTTATTGACATGTACGGCTACGAAGTCGGTCAGGATATGGACGGAGACGCAGGATGCAGAGTTTATTCCTGTGCTGGTGTTTGAACCCACCTACCCAATTGACAACGTACGCTGGGTCATGTCCAAGAACAGGAATATAAGCGACGAGAACTTTCAGGTGGTGAACGACGTGAATGACACACATGCAGATTGGATCTCTGGGGTGGATCGGGATGGGATTTTGAGGCTGTGGAGAGTTGTGGGCATTGTGTCGTCCAAACCGACGGTGGAAGAGACGACACTGCAGATTAAAGTGAACGGAGAAGACGACAAGCAGACGATGGGTGTGAATCTGGGAGAGGCTTGCGTCATGGCCTATTTCTCGCAGAACTACTTCGGTATGCCGTCCAAACTGGGTGTTGTGCTTCAACGTGCCGATCATATTATGCTGTCGTTTCACGTCGCAGTTGGAGAGGGAGATCGACCGTCGCAGATTCTGAAAAAGTCGTGGTATAGAAGTCATCTTGGCTCGATCTCCGCGTTATCGGCGCATCCGTCGCTGCCGCTGATCGCTAGTGTTGACACGCATCTGTCTGGGTGTGACGGCACGTGGAGGAACGAAGTTCTCGTCTACTGGATCTCGTTTTCGGCGTTTTCTGCAGAGTCACGGTTAATTCCGTCGGGAGTTTTGCCCTGCGATAAAGGAAATGGCGATGTTTTGTGCGTTCAGTGGGTACCGACACTACACTTTGACGCTACTCCACTTCTCCTTGTTGTTTATAAGTCGGGAGTCATTGAAGTATATGGGAGATCGGCAATAGCTGACGTCGCAGTTGTGTCTTCTCCGAGAGTGCAGGAGCCTACACAGCGTCGAAAACTGGCTCGCTCTCCTAGTTTATCGCCGTGGACATTCTTCGACTACGTGACGGGGGAATCTGGCTTCGAATATGAGGTTACATGCGAAAAACCGGCAAACACGGAGCTGGGGGTTCAGTTTGAGGAGAGAAAAGGAAAGCTGATTGTGTCACGGAGCTTTGCTGGTAGTAAATGCCTCGGTGAAGTGGTCGAGGGCGATGAGCTTGTCGGAATCAACAACAAAAGCGTCGTGGGAAAGGAAATGAACGGAGTTTTTGCTTTGATCGACAAACTCCCGCCTCAGGAGCCTTTGCTATTGCGCTTCCGGGCAGCCTGTGTGCAGAATTATCACGGAACAATGGGGCAATCAATGTATGAACCCAGCTCTCAGTTGAAGACGTCAGATGCTTTCCAGCCAGCGTCTAGCAGTAGCAACGGAGGTGATGTGAATACAGAGAAACATTCCGTTGAGGAGTACGCATCGGACCTTCGACGGAGCTTTCTGGCGTCGCTGGAGAAACAAAACCCGCGAAGCCCTAGCAGTACGGACAACATGATTCATGCAGGCGCGGTATCAATGTATGGTGGCTGGAAACAATTGCTTTACATGAAAGCAGTATCCAGATTGTCATCCCTTTGCGTGTGTCCATCTTATGCTGACGATGGCGAATATGTACCTGATTCAGTATTGTTCTTTGGCATCGAAGTACTACCTGGGATGCTCCGTGTGTGGAAAGGAGTTCGCGATGGCGCGAAGAGCTCGTTTGAGCTTGTTCCCCTTCAAATTCAAGACCCAGCAATCGAAAAGAAAGCTAACATCACTGCGATTGCTGGTGAACGAGACTACCGCCAGCGAGCATTCACAAGCAAGCGAGCTCAAGGTCACAACAGTCTGAACTCACTGCTTTTTATTGGTGATACTGCTGGCAACGTCGAACACTGGCGCTGTCAGGTTGTTGGAGACATTATTCAGTTTACGATGATGAGTTCCAACCCCATAGGCGAAGAAGATTCTCCCCCATCGCCTAGTGACCATCACGTCCGTGAGCCAACTGGCTCGTTTTGTCGACGTGGATATGTTTCTGTTGATCAAGGTGAAAGCCCCGAAGACGCTGAGAGGACTGTTGCTGGCGGTATAAGCCACATCGAAGTGGATGATCCAAACCGCTTGGCAGTTCTACACGCTGATCAACCCGAGGAACTCTATGTGTTTGAAGCCGAGTCCGGGCTCGGAATTCTGCGTCCAGAAGAATCGATTCCATCAAACGGCAGAGGACACATTTTGGGTTTCACGTGGTGCAACTCGCATGTTGAGTTTAATGTCGACGCGCTTGCGGTGAGATACGAATCCGCCACCGTAATTTTTCAGTATGATACGAACTCGCACCGATGGGCACAAATTGGAGACGACATCGTGAGTCCACTACCTCTGTTCGATTGTACCCGAGACTCGTCCGCTTTGTTGATTGGTGGCGGACACCTAAGAGATTCACGACTCGACCAACCATCGTTTCAACCGATTTCTAACGAAATGCCTGTGGTGATTGGCAAGTGGGATGAGCCGGGAAGCTTGCTGCAACACGCGATGGATTGGAAAGCAGCCGAGTCGCCACAGAAACTACCGGTGTGGCATCCCTACGTATTGCTCACAACAATGTTCGGCATGCACGCGCGTGTCGGAGAGAAGGACACTGTGCTAGCCGGAGACCGGACGTCCTACGAGTTTTCCAGAGCTTTTAAAGATGCCACTCAAATGTTGAAGCTCCTGGCTAAAGTCCTCGAGCATGAGCCTTCAGCTCGTGCTAGCGCTTCTAGTGGAGTTCTCTCGTATACTGGCCCAGCGCGTTCTAAACGAACTGCTCTAAGTGAGAATGGACACGCTCGAATGCTGGAGTCTGTTGGCCGATACTCCACATCTATTCACCGAAGTGATCGAATTGATAGGGCAGAGAATCTGTTTGCTGCTCCGATGAGCAGAGACAATCAAAAGAGATACAGCTATGATGAAGATGAGAGCTTCACCGACGAGGACGATCAACGCACTCTTGGATTAGGCGAAGCAGCGACAATTTTGACAGCGGTTGAGTCGATGCTCGAGGGTAAGACACATGCATTACAAGACAACGCGTCTGAGTTGTTCACCTCATTTAGCGAAGATCATTTGTTGGAGATGAAGGCGCTTCTGAGTTTTGTGGACGCGATTCAGTCGCTCGGGTTTGACTTGGATGCTTCAGCTGCAGATCTGGGGGCCAAACGCTTCTTCTCGATGCATCTGTTTGCCAATTCTCTACGAAGTGTTGTGCTGGCGCACACAGGCAACAGCGCTGACAGTGTCAAAAGCAATCCGCAAACCGGAGAAAGCGAGGCCTTATCAGGCAAGTTGAAGTGGAGAAATTCTTACAGCGAGCGTGATGTCTGCTTTTGGTTACCAAGTTTGGAGGAAACCCCTTCCTCAGGGCTACTGTGGGCACTGCATTCAGATGCGCAGCAGTTCTTGTGGGAGCATTGCATTCAGCCCAGTATGCAATGGGACGACATTCGGCCTCTATGGCTTGGACTCTGGATCAAGGATGTTAAGGACTTGCGAGGAATAGTTGAAAGGTAGGCTTTGCACTATTAGCCGGCGTCCTATTCATGTCACTAATGACTGTGTTGAACGTTCCAGGTTTGCGAAGGTCTCCTATGCCCGAACTAAAGACGCGATGGATGTGTGTTTGCTCTACTTGGCATTGGGAAAGAAAAAAGTGCTTAGCGCATTGGCAAAACTCACTCAATCGGAGTCGAACAAGGTAAGAAATGTCTTAATGCTCCGATGATATTTTGTTTCTTATTGCTTAACGTGAGTTATTGTGTGTGCATGATTCCAGACACTAGCTTCGTTCCTGGATAACGATTTTTCTGAGAAACGCTGGAGCAATGCGGCAGTGAAGAATGCGTATTCTCTTCTGAGCAAAAAGAAGTACGAGCCCGCTGCGGCGTTTTTCCTTCTGTGTGAGCCTCCACGGATTCAAGATGCAGTTCGCGTTCTTTCGATGCGGCTCGGAGACCCAAGTTTGGCACTGGTAATCGCAAGACTTGTGGAGTACGAAACGGACAAGCTGCAACATGATTTCTCATCGAATCAGGCCGGGATCACGCCAGCGGGGGAGATCACCAAGCAATTACTCGAGCAAGAGATTGTACCTCTTTTCCGCCGAAAGCGTGAGGTATGGCTGGAGAGTTGTGCGCTCTGGTGGCTTGAAGAGTTCGAACAGGCGTGGGCTGTGCTACTTCCTCAATGCCAAGACGTGGGTGTTTGTGGAGGCAATGAAGCAACTCTTTCTACAAAGAGCGACTTGGTGTCAAGTGTGATGCGAGCTACACACTTCTACGTCAACCTCACGTCTCTCACGGTCTACTTCCAGCATCTTCACTCCAGTGTCAACTCTTCATTGCTCACCTGGGCGAAGAAGAAGATGCAGCAGAAAGCGTTTCCTGATCTCCCAGCATCACCAGTGCCAGCTTCTTCAGGCAAGAGGCGTCTACAACTCGCTTCAACAGCAGATATTGAGCATGCGTTTTCGTATGCAGCGTACGTGTGCAAACGTAGTGGATTGAGCGATACAGCACTCGTCGAGATGCTTCAAGCGCGACACTTGGTGAACGTCCATGCACGCTTTGAAATCTCAACCGTCGAAGCTGGAAGCGACCAGCTCCGCGAGTTACCGATGGATGAAGAGCAGGACTTTGTATCGGGGAGTCCTACTTCTCCTCGATTCCAGTCATCACTTAAAAACTGGCGGCGAGGAAGCACGCTGTCGTGTATTTCGTCACCGAAAGCGAGTAACTCTCTTCGACAGAGGAACTGGGGTGCCTCACAGAGACGCATGAGCTTCATGGGCGAGATCAACCACTCACAATTCGACCCAATGGCGAGCGGAAGGAAGCCACGACATCGCGCAAGCTCCTTTTCATGGTCAAAGGCGCTGCAATCGGAGAAGTCCGTCCCGACAGCGCCGTGGCTGAAAGCTCAGATCGCTGATATCGAGTGTAGACGGTGGGCGTCGTCCGCCTTTGTGGGTAAAATGATTGGAATTCGAGTAGCACGCGAGATGATCAGCCACTTCCGCGTTGAATTGGACATGTGGTTTCGCCATGGAGATAACGCCGACTCTCCTACACACGCTATGACGATCTCAACTTCTCCAGGACAACGGCACTTTCATCGAGTCAAACTTCACAGGGAATTTTTGGATGAGCTGTGCACGCCGCTATGCGAGCAGTTCCAGGTGGACCGCAATTACGTTTACGAAGCAGCTCTCGCTGTGATGCACCCACACGCATACCTTCATATCGTCGAAGTTTGCTTCCTGTTGTCAGAGCTTGGCAGAGGCTCGACGCTACGCAAGTGGGTCGAATATGTGTCTTTGTCGATGCTTCATTCGTGCTCTACATTTGCTTCCTGCAGCATTGCCGAGGACGTATATCGTGACTGGGAAGGCCTCACCATTCAGCTGTGTTATATCCTGAATCTCGATGCTCAAGGCCAGATAAATATCCCGGCTCAAGTGACTGCACATATCAGTGTTGCGGTTCGTACAGGCATCATTTTCTTGGGTTGGGCGCGACAACGGCCAGATATTGTTCGACAAGCTGTCACGTTGCCATTCTACACGTACGGGACGGTCAACGGAGCGCTCAATGGTGAGTCGGGTCCATCACTGAGCTCATTTGCGTTTGAGAAGAACCTGCGATTGCTGTGCAGATTGCTGCAAAGATCTTCTACGAGCATGAGTGAGATGCGCAAAACGCGGATAATTGAAGGGAATCTGGGTTACACTTTTTTAGGAGCTGTTGCCGCCGGTCAAGCGGATGAAGATAGTATTTCGCTACTGTCATGGGGTGGTGTTGACAACGCGGCAAGCCAGAACCAGTTTAAGATTCGCAAGATGTACACACTGATTCTCATGGTGTCCGTGCTCCGGACGCTGTATGCTCGAGCGACAGTTTTCCTGAGCACGTACCAAAACGATATTGACTCTAACGACGAGACAGGTATTGAGACGGACATAGCTAGCTCGCTGTTTACGCCGCAGAAACTGTGGAAAGCACTGGGTGAAGGCCCTTTGGAAGGACTAAAGCGGTGGTATGCGCTGATCGAGTCTCACTTGCGATGTGAGTTTGACTACTCGGTAAAGGAAGTTCCGTGTCTCTGTGGTCTGTACGGATTGGATACTGCAGCCTTTAAAGAAGCCGCTGCGAATGGCTGGAAGGAGCTGAAATGTCAAGCGGATCACAGTGACAACCCTATTCACAATGGCAATGGTAACACAGCTACTGACTCTGTCACGAGGAATAACGTCACCGCTGTAACCCCGATCGAAGCCAAAGATGCGGTGGAAGATGAGAGTTCTGGTAGCTTGCAGGCTTTTCTTCGTGGTATTGGAATGAGTTTGGAGCTGCACACAGCGCTGGTAAACGCAAGTGACGACTATGTGCTGCTCCTGATGCAAAATGCAGACATTGGAGTGCGAACAGCCTTACGACGTTTCCGCATCGATCCTCGGGTGTATGTGAAGAGCTTTGTGCTTCGAGATGCTTTCGGCTGGTTCGCTCGGCACGAGATCTTTAAAGGTGAGACGGAAGCCGACACTATCGCACAAATCCATGCGTTCGTGAGTCGTTGTTGTAAGCAGCGCAAACTACGATTGCTAGTGGCACACCGTGGTGAAGATGCACAGATGTTCCCGTTGGATCATTATCACGCGCGTCCACGCCAAGACACTGACGTTGATACTCACGCCACAGCCAATGAGCATTCTTTGCCACGATCGCGATTTACAAGTGCAGTTGGGAGTGATGTTCCCTTGTCGGGATCTAAGGACGCGGAAGCTTTGCCTGAGGCGTTCTACTTGCAATCTATGATGTTCGTGGATCCCTGGGAAGTCGAGGCGGAGTGGAATGTGCGTCGATACATGTACAATGCACAATCCCCACGACATGTAGAACTTGGGTGGGACCGCTTGAGCCCGATCTGCTCGGAGACGTGCGATGAAATTGTTGAGTCAGCATTCGAAGATCCTGATCTTGTGGCAATGTGGAAAACCACAGGCGGAGAAGGCTGGCTGGTGACAGCTATCACGCAGTACCGTTTAGATGGTCTCCATTCGTATCGCACTCTTCACCAGCACATTCAACGTGGCCTCGCTGGCAAAGATGAGCCGAGGATCCCGCTTCTTGTCGAGATTTATTCACGCAGCCAACGCAATGCAATGTTTGAGGTAGCAGGCTTACCTCATCGGTTTGTTGGTGCTATCACTGTGGAACTGGTCGAAGCAAAGGATTTGATTGCGTGCAGCTGGATAGGAAAGTGGAGTGACGCTTACGTGTTCCTGGAGCTGTGTCATGCAAAAGACAAACCTCGCGAAACAGCCGAAGAGTGGAGCTTGCAAACATATCGAAGTCCAGTCGGCAATGGCGGAGTAAATCCTCAATGGGACTCGAAAGAGAACAAGTTTCCGTTCCGCTTCGCTATCCCCACCCACGGCAAACACACTGCCCGCCCAACCCGAAATGTTCATTTCTCTAATGGTGTGGGCAACGACCGCAAAGTGGATGTACGAGCCAGTCACTTGGCGTCGCAACTATGGAATGCAGACGTCAATGACACGAATCGCGATGCAGTTGATGCTCTAGAGAAGCTGCTGCCTTCAGTGTTTTCTGGCCCGCCGGCGATGCTGCGATGCACTGTGTACCAGAAGAACAAAGTTTTGAGTCATCGGTTCATGGGCAGAGCAGAGGTGGGTATCATGAGGGCTCTTATGTGGAGAACCGTGTCTTAATTCACTCGTTTTGTGTCGTCCTATTAGGTTCCTCTGGATGAGCTCACGTCCGGTAATCCAATGGATTGCTGGCTGCCGCTTGAAGATACAGCGAGCGGATCGCTGCACGTGAAGATCTCTTTGTCTTTCCAGCTCATGTGTTCATCCATGGCAGGACATCCGGAGTTCAAGGAATTGCGATGAGAAGCAACATTCTCGAAGCAGGCTACTTCGAGAACTAGGTACTGCAGCATGGTAGCAGATGTACTGTACAACTCAGCGCTACTGTAGTCACGCAAGGCAAAAAAAACGTTATTAATATTGGTAATACAAGTGGCAAACTACATGTACACATTAATATTCATGCAGGTGTCATTGGGGGCTGATTAACGTCAGAGAAAAGATAAGTGATTGCCCATTCAGTTTCTCGCCCAGGTGCTATCCAACTAAATTGTTTTTTTACTCATTCTTTATTGCGAGATCGCGTAGACGGCCACAGCAATGAGAACGGGGAGGAGAATCACGAGTATCAAGCGGTACGACTGGACCTGGTTGTTAAGCTGCGCCACCGTCTGCTCCGAGATCTCGCGCAGCTTGGCGACTTGCGCGGCGTGCGCCTGTTTGGACTGCGAGCGCTCAGCCTCAATCGCCTCCTGTACCTTACCAAGTTCCGCACGGACGATGGCAAGATCCTGCTTGGTCTTAGCCACTTTCTTCTCCTTGGCCTCGAGACTAGAAGTGAGCTGCGAACGGGCCGCACTGGCCGAAGCCGCATCGACACGGGCCTTTTTGAGCTGCTTGCTAGCGCTCTCAGCATCGGCGATCTTGGCATTCATCAGCGTCTTAGCTGCTTGTGCCGAGTTCTTCCACTTCAACGAGTTGGCGCGTGCCTCCTTCAACTCTTCGTTCGCCTCCAGAAGCGACACACGGGCCTTCTTAAGCAGTTCTTCATTCGTAGCTGCCACACCACGCAGATCCTGGAGCTGACCTTCAGCATTCGTACGCTGCGACAACAAGTCGTCATACATAGACTTCATCTGCTTCGCTTCGGCCGTACGAGCCTCCAAGTCCACTAGGAGCTTCTTCAGCTGCGAGCCGTTCTCTGACGCTTGGCGTAGAGCCTTCTCGCTTTCGAGCTTCAACTGGATCACATTGTCCTTCATCTCAATCAGCTGAAGGCCAATCTCCTCCTTATCAGCGATCGCAGCCTTGGCAGCCTCTTGAGCCTTTTTCAGCTCCTCCGCCAGCTCGCTACTCTGACCTTCCGTCGAAGATTGAAGCTCCGAGATCTGTGCCGCTAACTTCTCAACTTCTTCCTTGTGAGTACGCTCGGTCTCCTCAGTCGCCGAGCGAAGCGCATCTCGCTCAGATGACAGCTCCTGGACGCTCTGCTTCGCCGATTCGAGCTCCTTCTCCAGGGCCTTAATGCGCTCGTCCGAGCTCGCAGCCTTAGCATCCGAGCCCTGGCTCGACGTACGCAGAGACTCCAGCTCAGCAGATACTTCCTCAGTGTTCTTCTTCTCAGCTTCCAACTCCTTCTCCAGCGCCTGGATACGCTCCTCAGAGCTCGACACTTCCGACTTAGATGTAGACACGTCGCTTGTCAGTTTCTGAACTTCAGCCTGCAGCTTCTCCAGCTCCGTCTTCGACGTCTCAAGCTCAGCTTTAGCAGACTCAATCTCGACAGTGAACGCTTCTGTCTTGTCCTCATACGACGAATGCTCTGCGATAGACTTCTCGGCCTCAGCGCGGATAGCCTTGGCATCAGCCTCAACGGACGCGTTCTTCTCGATGAGCTCTTTGTTCGACAGCTGAAGGTCCTCGATATTCTTCCACAACTTGCCGAGGTGAGTCTCTCTGGTCTCCTTCTCGTCTTTAATCTCTGACAGTTCAGCCTGAAGCTTTTCCAGTTCCTCGCGAGTCGACTTGGCGGCGTCATCAGCAGTCTGAAGCTTCGTCTCCAGCTCTTCGCGTGAGGTCTTAGCAGCATTTTCTCCAGCCTCGATCTTGGCCTCCAATTCGTCACGCGCAGCCTTGGTGGCGTCCACCGCAGCCTGCAGCTTACTCTCCAGCTCGCTCTTCTCCTCCGTAAGCCTAACAACCGCCTTCTCTAGCTTGGATTCTGCTTCTTGACTCTTCTGGTTGGCCAGCTCAACATTGTTACGAGCCTCGTCCAGCTCCGTCGTCAGCTTGGCAACAGCCTCGCTCTTCTCCTCCGTCAACGTTTCCACCGACTTCTGGAGCTTCTCAACCGTCTGCTTGGCTTCCTGCACCTTCACACGCTCCGCCTCGAGTTGCGTCGTCAGTTCGACCACCTTCTCCGTGCTGACCGTCTCTTTCGAGACCTCTAACTTCGTCTCCTCGTCTGCCTCCTGCTTGTTCTTTTTGTTTTTCTTCTTGTTCTTCTTCGAGCTCTTCGTCACGACAACCTCCGTCTCCACAGTCTCCACTGTCGTCTCCTTAGTGTCGTTCTCCTCCAAGTACTTCATGGCCTTCTTCGTGCGCTCGATCTGCGTCACTTCAGTCTCAAGCGTCGTCAACTTGTCGTCGGTCTCAGCCACGCGACTCTCGAGATCAGCAGCGCGTTCCTCCAATTCCTCCTCAACATCCACCGTCTCGGGTGTCTCTTCTCCTTCTTCTTCCTGGTTGTTCTCCTCTTGCTCCTCTTTCTGCGTCCAAACCTGCAGCTCCTTACGTAGACCCACGAGTTTCTTCACCTCCTTGGATATGTCATCCATCGCAACAGCCTCGTCCTTGTTGCGCATCTTCTCCTGCAGCACACGCACAGTGGCCGAGCACGACTCGATCTCCTCCTCCAGCGCCGCGCGGTCTTCGAACGTCGTCGTCATGTTGCTCCCGAGCTGCGCACAAGTGGAAAGATATCCAACTGACAGTGCGCGATTGTCACCAGTCTTTTCGATTACGGAAGAGGCTTCTCCACCAAATGATGTTTTGTACACAAACGTTCCAAGATCAGGGTACAGGAAGCCAGACAAAGAGTCGGATAGCGATGGCGGTTGGGCGCCTTCTTCTGGCGCTCGCTCTGCTGGGAGCGACGGTGGACGCGAAGGCCACGCGAGTACGAAAGAGCTGGGCGGCATATACCAACGATGAGAGAGGTACGCGGTCTGCACGGCTGTGATCTACTGCATGTAGCAACTGAGACTGTAGTCTCTTTGCTGTTCTGTAGAGCTGTATCTGAGCGCAGTGGAGAAGGCCATGACGTCAGGGAATCACATGCTGTTCACAGAAGTTTATATGGACTCGGACAGTCTGAAACAGGTTGTCGGGACGTGCGGCGCACCAGCGTGGTACCGCAAGTACCTGCTTGGCTACGAGAATATGTTGCGCTCGTTGGACACTAGTTTCAGTGACCTAACGCTGCCATATTGGGACATCTTCGAGGACTCGGCCAAACGCATCACAACAACAACGGAATGCAACGGTATTGAAGGGTGTTCACCGCTTCTGGAAGACCTAGGAGGCTGCAAGGGTCCTGAACTCATGGCCGGAGCGTACGTCGTGAACGGAGAGGCTGTTCCGAGCGGAAACTGCGCGAATTCCAGCGTGGCGGGACATGCCTGTGCAAATAGCAAGAAATGCGAGAAATGCATTCCGCGAGGAGACTGGGATATAGGTGATTCGTCGTTGGAATTTGGCCCCACAACGCTTGCAGATTTGATACGACATGCTAGCGACGCCAAGGGTACGGCCAGCAGCGGGACCTCCACGATGGATACACTACGCAAGGAAGTGCAAAACTCTATTCAGATGACGCTGCACAGTATTCTCGGTGGCGTGTACGAGACACGTGCTGCTGCTTTCGACCCAATCTTCTTCAGTCACTAGTACGTTCTCTTGAGTGTACATACTTCGAAATGGACGACTGAATGTGTGCTTTTTGGTGAAGTGCAACGCTGGATATGGTGTACCAGTTCTTTCAGAGCTGCAACCAGAGCATTGCCCTTACTGGGTCCTGTCAAGGTCACGGCAAAGTGAAGATTTCCCCGACTGCAACGATTCCCATGAAAATCAAGAGCACAACGGTCGAAAAGCACGCTGATCTCGGTGCGTTCTTCAAGAACGTTGGCACCACTTTTAAGAGCATGGACTCCTTCGCAGTCCAGTACGAGATCGGCCCGTTCCTCCACAATATACTCAAGAAATCTTTGCTACAGTGCAACACGAAAATCAGCGCCACAGGAGCAATCTCATACGCTACAGCTAAAAGCACGTTTGAGGATGCTGTTGGCATCAATACCTTGGTGAACGACTTGGTCACGTGCGATCAGACTTCAACGATGAAGGGAAAGACGACAGAGCCGGCTTCTGCCTTTATATCGTGCCAGCTGCTCTCGTCACTGCAGAATGGCGTGTTCACAAACTTCAGCACGCCTGTGCGCGAGTTCTTTGGTGCCACACAGGACGACCTTCCCAAGTGTGTGGGTGATATGGCAGCAATTGCCACCGTCGAGGTCGCAGTCACGCCGTCCACGACGTGTCAGAAGGCGATTTACAAGGACACTAGCATCAGCACCAAGAATGACTTTAACACGGTCAAAGACGGCTTTGCAATCGTCACTAGAGGTGCGCAAGATGGAAGTGTCCGGTACATGAACCCGCCAGCTAAGGCTTAGATAAGTGTCTGTCACCGTAGATCAAAGGCCTGTGATTGAGTACTGTACAAACTTCATAGATGTCGAGGCAATCCGAGTGGAAATTGCTGCTTGGATGCACAACAGATCACAACTCAACAAAGATAATCTTCCAAGCATATTTTTTTTGTGAAGCACGAGGTCGCTGATCGCGCCAATACAGTGTACTGAGCCAGTCTGGTACAGTACAAGTCTATTCACGGTTGTGTCGAGCGCAGGGGAGTTCCAGTTTTTCAGCGAGTTGCGAACTTCAAGAGAGTCCGTGAAATGGCTACACTGCAGAAACGACGTGGGAAGATCGTTCCATAGTTTATCCCAATGTAACGTCGTTGAGTCGCTCGTCGAAATGGAAGTTCTTTTTTCGAGGCTGATGACATCAGTGATGTCGGAACGAGCACCCCGACAAGCCCGCACTGAACTAGAATTCAGTTTCAATATCTACGAGTATAACATGAAGACCTCCATACATAATAGCGATCGAGGATTTTTATTCCTTGGTGAAATACCGGTTCGACTCGAAGTTCGAGGGGAGGTTGACGAAAAACCGCATAGTACCGTGTTTATGGTACAATGTCCTTTCTTCCCACCTGTCGTCAGCGGTGCTATTGGCTCTCATGATTTCTACCAATCCTGAAGAGTCTTGAACTGCTATCCCGTCCACCGCGGCCTACACGCGGCACAGTGCAAGATGTCGGAGGAGACCGCGGCCGCTTTAGCGACCAGCGGCGGCACTACGCTGTCCGGTGCGTTCTCCCATCTGCGTCGTCGCTCGTTCCTCTTTCTGTTGATGCGCAGAAAGCCCGAAATCCCTTCGTTTAGCTCACAGTCCGGCCCTCAAATTGTCGTGTGATTGTGTTTCATCAGGCCCAGACGCGCAGCGCCTCGATACGGACAAGCGCGAGCTCATCGAGAAGCTCAAGAAGGCGGTGGCGGCTGGTAAAGCCATGAAGAAGCAGCTAGACCAGCACCAGGAGGACAAGACCAAGCTGACGCGGCAGCTCGAGGACAAAGACGGAGAACTGATGCTCGCCATGTCCAAGGTAGAGGCCTTCCAGGTAGAGCTGCAAGCCCAGCAGAAGGACAATGACGAGATTCAGAGAACAGCAGCGCAGGAACAGGCTAGAGTGATGGTCTTTATAGAGGAGAAGAACCGACTAACAGACCAAGTGGCGGCCATGCTGGAGGACAAGCAACAACGCGAGCGGGAGACGCAGCAACTCGTAGACGAGAACCACACACTACAAAGCAAAGTCAAGGACCTCACAGAGCAGGTTCAAGGCGCCAGAGAGCAGCGAGAAGACGTCGAGCAGATGTACATGGAGGTGGCGTCCAAGTTAAATCAGGCGTTGAGGGACAACGACGAGCTCAAGAAACCTAATTCGTCCGGAGACCGCTTACGCGAGCTAGAGACACAACTTGAGGCGTATGAGCAGGATAAGCTGCAGTTTACACAGCAGGTCGAGGCCCTCACAGCAGCGAATGACAAGGCTACAGCAGAGCTCGCTGAAGTCGCAGATATCCGCGACAAGCTGCTGGTTCACGTTGGTATCGACTTGACGTACGAGAGCATCGAGTCGCTTCTTGATACGAAGAACATGGAGATTCAGATGCTCACAGAGCAGCTCTCGGCGGCTGAGGCCCCCAAAGAGCAGGCTGTTCGTGAGGCTGTCGGTGCGGCGGTTGCGGAAGCAGAAAGTCTTCAGGTGAAATTAGAAGCGCTGCAGACGGAGTATAATTCGTTGAGTAGCGACAGGACTGAGCAAGATAAGACTGTGGCGGAGCTTCGAGCTGAGCTGGAACGAGTCGCTGCAGAGCACGCAGCGTCGATGGAAGAGCAGCGACGAGTTTGTGAGGAGACACAAGTGGAGAATGAGCAGTTAACTGCACGATTGTGTGACGTTGAGACGCAGAAACAGCAGTTATCCGACGATTTCTCCGCGATCAAGGCCAAGCTCGAGGGATTAATTATTGCGCTACCGTTAGACAAGCTGACATCCACAGAATCTGATACGGAGAGCTCGCAAGTGGAGGAACTGGAGGCGTGTCTGGAGCATATTGAGAAGCAGCTTGTTGGCGCTGCGAAACCAGCTAAGAATGACCTTGAAAGCGAGGTAAAGACGCTCCAGGAACGGATCCACAAGTACGAGACGGAGAACCAGCTTCTGACTGCAAAACTCGAAGAGTGCGAAGCTGCGTTGAAGGCTCGTGCCAGCGAGATCGAGAAGCTTGTAACGAAGGCGAGAAGTGTCAGTTCTGACTCCAACAAGTGCGTGTCCTCGGGCGAAAACGCTGGATGTAACGGTGATGCACCTGAGAGATACAATGGAGACGCTAACGACCTCGAACTGGAAGCTACGAGGGCCGAACTGCACGCTGTCGAGACAGAGATGGCAGCCTGTAAAGCTGAAAACCTGCGCATGATCTTCGAAGTGGCTAAAACGGCTGATGGCGTCTCGAAACTCAAGCAGGACCACGAAGAATTGCTGCAGACTCACTCCAAGACAGCGTCTGAATTAAGAACGACGCTAGTGCAGCTGGAATCTCTGGAATCTGCCAAGAAGACTCTAGAATCGGACTTACACAGAACATCCGAGTCTATGCGGTGCAATGTCGAGACTTTCGCGATGCAGAAGGAGGACTTTGAGGCCGCTATTGCCAGCTTGAACGGTGCTGTACACACGTCTGAACAGGAGAACAGCAAGATTAAACGCGACTTGGAGGATATCAAGACCGAGAACGACGTGTTGGAGGAGCGGATCAGCGAGCTGCACGCTGTTGCCGACAGCAAAACCGAGCCAGACGAGTCGCAAGAAAAAGACCGCGAGGTTGAGGAACTTCGCTCCTCTCTCGTCCAGGCTAAGGTGAACTTTCTGGAGCAGAAGCAGCAGCTCACAGCTCTGGAGAAGAAGCTGGTGGAGGTGTCCAAGTCCAGTGGCCCTGCTTGCGCTGTGAACAACGCAGCATTGGATGCCGAGCGACGAGAGTTCGAGGCTGCGCTGATTGAGATGATCGAGATGGAAAAGAAGCTTCAAGTGGCTTACGAAGCCAAGCAAGGCCTCGAGTCTACCCTGCAGGAGCGGATGGAGGCGAAGGCGGATCTTGAAGGTCGCTTGTCTATTGCTGAGGACAAGATCGCAGAGCTGGAGCAACAGTTGGAGCAGAAGGTTGCTCTCATTGCCACGATCGAAGAGCAGCTTCGATTAGTTGAAGAAGAGCGCGAAAAACTGGCAGACGAGTTCGCCAAGACAAAGTCCAAGCTGGAACGCAGCAGAGGCAAGCTGGAGGAGAAGGCGATCGAGTTTGAGGCGTTTAAAACGACGACCAACATGCTCAAGGACGAGCGTAGTCGATTGTTTAACGAGATTGCGCTGCTAAAGGACAAGATCACCAAGTCTGAAGCTCAGAAGGCCGAGATGGCTGACTCCCAGGAGCTTGCGAATGAAGAATTGGAGGAACAGCTGAACGAGCTGGCGGATAAGATCGCAGAGATCGAGGCAGAGAAGCAGGATCTGCGTGCGAGGCTCGAGGAGACGGTGTATCGCTCCGAAGAAGACATCCATCAGCTGAGAGAGCGTCTTTATATGCTGGAGGAAGAGAAGTCGGGGCTGGACGACGAAAACTTCAAGCTGGAGAAGACTATGGAGCATCTGGAATCCAAACTGGACAGCCTGGAAGAGCAGAAGACGGAGCTGGAAGCAGCGAACGCGTCCAGTTCTCAGCAGCTGAGTCTGTTGGAAGAGAAAGTGGACAAGGCGGCTAGTGAAATTGCTACTCTATCGGCCGAGAAGAACAGTTTAACGGAATTGCAGCAGTCACTCGAAGAGAACGTGTCGCGTCTTGAAGAGGACAAGGTCCAACTGGAGCAAACGCTGGAGGAAACGACGTCAAAACTGCGAGACGAACTGGAGCAGGTCACGTATCAAGTGAAGGCGTTGCAGACTCAGCTTAAGGCGTCTGTTATCAGGAAGGATGAGCTCACAGCGTCATTATCAGAGCTACGAGAGCGTGCTGAAGCGGACAAGGTTGCTAGCGAGGAAGTGACTGCCAAACTGGAGTCTCAAGTCGCAGAAAACCAGACCCTGGAGAACAAGATTTCAGTTCTAAAGCAGATGGCAGAGAGGGCGTTACAGTCACTGCAAGCTGGTCGCGACGAGCTCTCTGAAGCTGAGTCTCGTGCTGCGGTGTTGGTGGAGGAACGAGATGCTGTGAAACTTTTACTGCAGCAGGAGCAGACTGCGTACGACGAGTTGACTGCTCAACGTGAGGAATTACAAAAACAAGTCGAAGAGCTTAACGCTGAACTCCAGAGCACACAGGAGATGCATGCAGAGGAAGCTGGCGCAACTGACGAGACGATTCGTGCTCTAAAGGATCTGGAGACGACGTTAACGGCGTCAGTGGAGTCTCTTAAGCAGGATCTGGCCGAAGCCGAGTCTTGCGTTATGGTGTTGGTGGAAGAACGAGACGCGGCACGGAAGGATCTTACTGCGAAGGATCTGAAAATTGAGGTGATGACTTCCCAGCAAGGAGAGCTAGAACTTGCCGCTCAGAAGCTGGAAAGCGAGTTGAACACGCTGCGGAGTAAAAGCTTAGCTGACGCAGAAGCCACCGAGGAGATGCTTAGTGACCTTCAGGAGTCCAAGATTCAAGCGGAGGAAGCGGTTAAGGACCTGCAGGAATCGTATTCTCAAGCAGAAGCTTCTCTACAGACGATCCAGGAGCAGCTAGCGGAGTCGGAGTTGCGTGTTGCAGCCTTGGAGAAGGAACGTGACGCCACCCGAACGTCTTTGAACGAACAGGAGTCGACTCACGAGACGCTGAGTGCGCTTCAAGAGGACTTGCAGAAAAAGGTTGCTGCTTTGGAGACGGAGTTGAAGGAGCTGCACGAGACCAGTTCGGCTGAGCTGACTGCTTCACACGAGACCATCGCTAGCTTGAAAGCTGCTGAGGCGGAGGAAGCAGAAACGTTGGCATCTCTTCGTCAGGAACTCGCACAGGCGGAAGGCTGTGTGATGGTGCTTGTCGACGAGCGTGATGCGGCGAAGAAGACGCTGAGCAAGAGAGATCTGACGCTGGAGGTTCTGTGCTCGGAGCATGGCGAGCTGCAGCTCAAGAGCCAATCGGTGAATACTGAGCTGGAGGCGCTACGCAATAAAAGTGCAGCGGATGCTCAAGCTGCAGAGGAGACTGTGCAGGCGTTGAAGCAGGAAGTTACGCGTGTTTCGGAGGCGTTAGAAGCCACTCAAAAGGAGTTATCGAACTCCGAGTCACGATTGATTTCTCTGACTGCTGAATGCGACACGCTGACGAAAGCGTTGAGTGAATTAGAGACTGAACACGAGGCTATGAGCACCCAAAAAGAGGGGCTGGAAGAGCGGATCGAGAGTTTGGAGGCTCAGAAGAACAAGTTGATTACTCAACACTCGAGTGAGTTAGAGTCCGCAGAAGAGACCATTCGTGCGCTGAAGACGTCGGAAGCTGAGGTGAAGGAATGCTTGGCATCAGTTAGGCAAAAATTGGCAGAGACGGAGACTAGTGTGGAGGCTCTTATAACAGAATTGAGCGACAACGGAGTTGAGATCGGTAAGCTTACCTCCGAAGCAAATCGGTTGCAGGAGCGTATCCAGGCGTTGGAAGGCGAGCTACAGACGCTGCAGAGTCAGCGTGAAGCCGAGTCTGAGTCAGCAAAGGAGACGATTCGCAGTCTGAAGGCGTCGGAGGACGAGACGATGGAGACGCTGGAGTCGATTCGGGTGAAGCTGGCGGATACGGAGGCTCGTGTGGTGTCTTCTGAGGCGGAGCGTGAGGCTCTGAGCAAGACCCTGAGCGAGATGGAGTCGCACCGTGATGTCCAGAGCACGGAGGTTGAGAGTCTGCAGGAGCGTATCCAGGCGTTGGAAGGCGAGCTACAGACGCTGCAGAGTCAGCGTGAAGCCGAGTCTGAGTCAGCAGAGGAGACGATTCGCAGTCTGAAGGCGTCGAAGGCCGAGACGATGGAGACGCTGGAGTCGATTCGGGCGAAGCTGGCGGATACGGAGGCTCGTGTGGTGTCTTCTGAGGCGGAGCGTGAGGCTCTGAGCAAGACCCTGAGCGAGATGGAGTCGCACCGTGATGTCCAGAGCACGGAGGTTGAGAGTCTGCAGGAGCGTATCCAGGCGTTGGAAGGCGAGCTACAGACGCTGCAGAGTCAGCGTGAAGCCGAGTCTGAGTCAGCAGAGGAGACGATTCGCAGTCTGAAGGCGTCGGAGGCCGAGACGATGGAGACGCTGGAGTCGATTCGGGCGAAGCTGGCGGATACGGAGGCTCGTGTGGTGTCTTCTGAGGCGGAGCGTGAGGCTCTGAGCAAGACCCTGAGCGAGATGGAGTCGCACCGTGATGTCCAGAGCTCGGAGGTTGAGAGTCTACAGGAGCGTATCCAGGCGTTGGAAGGCGAGCTACAGACGCTGCAGAGTCAGCGTGAAGCCGAGTCTGAGATCAGCGAGGAGGAGAGCGATTGCGCAGATTTCGAGAGGGCTTGCGGAGGCGCGGAGAGCGATGGAGAGCGTGGCCACTGCGATTTGCGGGCGAGAGCTGGCGGATTACGGAGGCTCGTGTGTGTTTTTTTTTAAAACCCAAAAAGCTTTAATTCTCTGAGCAAAGACCCTGAGCGAGATGGAGTCGCACCGTGATGTCCAGAGCACGGAGGTTGAGACTCTCCAGGAGCGTATCCAGGCGTTGGAAGGCGAGCTACAGACGCTGCAGAGTCAGCGTGAAGCCGAGTCTGAGTCAGCAGAGGAGACGATTCGCAGTCTGAAGGCGTCGAAGGCCGAGACGATGGAGACGCTGGAGTCGATTCGGGCGAAGCTGGCGGATACGGAGGCTCGTGTGGTGTCTTCTGAGGCGGAGCGTGAGGCTCTGAGCAAGACCCTGAGCGAGATGGAGTCGCACCGTGATGTCCAGAGCTCGGAGGTTGAGAGTCTGCAGGAGCGTATCCAGGCGTTGGAAGGCGAGCTACAGACGCTGCAGAGTCAGCGTGAAGCCGAGTCTGAGTCAGCAGAGGAGACGATTCGCAGTCTGAAGGCGTCGAAGGCCGAGACGATGGAGACGCTGGAGTCGATTCGGGCGAAGCTGGCGGATACGGAGGCTCGTGTGGTGTCTACCGAAGAAAAACTGGAAACCTCAAAACTAACGTTCGAACAGAAACAACTTCTAGTTGCCGAGCTGACGAAGGAAAAGGCTACTCTTGTTGAGAAAACGAGCGTCTATGAGTCTACTGTGACTGACCTGGAGTCAAAACTTCAAGCTGAAGCACAGCAGCTCTCCGACGCAGCACAGCAAATCGAAATACTCCAGAATCAAGTCTGCATGCTCGAGTCTCAGCTTCGTGATCAAGTGAAAGCAGTCAAAGAGAACTCGGCTCAAGAGCTCGAGACTCTCAAGCAGCAGGTAGCGTCACTGTCCGAGTCTTCCAGCTTCGCATTAGCGGAAGCATCAACGCTTCGTGAACAGCAAGTAGCTACAGAAGAACGCTATGCTGCTAGCATTTCTCAGAAAGACGAGGTGATTTCAACGCTGAAATCGAAGCTCGAGGAGGTGATGGGGATGTACAAGCGCCTAAAGGCACATGTACAGGAGCTGCAGGGCCGATTGACGCAACAGATCTCAACTAACGACAACCTCAGGTCGTCGTTCGAGGAGTTGACTGCTCAGCATTCTGCCTCCATGCAAGAGCTAGAGGCAGTGAGACGCGAGCTTGCTTCATCCCGTGAAGAATCAAGTGCAATGGCGGAAGAATTACGTAAGGCTGGAGAGAAATGCGCGGACGCTGAAGCTCAACGTGAGAGTCAAATGGAGACGTTCAAGCAGCGGATCTTGGCCTACGATGACGACTTTACTCAAAAACAGACGCAACTCGAAGAGAAGGAGACGCTACTAGTGGATGCTACAGCACGTAGCGAGGCTGCACGATTGCAGGTGACTGAGCTGGAGAAGGAGCTTACAACGTTGACTGACACAGTCGAGAAGACGGAGCTGGAGCTGCAGAGTGCCAGGAATCGAGTTCGACATCTTGAGCAGGCCGGAAGCGACCGTGAGGAGGCTGGAAAGAAGCACGATGCCGACCGAATGGAGCTCCAAGTGCAGCTGGATACGGCGAAGAAGACTATCGAGAAGCTTCGTGCGGCATCAGACGCCAACGTCGGTCTACAACGGGAAAGTATCTCGCAACTGGAGAACCAGGTGGCCAAGCTGAAGCTGCAAGTGGAAACCGAGACGGAAGGCGCCACTGCTGCTCGATCTGCCCTGGAAACATACAAGAAGCGAGCTCATACAGCTCTCAAGAAGACGTCGAGTGAGAATAAGCTAAATTTGAAGAAAGCAGCGCAAAATACGACCAAGTTGGAGCAAGAATTAGTCGCCGCGAAGAGTCGAATAAGCGCGCTGGAAACGGAGCTGGAGGAAACTCGACAACGTATGGAGGAGGTTGAGAAGTCTGGAGATGCGCGTGCACTGAGCGCTCGTGAGGCGTTAGAGGCGGAAAAGCGTTCGCTGGAGACAACGTTGCTGCTAGAACTTGATAGTGTGAAGGCTGAAGTGACGAGACTGGAGCAGGCCTTGGAGCGCGACCGGATACCTCTTGAAGCTCGGATCAAGCAGCTGACAGAGAGCAATGAAGCCTTGAGCAGCGAGATTCTCTCTCTCAAGGAGACAATCCACGCACAGTCCGAGACTTTGGAGCAGACTGTGCAAGCGAAGGAAGAAGAGATCAGCGACTTGTCGAGGCAGCTCCAGGCTGCCCTTGCTGCTGCCGCTTCTCTCGCTACTAATGAGGCTGGACGGCGCTCGTACTCTCCTGCTATCTCGCCGACGGAGAAGGAGCGGCGCTCGACGGCGTCTTCTTCGCGCTCGTTCGATTCGGACCGAAGCAGCTTCCTGCACCAATCCACAATCGACGAGCACATGGCTGCGGCAGTCGCAGACTCGTGTCCGATCCCTCTTGCGTCCAAGACGAATGGGGTGGACTCCAAGTCGGCGGATGATGAAGTTGTGCGACTGAAACTTCAGCTGAATGAACAGGAAACCAAGGCCCATCTCTATCTGAAAAAGGTATTTGCTACACTGTGGCATCTTGTGGATGATTTGACTAAATGCGCTGTTGTTATTTTGCAGTACGAAGACATGTCAGCTCACTTGGAAGAAGTCAACAGACAGAAGCGACTCCAAGAACGTGACGAACATTCTACCCAGGCGATCAACATTGAGGTATGGCTTACCATACCAGCGCAAATTGTATCAGTAGCTCACTGTGGATGTCTCTCGTGTGTACAGTACTTGAAGAACGTCATCATGAAGTACATTGAGAGTCAAGTGCAGAGTGAGAAGGAGCAACTAGTGCCTGTCATCTCCACGCTGCTGAGCTTGAGTCCCCACGAGCACCAGAAGGTGCTGGCTGCGCACAGACCGAACGATGAGGGTGCTGGACTGTTCGGCGGTGTGTTCTCGCTCTTCGGTGGCGCCGCCGCTGCACCGCCCCCGAAGCCGATAGCAGCGCCGCACAACTTCAAGCCGTCTCCTACTGTGAGCGGCAACTCGACTGGTGCAGCCCTCGGCAGCAAGGACAAGAATGGTGTACTGTCGTTTGGAAGCGATCCCAGCGACGACGAGGAGTTTGCAACGCCACTCAACCCGTTCGCTGCCTAGCCATTTATCTACACGTGAGTGACGTCCAAAACAACAAACCGCTGGCTGAGCTGGCAATTTAGATGCATAAGTGAAGAGGGATTATTATAATGCGTTAGATTCTTTGAACGATACGACGTTTTGTTTCATGATCAATCAAACAGGCTTACAGTTTGCAGAGCGTTTGATTGCAATGCCATTTTCATTTCATGCGGTTCGTGTCAAAGCAACGCATTACGTAGACGTTTCCATGCCAGCTTCAAAGAAGACTGAAGATCAGGTCACTGCTTCAGCCTAAAGCAGGAACAGACAGGGTTTTCTTTTGTCTTTAGATTCCGCTGGTGGCCCAACAGTTAGTCGACGCCCCTACCAGTGGTGGGGGCGTCAATCCACTGCACTGCATCCCATCGGCGCTGGCATCCCAGCAGCAGCTCCGCGTTCTGGTGCAGTGAATGCACGACCACAGGCCGTAAAAAAAAAACGCGCATGGACCATCGAAAATTTCGTCGAAATTTTCGATTCGAAATTTATGGCGGCACACGTTTGTGCGCTTGATTGCGTAATGCCGGTAGTCTTAACCTACACGTCCACGTGGACATTTAAAAAAAACTTAAAACTGGCTTGGTTCTGCGTTTGTGGCTCATGGGTGTTTTCCTAACGTTGATAATCCGCTATCGCAAGAGCCCGCAGCGATTGAAAGCTCTCGAGCCAGTGCTGCCCGTATTATTAATGATACATGTAGTGAGTCACCCCAGGTGAAAATTGGACCCTTTGCTTTCAGTCACCAAACTTTGGTCCTAAGTCTGGGACAAAGAGGAGGGCGGGGTTGCAGCGTGTGGGGCTCGCGCGTCGAGTTAGTCACTTGTGACTTGATCCGAGACGGAAGTAAGACTCCCGAAGCGAAGGTAACGACCGGACCGAGATGGGCGTTGAAACCGCTCAACCGAGTGCTGAAATCTCATTCACATGGATGGAGCTCAGTCTTGCCGTTATTGTAAATTATCACACGTGTGAATTCGTTGAAACTACATGTAGCAGCTTACCAGCGGTAAAATACAGGTAGCCAGGAAGAGTCATGGTGAGTGTGCTGCATTGGAGCCCCAGGAGCAGGAGTTGCGGTCATGGTGAGTGTGCTGTATTGGAGCCCCAGGAGCAGGAGTTACCGGTAGGCAGCCTTCTAGGGCACAGCAATACCGTAGAGCCTCTAGAATGGAGTTCTTTGCTGCCAGGTTTGCTGGGCGGATACTTTTCGGTCGTCAAACGCGTTAATGGTACGTCCGGTCGCTGTTCCTCGCACTTTTCTCCTTGAAGCTGCCTGTGCAACGTGTTTAGCCAATCACGCCGGTCAAAAAATAAAATATGAAACACAACGGCAAGCGGCGGGATCCGTTGAAACGTGTAAAATAAGCGCCATCGCATGCAGACGCAGCCGCAAAATAGCTCCCTGAGCTGCGATCGAGCTCGGCGGCGACAGTCAAGTGCGACTTTCAGGTTAGAGCACCGCCCGGTGATTTTCTGCTTGGGAGATGCCCCCGCTCAACGGCTGTTGGGCAGACGGGGCGCACAGATGCTGCATTTTCTATTTCACAACGGCTTTTTGAAGTGGCCACGGCTTGCTTGCTCAGCTCCTCGCGATCCTGTACCATGTGCGCATCTGTTCACACTCAGAGGCCCGGTAAAAGCACCTAGCAAAAATAAAATGAACGCTGTTACGGACGAATATTTATTTTTACAGTATGTATCTGTATTAGCTGCTAGCCCAGCCGATTTGATAACTTCAGGACGCCAAGGACATCGCGCGACACGCAACAAGCTCGTCGATCCTTTCTGGTGTTGAGCAGCTTTCTCGCTCATTGACGACGGCCGTCAATGCAGCAGATATCATGGATAAAAAGGGGACATTTTACACAGGCGCCGGGGAGAGTGCACACCAACAACGTTCTACAGTTCACCAAAATAGCACCCGCGTACAAGTTCAACATGGCTCATTTTGGTTTCATGTCCTTTTTGCGCCAATCCGCGCCGCACAGCGCCGCATTTTAAGCAAATCCACGGCATTTCCTCGTCCAAAACGATCAGAGCTTCGAGAATTTGATCAGCACTCCTACATCGGTTTACGCAGGGAGGATGGGATTCCTTTTTCTGACCGGCGTCTCTTTCCACGTTCACTTCATTCGCAAATTTGCCCCTAAGCGCGCACTGCTCCGAGCCAAAGACCCCCAGCCCCAAGAGACCAACACTCACCCACACCTTTTTCCAAGTTTTTTACTATGGAATTTGCCCGCCGCTTTTCCCACACCAGTGAGATGCTTCAGGCCACTACGTTTAAGGACGCGCGGCAGCCCGGAGGCTTGCACGTAGACACAAACAACAACAACCGAAGCGCCAAGGCCGCCCAGGAGCCACAGCAGGATGCCAGCCCGACGTCTAGCCCCATCTTGGGCCCTCGCTCTGCCCCTTCGTCAACTCACCACATGGACAACCAGCGTCGGCGCCGCAGTCACTCGGAGTGCCTCCTTCTTGCCAAGACAAACGGCACACAAGATCTCCCGGGCCCGTGCGCCGAGTACATCAGTAACGTGAAGCAGATGCTGGCTCGAAACGACGACCAGCTCATGCAGCTTAAGCGACGCCGCAGCATGAACCTCGGCCACCCCTCACTCTTCAAGTAAAATCCCAGTCAGAGACGGACCCGCAGCGAAGAGAAAGCTGCACGTTGGCGTCGACCTGGAAAGAGTGTCGACAACGTTATTTTATAAAGAACCAAGCCGCTGTATTTAATACGAGAATAGTACACTCCGTTCGACTCAAAACTAATTGGACCTCCTCAGCTATTTTTCAATATTATCTGCTCTAATTGCTGATGTGTGTATGCAGCATGGGCAATGCAACTCTGAGTTTGTCCTCGCTCAGCGCACAGATGGGCAGGCGACAGAGCCCGCACTCGTTCATCTCCCAAGTGTCAGAAGAGGACGAGATCTTCCCGCGCTGGAGGCCTCGCACCAGCTCCTGCGTCTCCGTGTTCGCTCTTGTGTCCTCGGCAGCTTTACTGGCTTGACGTTTGAGGATGTTGAAGCGGGACATGCGGCGGTCACTTGTAATGATAGGTGGAGTGGTTCCTCGAGTAACAGAGACCACGTCGAGTACCACCCATGGCACTGTATTTCCCCGAACTTCTAGTGGAAACATTATCTTCTCCTCTGCCTTATCGTGGACAAACAGGGAGTCCAGAGGATCCATGTCTTCTTCCTCGTCAAATGGCTTAATGCTGGGTTTAGTAACAGCTTCAGCTAAGACCAAAGACTCTATCCTGAATACGATGGCCCCACAGCGACACTGTACCATGGTGGACGTGTCAGTGTTCTCCATGTGTGTATTTGAGTACGACTCTAGTTGTTTGAGGTATTCTGGCGAGGGATATTCGAAGAATTGTGCACAGTCTCGAGCGAAGCAATTCAGGATGTCGAAAATAGACATGTTTAACACACTGCGAAAGAAGAAAAACAGAATGTTGGTCAGAATTTCCTGAAGTGTCTTGGTGTCCTCTGCATCTTTCCCCAATGCGACAAAAACCACACAACCAGCCTCGTCACGAAGACGTCGCTGGATCACCGAAAAATACAGCGCCGCATGCTGCTGGAGCACATGCAAATCCAGAGTGACGCGAGCGTTGAGTAGGAAAGAAGTGCGATGTTTCTCTTCGTGAATTTCCTCGATAAAATGTGACGCTTTGTGCACATTTGCGTCGCCTGATTCGTGCCAACTCAGGTAGACAAAATGCACAAAATGGTCCACGTGTTGTGACTCAAATGCTTCGATGGCTAAAATGTCGTTACCGGCTGGACCAGAGCCACAGCCAACACAGCTTTTCACCTTTTGTGTGTCTTGCATCTTGATAATTTCAGCAGCAAGATAGAAATTCCAGAATAAACGAACAGGAACAATTACACCATGAGTTTCAACACGCTTTCGACCCGGTAAAGTTGCTGCAAATGGTCGAAATTCTGGTACAGCTTCAGTTGGCAAAACCTCAGTGTTAAACTGGAAGTGACTGACGAAAGACTCGTCGACGGGTGTCACAGGTAGCGCGTGCACTTCGTTTATCAACTTTTGAACTTGAGCGGCAATTGTTTCCAGCTTCGGACGCCGAGTTGGATCTCGCACTAAAATTTTGTCACAAAGTTCCAGTAAATTTATCACCACTGCTTCTTCCTCGCAACACGTGGGATTCAGTGCTGCAAACACTTTTTGCTTATGATCCGAGCGTAGAACAGGTTGGTCTTGAGTCACGACGAGATGCGCGTACAAACCAGCCCAATCATCTTAAAAAAAAAAGAGTGTAAGAACCACATTTTTTAAAAGAAGTATTTTTTTTAGGCGACCTTACCGTTCTGGAATAAAAGTTCTTGTGTCACCAACTCAAACAACAAACACCCAATCGACCAGATATCGCTGGCCAAAGTAACTTTCACTGCCACTTCACTGCCTTTAATCTTCAAGACCTCAGGACTCTTGATAGCTTCAGTCCCTCGTGTCCGAGTCAGCGACATGCACTTCTCTGTTCGTTTTGGAGCGCCGGGAGATGCCGCACTCGATGAAAAAGAGGAAAACGTGGCCGTTCGTACCGGTATTCGGTCGGTATCCACGACTTTGGCCTCTCCAAAGTCAGCGAAACACAGCCAACCTTTGCTAGGTTTGTCGATTTCATCGTTCTGCAACAATCGACGACTCAGCTCACGTGCACTCGACCGAACAAGAATATTATCACTCTGAGAAATAATACTACAACGTGAGTTCTAAGATACCACAACCTAGATGAAAAATAATCCTTTACCTTGATATCGAAGTGACACACACCAGCTTCGTGAATGCGATTCAAGCAGCAACAGGCTTCCTCAAACGCCCGTAGGATCATTATCACACAGGATCGGAACGGAACTACCGAGTCTGCCCTCTTGATTGAATCTCGCCACTCCGTCAGGGAACATGGACAAAATTCCATGACGATCCCAAAATTCTGCTCTTCGTGGCAATTCCCATAATCTACAAGCTGTGTAGCGGACAGTTCACCTCGTAGCTGGGAGAGAATCGACACTTCATTAAACAATCCGTTCACTGCACACATCTCTCCAGCTCTTCGTTGGTGCTCGACAACTTTCACAGCGACATATTCAGGCTTAGAAAATATTGTTTTTTGTCGATAAACCGTCGAAAACGCGCCTTTGGCGACGTACTCTCGTTGTTTGTCGTCTTTTGTTGCGTACTTCAAATTACTGTCCATGCGATTCGGGCACAGTAATCTCAAGAGCGAGCGAATCGCTGCTTGCCGTGCAGTCGATACAAAAGCTTGCAGTGTCGTCATCTCCACCATCAGAGCTTCAAAGTGTCTCTGGTCCATATCCACGACTGCTAAATGTTGCTGCAGCTTCCAAAGTAAATCGTCTGGTTTGCTAGAGTCTTCCGACACAGAAATCCGTGGACAGACTGTCTCGTCGATCGCTAGATTTGGATCGACGATGATGTACGTTACCACTAGAACAATTGCCAAAACGTGTAGCGCTGGCTCGCGTAAGACGAAATTCTGATCAAGATTCACTTGTTCGGGTCTAAAAGTGGCCAACTGTGGAGTTGAAAAAGATAATTTCGCCATGCCAGGTTGAACTCCCGAGGCACCAGAGGTGTCAGTACTAGACTGGCGAAAAAGCTTAAGTGGCGGTAAGCACGGCAACGAAGAACTTGTCCCGTTGCTACTGAGAGATCCATTTCTTTCAGGCTGAGATCGAGCGCTAACGTCATCGAAAGGCGTTTTTTTCGGTTGAACACGCTGTAAAACACACGAAAGCACTTGGTTGTGCTTGAATGCGTCTTGAATAGCTGGAAATTGCGCCTTCCGACTCGCTAGAGCGATCAAGCATCGCAAGTTCAGCTCCACTACTCGATGCACCATACTGCGTTCTTCTTGTCCTTCATTTTCAATAATACGGTCACAATACTGTTCAATTCGACGCCAATGACTAGCAACACAGAGCTCATAGTCGATAGGAGAGTTCACATCTTGAGCGGTGTATAGTGCTTGTTGGAAGCGTAGAAAAGCTTCTTCCAAATGGAAATACTTTCGTGAAATACTCGTGAGTAAATTGGGCGGTACAGACAGCGATCGGAATGTTACAGCCATTGGTAACATTCGTGACGTACCGTCCAATTTTACAGCAGAGCTCCCTCCACCGTTTGGGAACATCAGTTCGACCATAAACTCCCACAGAGTCGGATCGTCGTGCTCTTCCTCAATCATACGAGGTCCCAACATCCTGATTAGCAGCTCTCCTTTCAGCTGCTCGATGACTTCTGCATCCTCATTTAAATCTTCATCGCTAGGCTTGCTGTTCTTTGATTCCCACTCTGCTCGGACTGGCAACGCGATATCGAGATTCACGAACGTACTTAAGAAATTGAGCGCATTCATTTGAATACAGATAGCATCTCGTCCACCATTAACGTTTAGTGAACTGGGCGATAAAAGGAAGCGAAGAAGCGAAATGAGAGCGGGACAATCCATACCGAGAGCTCGAACCAGCATAACTTGAAGGTCCGGATCACTGGTGCGTCTTAACGCCACAGCAAACACTTTGATTAGCTCGCTCCCCATGCGAACATTCCGCAGTTGCTTCGATTGTGGTAATGCTGTTTGCTTGACGACATTACTCAGATTATTCACAATTTGCAGCAACTCGTTTAGACACAACACCAGCCATTCGTCTAAAAACACTTTTGGAATCCACTTGAAGACGTCCGCCAAGGCACTCAGAAAATAGTCACACGAGTCCTCTGCATCTGATTCTCCAGCTTGAGTAGCATCCAGCTTCAGCCTCTCGTTGAGTCCACGAATTTTGATCCGAAATAAATAAATAAACGCCAAATACTTTATATCGCCCACAGCTGAGCTCATTTCGTGTCTTCTTTTCCGTTCAAGACGAAAAAGCGTCGATACGCACGTGATAACTACGCGGAACTCACACGTGAGTGCGTCTCGTGTGTTGACATCTTGAGCTTCACTGCGTTGTTGCACAATACGAAGACATTCATCGAAAAAATGTCGGTGGAGTCCTTCAAGACGCAACAAGAGAGCAACATCGCGATCCCAGTTCGTAAACTGCTTTCTGTGGTACAGAAACCGTAAAGAAACCTGCAACACGAGCTCGTACATGGCCATTCTAGAAGACGATACCAAACGATTACGAGCACACGCTGTAGTGGCCTCACGTCGCTCTGGACATGAGCAGAAGGCGGTTGTGAACAGTGCCGGGTCTTCTGTCCACACGTCTGGAGATGTAAAGAAACCTTCTTGTACGTGAATTCCAAGATACGCTTGCACGGATACGGGACTGAGTCGGAAGAAGGCAAGCGTTGTCGAGCGTACAACTGGTGTCGAGGTCAGATTTGCTCCATACGACAGCGATAGCGACTTCCGAGACTTTGTCTGCACTTTTCGTGCCAGTTTAAACACGCTCATCCTGCGATCTCCTCTGTCTTGTAGCGTACTGGCAGCAGTAGCCGGCGGAGGGAACAATCGAAAGGAGCGGGAGTCTGCCTTTCCCCGTAACTCCGATCCATACGCTGCTTGTCTATCGACTTCTTCGTGGCGGAGAGCCTTCCAGAGAAGCGAAATACTTTGATTCCGCAGAAATAATCGCAAGAAAACTGGAAATACGGCCACAAGGTCGCGAGTAAAGTCGATCAACGCAGCCGGAATACGAACTCGGGCTCCAAATATTTGACAAAGCTGATGAACCAAGCGGCAAATTACCGCGTCATCACACCGTATAGTCATGAAAAGAATGTCAAAACGGATAGCGCGTGCAAATTGTACTAACGTTTCCCGCTTTGTACCCATTTGGTCCGTCTCGGAAAAAGCCGCTGAAATGAGCAAAAGCTCCAATAGAATCGGGATAATTCGTGTTGCCAGCCGTTTCTTCTGTATTGGCCAGTGCGCTGACTTCGAGAACGTAGTAATCCCATCACGGACCGTAGTGGTCATGAAGCAGAGATGCATCTCGTGTAACACGGCCACAAACGAGTCAGGAGGAGCTTCATGTGGAGTAATAAGCCCACAAACAGCGTCAGTTGCATTGAGTGCAGCCAGTTCCTTGTCGTTTGAGCTGAGATCGATGCAGTTTTGAAGTGAGGATTGTTGCGATAGAACTGCAGTCTTCTTGAGTATCACTCGATCTGGAGTCAAAAAGTTGTCACGGATAGCGCCAAATCTGACAGTAACACAAATATGTTAGCCTCAAACATTTTACGAATAACTCAAATAACGCACGTGAAATTGGGTTCAAATGTGCGTTTCGAGGAGAACGACGTTGCCAAGAGAAGTGCCAATGGGTTGTGCGTGCCATCTGCAACTGTGATGGCACATTTATTAAAGTCAAACTCCACTTGTCGAATTTTTATTACAGAAGAATCCGCAGCGTTTCCAGATACTGCAAAGATGTAAAACCCGCAAGCTTCGGGCATTAATCCAAGGGAATACGCAGACGGAGGGATCATCGAACATGTCCAGTCTTCCAGTCTGGTGTCCTCGTCTAGATGGGGTTCGCTACACAATTCAAAGACAACAGCTTGAACTTGAGGGAGAAAGCGCTTCCAGCAATGTTCCAAAAGGAAATACGACTCACACGCTAGACGCAAAATGTGTACTGGCGTCACATCTTGCTCTTTCTTACGCAACTTTGCCAATTGAACCGCGTCGCCCGTTTTCTTCACATCTTTGCCCTTCACAAGTGCCAACGCTCTCACGGCTTGTCGAAACTTCACGTACACTGCGATCGCTGCGTCTTCTTCTTTTACCAATAGAAAAGTTCCAGGCGGTTGAGTGAGCAGCGACGTCATCGCCGCCTCGCAGCTCGGGGCCAAGACAGCCACAAAACGCGGATCTTTCTGGCTTGTCGTGGCGGGAATGAACTTTGCGTCGTGATGGCTGTTGCCCCCAGAGGGGAAGCTGTAGGCAGCAGCACTTTGATCGCCCGACTTGTCGCTCAGCATCACGACCACAGCACCAACCGCCAACTCCTCTTCGTCGCGCCGACTTCCACGTCGAGACAGAGTCTTCGATCGGTCCGATGTGGAGGGTGCTCCTCTCGGAGCTACACTCATGGCTATAGTCGAGTATACTCCCGCCAGCTCTATTTAGTAGCCGCCAACCGCCGGTTACAGCGATATGAGGGGTCAGGAGTTATTACTCAATGGCATCACTCTAGTGCAATCACTCTGAGTGCCGAATTATTCTCTGAAATTTATTTCTCAGAGGAAAGAAGAGGTGTTGCTTTGTGGAATCTTGAACTCCTGTCGGAAAGAGATGTCTTCTTATAAACTCAAATAATGCGACTCCTTGGATCTTAACTCCTTAACTATCTGAGTGGAAAAGATTGACTGTTGCCTGTGTCGTCTGGACTGGGTCCCAATAATATTACACAATGATGCAAGAGGGTGTCGAAGACTTTCAGTAAAACGTGTCCGAAAATAGTTTTGGCAACGAAAATAACTTTTTTGCTACGTACTTTTATTTCCCCTTTTTGCAAATTTCTGAAAGCCTCATTGTCGACTAAAGTCGACGTGCGTTTTCATCGGGTCTCATGCCACAAAAGCAAATGACGAGTCAAGAGTTAAGCAGTGCCCCAATAGACCGACTCCCCTAGTACTCACTCTCAGAAATCTTTAATGTCATCTGGAGCGCATCATCTTCGGAGTAGAGGCCTCCCTTCAAACTTTGAGTAACTCGTTTAATTCGTTGTCCACTTCGCAAGGCCATCGTCGACTTGTCCAGCTCCAAGGCATTTTTTGCAGCCTCCACGGCAGCCTGTTTTGCCTCCTTCATGTGTTTATTCATGATCTCGTAAGCGGCAGAATTTTCCACACCATCGGCTTCGTGCTTCTCATGTAACATCCTCATCTCACGTGGCTTGATCGTAGCTTTTCGGAATCGTTTCGTAGGTTTATTACCTTGACCAGTAGCATCACTTTCGCAGTGTTCCATACATTTGCCACGTAGCTGGACTCGCTTCTTGCATCCTGGGTGCGAGCAGTTAACCCATCCACCATGAGATACGCATTTCCCATTCGCTTGCCACACTCGTTTTCCGAGCAAATTGTTCCCCCTCCATGAGCGACGCACTTGCCTTTAGTTTTGGCCCGAGTCGTACAGTTCGGGTGCGAACATAGTGCCCCTCCACCATGTGCGTAACATTTTTGCTGGGAGCGAGAGCGACGACCGCAACCGTCTTCTGAGCATCGAGAGCCCCCACCATGCGCAATACATTTGCCACCCGAGTGAGCAAACCTAGTGCAATCTGGCAGAGAGCAACGGGGGCGACTAGTACGCTTAACGCATCTAGATTTCGACTGTACTGGCTGCGGCAATTTTGGAAAAGCACTGTAATGGTCTCGGGCACTGGTACAGCGTTGAACTTTGGCTGTGGACGAGCCTCGGTCTTCAGAATTTGACTGCTTGTTGGATGTGGAGAAGGGTAGTTCACTGTGGAATAGGTCGTCATCACCTCTGTTTGGTAAACGAGAGATCCTCGTTCGAGTTGTCTGGCGTTGCTTCGTTGGTGCAACTTCAATAATGGTTGCTTTACTCGCTCGGAGGCTTATATTTTCGATTGTTGCCTCTCCGGAGATGCCATCGACTGCAATATCCTTCTTCGTCGCTTTCTGGGCTCTGGCGCTTGACGTCTTGGCATATTTGATTGCCTGGGTCTCCTTCATCTCCGTTAGAATAGATTGTTTCCTGGTTTTCTTTGATACTCTGGACCTTGTAGATCTTCGCTGGTCTGTCTGCTTTTCCAATGCCTTAGTCTCCGTCAGTTCGCTCTGCACATCAGACTTTGGTCGTATTTCAACGGACTCGTTGCTTACGTCGCCAGTTTTGCTGCTGGTACTCTGCTGCTTCATCATACCGGTAGCTGACAACGAATCAGCTTTCGCCATCACATCAGAGCAAGTCTTTTTAGTATTGACACTAGGATTCTCCTGTGTTCGTTTAATCTTCTTTTTCCCGTTTGCAGTCTCAAGTTTCGTTGCATGATTGGAATTAGCGTTTGACGCTGGCGTAGAGGAACTTTGTCTGGTTATCAGAGATCTTTTCCTTTTCCCCCGGCGCTCTGCTTGCACTACTTCCTGTTCAGCTGCTAAGGAGGTAGAGTTGCTATATCGCTGCCGCTTCTTGTCCTCGCATTCAGCAGTTTCAGGATCAGCTTTTACCTTAGTCGTCACATTCTTCCTAGGTCCCGTGTCTTTCTGCATTCGCTTCTTCTGCTTCTTTTTCAGTCTCTTGTTTTTCGGTTCCTGCTTCTCCTGTGCCTTCGACTCGCAATCAAAACCTTCTGTTGCTATTGGCCAATTAGTATTTCCAACCGCCTCAGACCGAGTACACTTGATTTCAGTATGTTCCACTTCGTTAGAGACGTCGACTTGGTTTGTATTCTCTTCGTCACTTAATACGCCTCTGCCGACAAAGCGTCTGGCCTCGCTCGACACTCCTTTGGTCACCTCCATTGGCACTAGCACGCCCATCACCGAGATGAACTCCAATTCGACATCGTCGGCGTCCACCGCCATCGCCTTGCTTGCACTTTTTAAAAGCTCAACAGAAAATTAGGTTCTGGTAAATTTTTAAGCTTTTGAAAAAAAAAGAGACTGAAGGGAACAAATTGCTAAAAAAAAAGTAATCGATATTGAAGTGGTCGATCTATCCCTCCTGATGGCGCCTTCCAGTTAAAACGATGTGGTGACATCGACACCACCCAGTCGACCGTCGGCATACCCTCCTGCGCGGTTCTGCGCGTTGCCCAGGTCGAACTCACCACTTGGGCCCACCGCCTCGCATTCCACACGGTCGTCGTCGGCCAATTCCTCACGTAGCCAGTGTTCCACCACCTTATACATCGGGATCTTCCCTCCATCAGTACACTGCTGAATCGGACCATAGAACCCAACAGTACCGCGACGAATATACAGCACATGAGATGCCCAGACGTCCGTCCCATCGAAGATGTGCGTGGCTAGCAACACCGTGGCTTGTCGAGTCTCTGTTTCCTCCTTTAGGAATGCCAGTACGTTTTCGCGCGAGATGATGTCGAGCATTCCCAGCACTTCGTCCAGTACGATGAGCTGCGAAGGTCTCAGTAGCGCCAGAAAGAGCTGAACGCGGCGACGTTGACCGTCCGACAGGCGATGTAAACGCCACTTTGGGTCAATACGCAACACCTTCAGTAACTTTTGGCGTCGCTCCGGGTGTTCACTCTGCAGTTTCGTCATCATTTCTTCCACCGCCATGTCAGCCGAGTAAGCCATTGCGTGCGTTGCGAACGCCACCGAGCGCTGCCCCCAGTCGGCACTAACGAAAGTCCTTAAAGCGTTGAGTGTCGTGTCACGGAAGCTGTCTCGACCGAAGATCAGCGCCGTGTCGTCAGCCGTCAGGTGCTTGCCAGCCAAGATACTGAGTAGCGTGCTTTTGCCAGCTCCATTACCACCCACGACCAACAGGCGCTGACCAGACTGCAGCGTTAGATTCACGTCACGCAGGACTCGATCGTCGTCTTCCATGGCGTCAGCAGTAGCGGGGTCATGCTGCAAGCGATTGATGAGTTGGCCACCGATAGTAACTTTGGCGAACGCAAAGTTAAGACGGCGAAGCTCCACAAAGGGAGATGCTTCTTTATTGGCGGTGCTCATCTTTATTGTGTGTTTCCAAAGTTTAGGGCCCCTTTGGAACCTCAAAAATATTGCAATATTCGCGATCCGATTGCCCAAAATGGCATTTTCAAAAATACCAAGCAATCGCAATCGCATTTAGAAATTTCGGACAATCGTGTGGACCACATATACAGCGAAAAAAATACTCTTAAAACGCTAGGGCTAGCGTTTAAAGTAAAGAAATGGCGGCATCCATGGCAAGGTCCAATTGCCATGTGCCATGCTACTTTATCTTCATTAACGTAAGTTGTAATAATAGTTTTCATGATGGCACAACGGCAGGGCAAATCTATTCTTAACCACGCCATGCCATGGCACTCAGCCACGCCTTGGTGGCACAGGTGGCATCTCATTGTTAGAAATGAAATTTGTAACAAAGTGCCATCGGTAATTACTCAGTTTGCCGAAATAGCATATTTCACTAGAATTTCCCTTTCAAACGAAACCTTGCTGGCAAGCTCAAGCGCACGAAGGGCTCCAAGAGGCCGGACATCAGCAAGCAGAAGAGATCAAGGTTGCGTCGAGGACTTGTCCAGCAGCAGCTTCATCTACTGCAACCGCTGATAATGTCGCATCCCCCTCCCTTGCCGTGCCCGTCACAAGCGCGGCGCCGAACAACCTCGAGCAAGCTGTGACTGCATCGCTGAGGTTGTCCACGGGTTCCCTTCCAGCTTTCGCGGCCAATAAGCAGCAAGGATCGGCACAGCTCACTATGAACGATTCGATTGAAACCCAAAGCACACTAAATCGAGCACCGGTCCTGCCGGTGAGGGATGGAGCAGCTCCTACAACACTAGATAAGACAGCTGACCAGTGTTCGAGGGACCTGTTTACCAGCTCATTTATTTCGAAGCTGAGAATGCCACTGCCAGCTACTGGTCAAATTCTGAGAGGTGCTTACACTAACGACGAGCTTCTGGAAATGCTCAGCTCCGATGAAGAGTCCGAACTGCAAGAGATGGTTCCGGCGACCGTCATTCGCGCCAACTTCATGCTAGATTCTGCTGGCAAAACTGAGTACACTGCCACGAATAACTAATTGGGCAGTTAAACGTCGTACCTCCCACCACAAATCACTTTGACAAGTGAAACTCCGCTTTGAGCGGACAATCAGCAAACCGGAACAGATTTGCCACATCACAGCATACGAGCGTGCTGTGCAGGCCTCCGTTGATGAAGGAAACCTTCTGGACCCGAGCCAACGGAAGACCAAACACTGCCCCATTCGACTGTTGCAAGTCTCATTCTGTCGCAAACTGCGATCGGTGCAGTTGCGCCATTAACGACCTGGGACCTAGCTATCGATGGCGACGGCCTGCACACGAAACCAACGAAACTCCCACTACATATTACGGTAGCCTAGGATCACTATCTGTGGCAAACCTACTTAACCTTCTCATTCCAAAATATACCCGGTGCGAGGCACCAGAGCAGGAAGAACCTCTGTGTTCTGGGATAGCCTGCTCACGTCAGGTTATGAGCCGAACCTCTGCTCCGACCAGTGAAGACTTCGACGCTTCGCGAGGCGACGTAGAAGACCTAAGCGAAGAGGCCGACGCGCGAGGTGCCGACGCCTTTGAAGACGCCCGCGAGGAAATACGAATAGGTTTCCCTGACGATCTACGCTTTAATCCCTCGGAATAAGTCACCATGGAGCAGCACGACCAGCTCCAGTTGATTCGTCAGCTGCAGGCAGATCTGGCAGCCATGAAAAGCCAATTTGCAGCAAGAGCTCCATCAATGTCGGACACTAGCATGGAATCAGCCCCTCCTTCGCCGAAGAAACCCAAAATTAAGGACGTGCGCTGCTCAAACTTCAAGGGAAACGAGGTTTACCCTGGTTTAGGCGCCGGATTTGAAAACTTTATCCACGAGTTCGAACACGCAATTCGAACCGAAGGGCTAGTGAATGGCTCAACCTGGACCAACGAGCTTAAGGCGTCGGTGATCGCTAACTATCTGGAAGGTAAAGCGTCCAGGTATTACCATAAGAAAAGCTCAGAGTGGCAACGACGTCACGACGGTAAAAACATACCATATTCAGAGGTGAAGCGCGCGATGCGTGCAGAATTTGGCTGTATGTTAAGCCAACTGGAGCTCAGCACCAAGATGCGTTGTAATAAACGAAAAAGTGACTCGTGGCACGATTACTTAGAGTATTTGAACTTTATTGAAGGACTTATGGAGGGAGACCAGACGAAGCTAGTGATGGAAGTATTTGGTAACCCCGCATGCCCTGAACTCGCAGCTACATTTCTGGCGGCCGTACCTGAAGACACTACGGATTATGCTACAGAAACCGACCGCACGAAGCGATTACTGTACAAGCTTAGAGACGATGGACGACGCCATAGCAGCAAGCAAGATGACAGGAAAATACGTCAAGGTGACCACCGCAACGAAAATTTAAACGGTGTACGCGGGCAAAAACGCAACAATAGCCAAAGGGAAGAACGATCGTGGCGAAACCATAAAAGCAATGACGAAGACAGTGATTAACAGTCTCACCAGCAGAACAATGGTCAAGCATTTGCTGCTGCTTCTGGAAATCGACACCAGATTCGATGTCACGTCTGTAACCAGCTCGGGCACAAGGTTTTTACATGTCCAGTGGTGGAACATGCCAAGAAACTAGCATCCACAACCAGTAGTGCGCATGTTGCGACGGCGACTGACAATATTGCAGTCAGTACCGGTAGTGTGAATACAGCCACAGCTGAAGAAGGAGACAACAGTTCTTCTAGCGACTCTGACGATGAAGCCCCCGTCTGGGTAGCGGCTAGCACTACCGACTCAGCCAATTTCTTCAAGTCGAGCGAGTTTGGACCATAGATTCTGGAGCAACACACCACTTGTGCATGAATCGCAAGCAACTTTTCGCAATTAAATCAGCATTTCTCTCTGTTCGAGTCGCTTATGGCAATGTTGAGCTCGCTACCAAAAAGGGCAACACTGTCGTCACGACAACTACGCGTACTGTAGAAAAGCATACTGTCCTATTAAAAAATGTGTATTACGCGAAAGGTATCGATCGCAACCTCATATCGGTCGCTCAGCTTACACAAAAGGGATACTCCTGCGAATTCGGGAAGGACCTGTGTACGAGAACGAGTGATACGGGCAAGCAGATTGCTGAAGTGGAAAAATGTTCGCTAAACGGACTTTGGCCGGTCGGTATCGAGGAAGCTGCTGCTTCTTTTGCAGAAATGAAAATTTCTACTCTACGACAGGGGCTTGAACGACTTGGTCACGTGAGCTACCAGGACCTTTTTCGCATGATGGACAAGAAACTTGTCGGTGGCATGGTGGTATCTAACAGGAAAGTGGATTTCTATATTAACTGTGCCGAGGCGAAGCAAGCCCGCCGACCCAAGAACAAACACGACACGTCTGCTTCTGCTCCGACGAATGAACCGGGTGCAACCCTGTGTGTAGACCTAAAGACCGACATGACTCCAGACCGCCTCGGTCACAAACACATCCTGACTATCGTGGACCACGCCACAAATTTTAACCGCGTCTACTTGCTCAGTAAGAAGAGTAAAGCTGAAGAACACTTGGAGAACCTCATCAGTGAGTTCGAACGACAGTATGATACGAATGTGAAAGTGGTTCGATCTGACGGTGGTGGTGAATTTATCAGAGGAAGACTGAATCGTTTCCCAATCGTGGAATTCGCCATCAACTCACCGAACGTGACATGTCCTCTTCTAACGGAAAGGCCGAGCGCTTTCACAGGACATTGATGGACTCCACTAAAGCTATGCTTTGGGCTTCTACATTACCTCAGAGATTCTAGTGCGATGCCGTTCTTTACGCCAGCTACATCCGGAACTACTTGCCTACCCGTGCGAATGCAAACTGAGCTCGCCTATTGAGGCTTTATATGGAAAAGTGCCTAGTGTTTCGCACATTTTAAGGTTTGGATCGAAATGTACAAGTCATATCGCCCATCCTTCGAAGAAGTCGACCAAGAAACGTGCTGAAAAAGGAATTGTCATTGGTGTTGACTCTCAAATGAAAGCGTACCGTGTTTACATCCCGCGCACCAAGCGAGTTATTTCGACGACTCACATCCAAAACATTGACCGACTGGATACGCGTGCTGTGGGGCGATATATGGACGCTACCGACGCTATTAACGCTGATGAAGCCGCAAACGAAGGTGACAGAGCCACAGAAGATGTCTCTAGCCCTCGCGAAGAGTCTGAACTAGGCGAAGCTGATGTGGGGAGCCCAGTGGAGAACTAACAACTCACCTCACGTGTCATTCAACGTATCTTTGGCCTCAATCGCGGTAACAGTAGTCCAGAACGAGACGATTTTCAACTACCTCTATCTTTCCTCGACGAATCCGCTACTCCTGTGACTGCCTTGCTGACAGTAGCGCCCCGTGAAGGAACCGCATTTGTAACTCTACTGGAATCCGATAGAACTAAGGTACCTACGACAGTCGCAGGAGCAATGAACAGCCCGTACTGCCGTGAATGGATGCAGGCGATGCAGGAAGAGCTCCACGCGATATCCAGCAACGCCACGTGGGAAATTGTCGACATTCCTTCCGATGGAAATCTGATAACTGCAAAATGGGTGCTTAAGATAAAATTCGACAACAAAGGAGAACTGGAACGATTCAAAGCTCGGCTTGTAGCGCGCGGCTTCAACCAGAAATATGGAGTTGATTTCGAAGCGACTTTCGCACCTGTACTGAAGATCGCAAGTCTACGACTGATTGTCGCTCTTGCAGCATTGTGGCACGCTATTGTTCGCCAAGGAGACGTACCCAACGCTTACCTTCGAGCTAACCTGGATCGACCTATCTACATGCGAGCCCCTGCTGGTCTCCGAGTATCAAAAGGCAAGTGTATGCTGTTATTAAAGAGTCTCTACGGTCTTAAACAGAGCGGGAAGCTCTGGAACGATACCATCCACACCTACTTGCTGGAACTCGGCTTCGAGAGGAGCCAACTCGACCCGTGCCTGTACTTTCGACGATACAATGGCAACCTCACCATACTCGGCCTCTATGTCGATGACGTAGTAGTAGTCAGCCAGCGTGAGAGCGATACCAATTGGACAATGAAGAAGCTAAGTGACCAATTTCAAATCAAGGACATGGGTCCCGCCAAAAGATGCCTTGGGATCAACATTGCGCAGAGCACACCGGGCATTTATATGGATCAAACTACAAGCATCGATAGCTTACTGGCGAAGTTAGATATGGAAAATTGCCGTCCTGTGAAGACGCCCATGAAATCGACTCAAAACCTACACAGTGAAGACTGCGAGCCGCATTTTGACACGAGCAACATGCGAGAGACCATTGGCTCGTTATTGTTGATTAGTACGAGCACTCGTCCTGATATCATTATGACGGTGAACTACCTTGCCCGTTTCGTTGCCGCACCGACTATTACTCATTGGACAGCTGCCAAACGAATCCTCCGGTACCTGAAGGGGACTCGGGAGCTGAAGCTTGAGTTCCTCCGACCCCAGGCACCCCAACACAGAATTGATGTAGCCATTTACAGCGATGCTGACTGTGCAGGCGACAAGGACGCTAAATCTACGTATGGTGGTCTGCTTACCATGAATGACATGCCGATCGCCTGGTATAGCAAGAAACAATCGACAGTAGCTCTATCAACGGCAGAAGCGGAGTATATTGCCGGAGCAACTGCAGTCCAAGACTGTTTGTGGGTGAAACAATTGATTGACGAGCTCAAACTGAGAGTCAAAGGTGATAATGTCATCCTACACGTTGATAATCAGAGCGCCATCAAAAACATGGAGAATGACGTGACAACCGCCCGCATGAAACACATCAACATAAAGTTCCACTTTATTCGTGACGCTATTCGCAATGAGGGAATCAGCATACGCTACTGCCCAACTACGGAGATGAAAGCTGATATCCTGACTAAACCACTCGGTACTACACTGCATGGACGCAATGTGGCGACGCTCAAATTGATCACGTCATGACCAACATACATCTATATCACGCCTGTCACATCGAGGAGGAGTGTTGCAAGTCTCATTCTGTCGCAAACTGCGATCGGTGCAGTTGCGCCATTAACGACCTGGGACCTAACTATCGATGGCGACGGCCTGCATACGAAACCAACGAAACTCCCACTACATATTACGGTAGCCTAGGATCACTATCTGTGGCAAACCTACTTAACCCCTTGGTTCCCGACGTCGTAACTTACGACATGACTCTTTTTTTATGTCGTAACTTACGATATAATTGGAATAACATTAGAACATGGCTCAAAAATGGAAATCCTTTACTTTAATCAAGTCATTTGAAATCGATAAAGTTCAACCGGTAAATGAGAAAAATCCAAAAACGAGCCAGGGATCAGGGACGCGCGGAAAAGATGGGATACGCGGGAAAGTATCCATTTGCCACTCAGTGGCCCACAGCCCATTACAGAATTTGCTCGATGGCTCGCATCCGGCCTGGAAAACGAACCAAAACAGCCGCCGTTGCTGCGGTGGCGCGCAACATTGACTTTGGCCACTTTTGGCGACAACTTCGAGCTGTGGAATGGAAGTACAAGCGACCAACCGGGATACAAACTAAAGGGAAGTACGTAAGTGCAGATGGTTCAAAGGTGTTAGTTGGAGAGGAGGCTGTGGTGGCGTATGCATTAGAGACAGGAATATTGGATGAACCGGAGAGCGCAGAGGAAGCCAACGCTGCAGACGATGAGGTCGCTGTTGACGTAGTAGCCGACGATGACGAGAGCGCCGCTGCCTCTGCTACTGAAGACGCCGTCACTTCCAGTAAAGACGCCGCCGATAATTGTTTAGAGGACGTACGTGCGTCGCAGATCGACACAAGTGCTGAGCTGTCACAGCAGACCATGAATGATCTGTTTGGCACCCCAAGCAGCTGCAATAGCTCTGAAGTCGAGCTTTCACAGGCAGCAGTTACCCGGGCTTTTAATTTGTCGCCCGGAGAGCTTCGAGACGCAGCGACAAACCTGCAGTTTCTGTCATCTGGACCCGAGAGTGACGCTCAGTCGGATGTTGGCGCTGCTTCCCCGCCTGACAGTCCAGTGCCCGCACAGCCTATAACTGTGTCGACCGCCCTACCTGTAACTGTGCCCGTCGCCCAACCTACACGTGAGCCTGACGCCCAACCCGTACGCAAGCACGCTTCCCAACCTGTTCGTGTGCCAGCTACGCCGACCTGTCCTGTCCTACGCCCCCGTCATCCTGTCAAGAAGGATGTAAATTTTGTGGCTGACGACGAAGACCTGAGTGACTACGAGAGCTTTAGCTCTGGAGACAGTGATGACGACATTGAAGAAGACAATGATGACGATGATGGCAATGATTGTGAAGTACCTGAAGAATTGAATGAGCTGTCAGAAGATGACGCTGTGCCAATGGACGCAGCGTTCATTGACTCACTTCAAGTAGGCAGTGATGCCCTCAACAGTCAAGCCAAGCAGCAGCGTGAGGACGCGCTACGTTCAATGGAGTGGTCTCCAGTCACTCACGAGTTTGAGGAGGGTGTCGAAGCGTACTCTGGTCTGAATATGGAAGAGGCACGACCGGTCGCTGAGCTACTAAACGTTTGCCACTCTCCACTACTTACATTCTTTTACTTTATGCCCAAGTCGCTATGGGTCAAGATAGCTGCAGAGACGAATCGGTATGGTCTTCAGCAAGTCACCAGACGTGCAGAAAGAATTCATGCAAAGCAACACGATCGGAGAAAGGAGACGGTTAAGCAGATTAGTCGGCGTTTGAAGGCAAAGCCGGGATACGAGACGCACGAGATCTTACACGTGATAGGTCTCCTGATTGCGCGCATGCTCTGCCCGCAAAAGCGACGTTTTGCCGCTCACTGGTCGATGGTGGAGGATGGGGCCGTTCCTGCAGGTAATTTTGGAAGGTTCATGGGCCGGAATCGATGTCAAGACATGTTGCGCGACTTGCACTTTGTGGACAACGAGGCGGAGCATACGCGAGACAGGCTCTGGAAGTTGCGAATGGTAGTCGAGACAATGCAGAATCGTTTCTTGATTGCGTGGACCCTCCCGGCAGTGTTCGCTTTTGACGAGGGTGTTCTGCCTTCTACTTCTAAAAGAAACACGACTAGAATGTTCATGCCCGATAAGCCTCATCAATATGGCTCGAAAATGTTTATGGTGTGTGATTCAAGGACCGCGTACTGTCACAGGTTTTTTTTTTTACTTACGTCGTAGGTTATGACATTAGATTGGTTTCTCACCAATTGTGTCGTATGTCACTAGATTTGAGCTGTATGCGGGCAAAAGACGAGATGGAGAGCATTCAACATTTGACCATAAGACCGGTGCGGCTGCAGTCGTTAGAAATTTGAAGACAGTGCTTGGCCCCAACACCCGGCTTCCATGGCACGCAGTAGTTATCGACCGCTTCTATTCGTCAATTCTACTTGCTATCGAGCTACTGGGCATGCAAGTGTACGTGATAGGCACGATAATGACCAACCGGCTTGGATATGATGCAAATGTCAAAGAGAAACGCAAGTCACGTCCAGCAAGCGTTCCCCGAGGCATGTTCACGTTCTTTCGTTCTGTCGCCATTCCAAATATGGTTGCATTTCACTGGTGGGACCGGAAACCTGTGCATTACCTGTGCACAGGCTCGGCAATGACAGAGACGACTATTACACGAAACGTCAAGCGCGTTGGTACAATTACCGTGCCCTGCCCGGCGGCTGTAACCGACTATCAACGTTGGATGGGCGGAGTTGATGTGCATGATCAACTCCGCCTACAAGAGTACTATTTGCAGAAGTCTACGAAGTTCAAGAAATACTACAAAAGCCTTTTTTAGGCTTCGTGGATTTGGCACTTGTAAATGCGTTTAATTCGCACAAAGAGGCTGCACGTATCGCTGGAACGCCGGTGATGAAGCGAGGAGAATGGTTCGGAGTCCTGCAAAACCAATTACTGCATCTGAAAGTGGAGGACTTCGCTGGTATTGTTGCAACACCGACACCTAGCAGCAAGAAGCGGAAGCGCCCCCAACTACGTCTGACACATGCTGTCGAGCAGGCCGACGACTGGGTGACCGTTACGGGCATTCAGAAGCGTCGCCAGCGATCTTGCAAGGTGTGTGCCCTGTTGCGCACGGATCGAAAGAAGAAGTCGTTTGCTACAACTTACTTTTGCGAACGCTGTTCTATCAAAGTGCTGGCTGTGCAGCAAGATACGACGTCAGTACAAGGGTGTAGCTAAAACGTGCTTTGCGATCTGGCACGACGACTTCGACTGCGGCCAAAACATTCCTGCAACACTGGGAAAGAGAGTTGTCTTGCGACGCCCGGGGAAGAAGGCAGGTGTGCACAAGAAGACCCGTCGAGAGTTGCGACTTCGTGAAGATGAGGAAGACGGCGGTGATGAACATGAGAGTGAACAAGAGTAGGCTTGCCAGCGTGACATCAAAAGAGTGTGGGCGCTTGTCATGTCGTAATACACATTTCCTTGAGCATCTGTACTTTTTGTTCTGTCTATTCTACTGATCTGGATTCATAAAACAGCTCTGTGCACCACTTTTTCCCCGATGTGCAGCAGATCTTCCCGCTGTACTTTCTAATGTGGGGCAACTTACGACATACAGTGTTTTCTGCTAGCTACTAAGTAGTATAACTTACGACTTCTGAGAGAGCAACCTGTCAAAAACTTATACACCTATACGCACGTCGAGCATATGCCACATACAAACAAGTAGTGACATGGACATGTCGTAAGTTACGACATTATTTATCTCGTTTTCGATACATTTCGCCGGGAACCAAGGGGTAAACCTTCTCATTCCAAAATATACCCGGTGCGAGGCGCCAGAGCAGGAAGAACCTCTGTGTTCTGGGATAATTTGCTCACTTCATCGACTTCTAAACGTTATATTTTCCGACCAATTCGGGAAGCGCCTAGGTGTATCAGCTGACGCGGCAACGCGCGAACAACTCGACGTAGAAAAGGTCAGATATTCTGGCAGGATGTTGGCGTTAGGTTTCGCAACAACACGAGTGATTTCAACAATCTCTACGATGACGCCGCCAGCGACCCTTATTTTGCAACGATAAATCATTCCGTTGTCGTGTAGCACGATTCGGCAAAGCTGTTTCCAATGTAGAAAATTATTAACCGCAGCTACATGAAGGCGAATTCAAAGCTCTACGTATCTGGCCAGAGCTCTGACGACGTTTTCGCCTATTTTGAGGGCAACTTGGGTGCTCTCTGTCTCCGAATCTGCACCAAAATGAAGCCCGAGTTGGCTGCATTTGTGTACGATGGTATGCATGCAGACGACGAGATTGACTCAATAAACATCCGTGAAAATTGGGCTCGTACGCCAGAAAAAAACCCTGGTGAAATGGCAAGATCAAGTCATCAAGACGATCGGCCGTATGACCGACTTTATTGCTGGAGCGCCGTCACCTGCTTTGGCGGCTTCACATAAACCCGCGGGTGGGGGCGACAACGAGGCCCGGCTGATTGATCGGATACCAAAGCTGCATTAACTGATTGACCAAGTCAAAAATAACCTCCGCAAATCGGAGCAAGAAGGAATTGCTGACGCCGGAGAAGCCAAAAGCCTTCGCATGCATCAGTCGCGTTTGCAATGCTACGAAGAGCAGTTAGAGACTCTGGATTAATGGCTACACGTTTGTAGCAACATCGACATGAGCTGCATGAGAATGCTTCGTATTTAACGAAAATGAAAGTTGAGACAGTATACTTACTGGTTTTCGGCATCTTCTCGCTCGCGTCGGACACTGTTGAGACGAGGACGCAGAATCGATCCGCGCTCAAGTAACGCAACGATTGCATCACGGAACCCACTCGGAGCTGTTGTATTGGTCGGTGTCAATGGATAGGTCGGACAAGTCGTACAATCATCGATATCGTGACGCGACTCGCCGATAAACCGATGCATCCGGTGGTCGATCTTGTGCTAGCCTGACTTCTTCGACTCCCACAGCTAAATCGTCATCTTCTTTTACTCTTTAGTTTCTGTTCTCGCGGAGACGCTGGTTAGTGCACCTGTTATGAAGAATGCACGCTGCTAATATTGTTCAAGGGACTCGTTTAAACGCAATCTTCAACAAAGCCTTGAAAATTCTCCACTTGCAAACCAGAAGACCAAAAGCCATCTTAACGCGGATACGAAGCTGGCTTAGATGAAAATTATAGCAGTTGGCTCGAATGAACATTATCGCTATCATGGCTCAGACGAAAATTATAGCTATCATGAGCAGTCGTAAAAATCCGTGGTCGTGGAAACGGTGTTAGAAGCTGATTTGAGTTGCTGCGGCATGACGAGTCACTCCCATAGCATGCCGCTTGGAGTACTCACCGCGGTGAGCGGGATGTCGCTCTCACGCATCAGGATCTGATAGTATCCGTCTACCAAATCCAGCGCACTGTACAGTACGCGTCCGACCATGCTGTTCAACAACACATACTTTTGTGGGATTGGTGTCTGGGTCGGCACCGTCGCGTTGTTCAGCTTGTTATAAGCGTGAGCTAGACGCCACTTTCCGCTCGACCTCCGAACGCAGAAAGTTGGCGTCGACTGCGGGGACTTCAACCCCCACATCATGCCTGCCTTCGCTTTCGCAGCGAAGAAGACACCGATGATCTTGCACTGTTCGCGTGGAAGAGGCCATTGTCTCGTGGCACAGTACTTCGTGCCACACACGAGATCGATCTCATGCCGTACGCCTCGATCCGGTGGGAGTTGGGTCGGTGAATATTTCTTAGCCACGTCCGCATACTCCGTCACCAAAGCATTCATCGGATCATTGGGATTCTTAAGCATCTCAGAACCCAAGCGCGTCTGACGCTACTTGCTCAGCTCTTTCAGGACGTCATCATCCAAGGCAGAGGAGGAGTATAACTCCCACCGAGTGGCCTCAGGTCTTATGAGCACCATCTCGGCAACCAACCCAGCCTTGAGGTTGACCAGGAAAGATTCGACCGTCATTTCCTCGAGGTTCAGTATCTCTGCAACCTCTGACAACGGTGTCAAGTGGACACCAGATGCCTTGACGGGTAAACCGGTCTCGCCATCGAAGATGTGATAGCACACTTCCACTGGCTGTGTCGGAAGCGTCCGGGCCCTGGACGCCGAGTCGCTTGAAGCGACATCGATCTGAACGAGGTTCAGATCCAACTCTCGGCGGCGGCGGCGTCGTCGTCGACGATGACCGTGACGTGGAGCTTTGTTACCCACGTCTGGGAATGTCAGAGCGCGGACATCCGAGGCACTCGAGGCCTCGTGTGCTACTATGTTACCCACCCAGGAAACGTATCCGACGTCTTCTTTTTCAGTTAAGGTCTGGGCGACCGTGTGTGGAACTCTGTTACCTGCCTTGTACACGCTATTACGAGCGTTCGTGACAGATGCAGCTGTCTGCGGAACTATGTTACCCACTTGTGGACCTAAGTTACCCATTTGGCCAGTGCCTCCTCTGGCCACCGCCACCATCGAAGCGTCCGCGGAGTCACCATAAACGTTGACGACTCCCAAGCATCTGCTGGATGCTTCGGTACCCTGGCAACCCTTGCGGACGCCCCGGGTGCTGACAGAGCTGGGAACCTGACTCATTAATGCTTTGTCAAACTTCACAGGGCGGCTGGCACCGATTGCCTTGCCTCGACAGTCGACCCAGGGCTCGTGCTTTTCGAACCAGGGCCATATAGCAGGGTTCCATGTCGAGAGTAGTAAACTGTTCTAGACTGTCAAATTCTTCAAACTTGGCGGACAGACCCCCTTGGACGTTGGGGACAGTGACGACCTTCCCGTCGGCCAGTCGCAGTGACACCGTCCCTTTGTCCTTTCTTTCTCTCAAAGCATCGGACAACTTGTTGCTATTAGGAGCAACCGTCTGGCGGCGTTCGAAATTCTTCGACGCTTCAGAATCGATCAAGATCTAAAGGGAGTGATCGTATCCCCGTACACATCCGTGTTCTACGAGCAACCCGCCGCTGCTCTTCGCCGATTCGAGAGTGCGAGGACTCCCAGGGGCTAAGTCCCCGTTGTACGCGCTACCCGCGCACCCCTCACGAAGACTTAGTTCTTCCCCAGAAGGGCGCCCCGCCCCTACTGGTCTCCGGCGTTCCCCTGTCCCCGGGATCCTGGCTTCTGCCAGCGACCCTTGAAGACGGGCTTGGGAAAAGTCCGCCTGCGGAGTCTCTCCACGGGGCAGTCACGCTTGAAGTGGCACAGCTTCATGCAGCCAATGCAGCGAATGTCGCGCTGCTCGGCGGACCCGAGTTCCATGGGAGCTGGTCCGTTGGGGTTTGCTCGACCGAAATTCGATAAAGAATTCCCAGGCCATGCTGAGGCCGGCGTGCGCGCCTGGCGAAGGCTGTATTCTTCCTGAAGAGCCACTTGAATCGCCACTTCGAGGGTGCTTGACTGCACCCGGAACAGCTGAGTGTGCGCTGGGCCCAGTCGGAGGCCGTTCATGAACACAGTCATCTTAACGTGTTCGTTGAGTGGGTTTCCCACTATGAATGCCGTAAGCTCCCGTATCCCTTGGACGTACTCGTGCAGCTCGCGCCTTGCTTGCTTGCATGAGAGGAAGCGCGAACGCTGCTGGTACTCGTAGTTCGCCGGGAAGAACGCGGCTCGGAGCTGTTCGCACAGCTGAGCCCAGAGCCTCCAGCGTGTACACCCAACGCTTAGCACGACCGCTAAAACTGGAGAGTGCAAAAGCAACACGGACCTGCTCGATCGAGATCAGGGCCGCGCCCATCGCGAGCTCTACCTCTCGAGCCCAAAAGTGAAGGTTCTCATCTTCCTTCCCTTCATACGGCTTAGCCTTCAGCCGGATTGGTTTCAGGTGTGGCGGGTTTGTTTCCGCCGCCGGAGCCTGCAGGTTTTCCCGCACATGTGTGATGAGCCCTGCTCGTAAGCGTCAAACGCATTGGTACGCTCGAGCTGCTCGGCCAGTGTCGAAGCCACCAGGCTTTGTAGAACCTCCATACTGAAGATGCCAGCCATCTTCCGAACCGACTCGAGCTGTGAGGCCTTCAAATGGGAGAAGTCGCTCCTATCCTTGGCAACGAGTTTCAGAGAAGCTCAGGTAGTCTACCCGCGGTGGCGTGGATTGTCTACAAGTGCTACCAAGTGTGACGGGGTCACACAGCACCTTGCGCTAGAGGAAGTTGGCTTCCGAGAGCTTACAAACTCTCAGTGAACGGAAGTTCACTGACCCCTTTGCCTAAGGGAGCGAAGTGACCAATTTAAAGTAAGTTGTAAGCTGAATATATTTTTAGGTAGGCTAAGCTTGACGTAAATATACAAACTAGAATTCACCAAAAAAAAGCAATGTCATCAGCCAATGGCTGGCCCTGGTATCATGTACCATTTGTCCCGAAGTATGACGTGTCACACTTCATGTAACTAGGGGTACACTTGGGGCTACGCACCCCGTTACATTGCTGGCAACATCTGACAAATATTGATAAAATGTCAGGAAAGGTTTCGGCAAATTTGGTTTTATTCACAATATTTTGAATCGGCTGTGCAACTTTTCCAAGATTGACATACCAGAATGGGGCGTCAGCGCCAACCAGGCCACCGGCAGCGCGGTGCTGGCACCGTGAGCGTGTCGAAGGGGGACACCATGCGCCAGGGCGTGCTATGCAAAGAGTGGCAGCGCACTCCCATGCAGCTGCTTCTCGAGTTCTGTCAGTCCAAGAAGCGCCGCAACGCCTTCTACGCGCGAGCCCGGAGCAAAGACTCAGCCAAGTTCCGCATGCGCTGCGTTCTACCGGACGACAAGGACAATAGCAAAGACCTGAGCTTCTGCCCTGAGCAAGAGTTCGAGACGCAGGAGGAGGCTAAGCACTGCGCCGCGTTGCTGGCGCTTAAGCACGTCGAACCACTGCGGCCACACGAGAGGAAGCTACCGGACCCGTACCGAGACTTGTGGCTAGCATTAGGCTCTCAGGATAGTCCTGCAGATAAAGGGTCAGGTCCGAAGACAAAGAAAGGTAGGATCAGGGCTCAAAAGGAGGAGAAAGAGACTAAAACTGAGTCTAAAGACGAGAAGACCATCGATTTTTGGGGCGGAGATGTCGAAGAGGAGGTTGTGGAGAAGACAAATGGGAAGCTGATGACTTTGACGATGGACAGGAAGTTTGCGTCTCATAAAGAGTTTGAATCAGCGAAACTTGCACGCACTCAGGAGAGGAACAAGAAGCAACGATCGAGGGAGAACAGGGAGAGAGCCAATCTGCCCAAGCAGGTCATGATGAGTGCGCAGTGTAGAGAACTCATTGAAGCAATTCTGAGGCGACTAGGGGAGACGCAGAAGGAGAACAACAAGGGAACACTTGGACTGGACGAAGACAACGACTTGGAGCTGAAAGAACTGGAAGAAGAAGAAGAGTTCCGGAAGAAGGCGACCCAGAGACTTAAAGCGATCGGATTTACCCCAGCGCAGACCAACGGAGCGTTGCAGAACTTCCCACGCGGCTTCACGGTGGGCGATGAGAATGCTGACGATGCGCGTATGACTGCGATCTTTGACTGGCTGTGTTTGAACATCCCTGAAGGAGACTTGCCGAAGAAATTCAATCCGGAAGGCACGCAACTCGATGTGGTACTCAGCGCTTCGTCTGAAGAGCAGTCACCTCGTACGACTGTTCTTGTGCAGCGTCTGATGAAGTTTGGCTACGATCGTCACGACGCTGCGGCGGTGGCGACTGAGTTTGTACAGGAGCATTCTGATATGAGTGACGAAGAACTGAAGATTCCTTCGATGGCTACACTGTTCGCTCTCGTGGACAAGCTCTTCCCACATGTCAAAAGACATTTCGGTTTGGACGAGATCGACGGAGCTGTCGAGGCTTCTGACGAGCTGTTCGACCAACGACAAGACGAGATTTTCGCCTTGGAGGCTATTTATGACGAGAAGTTCAAAGCCTCGGCACTGGAAGACGCTCAGCTGCTTGAATTTGAGGTGACCGACGCGCTCCGCCTGCATGTTTATCTGCCTAGTACGTCCAAATATCCGTACGAACTGCCGCTTCTGGCGTTAACATCGACGGAGGCCCAACACCAGCCTCATCTCCTTGCGGCGTGTGGAGAAGCACTCAAGAGCTGCATTTATTCCAGAGGTGAGCCGATGCTGTACGACATCTACGTCGCGATTGATACCTACTTGCAAGACAAGAAGCGGTTGGCTAGCAGTCCACCCAGACTTCAACTATTAAAGAAGCCGTCGGTTGTAAAGGAGGTTGCAGCAAAACCTGCTCGAATCTCCACTAAAGCGACATCAAGCAAGTTTAAAAATCGGAAAAAGAAGGGCGGCACTGCTGGAAATTACAACAAAACCCAGACGAAGCGCGTAGACGTGGAAGCTGTTCGCCGTGCGAGTGAGAAGCTGCTCCAGTCGAGGAGAGCGAAGGACAGTCAACAGAACTTCCAGCAGATGCTCGCTGCTCGTGCAAAACTTCCTGCTGGCAAGGAAGAGACCCAGGTGATCAAGTGTGTGCAGAACAACCAAGTTGTTCTCGTCTGTGGCGCCACAGGTTGCGGAAAGACGACGCAGATCCCGCAGTTTATCCTGGATGAGTACATCAACCGTGGGGCTGGCGGAGAGTGCAACATCATCTGTACTCAGCCACGACGTATTGCCGCTATAGGTGTAGCCACTCGTGTGGCACAAGAACGATGCGAAGAGATCGCTGACGTGGTGGGGTATCAGATCCGTATGGACGCCAAGAAGTCGTCAAACACGCGACTTTTATTCTGCACGACTGGTGTCCTGCTTCGACGCTTGCTCAATGATCGACAGCTGTCAGGAGTCTCACATGTGATTGTTGATGAGGTTCACGAGCGCAATGTGGACACGGATTTCCTGCTGTCGATTCTCCGTGACTTGCTACCTCAACGTCGAGACCTTCGCGTGATTTTGATGAGTGCTACGATGAATTCCGAGCTGTTTGTCAAGTATTTCTCATCGATTCCAAGCACGCCGTGTCCTGTGCTGGACATCCCTGGCTTTACCTATCCGGTCGAGTGTAACTTTCTGGAAGAAGTTCTGGACCAGTCTCGCTACGAAGTGCCCAAGTATTTGCTGAAGGAGAAGAAGAACAAGAAACAGGATGGAAAAGACGAAGAGGAGAAGCAGAAACCACTGTCCGAGATGACGTCAGAGGAGATTGCAGCGCGTGTTGATGATTCCAAGATCGACTACGACCTTATCCTGCATCTGGTGCGTCATCTCGTTCTAAACAAGTCGCAGAGCAGTGGAGCGATCCTCGTTTTCCTACCTGGCACTGCTGAAATAAAGCGTCTGATAGAGATGTTGACACATGGCAATGGTGGGCTCTCATCCAAAGTCTGGGCTCTGCCTCTGCATGGCTCCCTCTCGGGAGCTGATCAGGCGATGGTCTTCAAGTCTGCGCCTTCAGGGAAGACCAAGGTCATTGTCAGCACAAACATCGCCGAAACATCTATCACTATCAACGACATTACGGCTGTGATCGATTCTGGAAAGGTGAAGGAAATGGTGTACGACAACCGAGCTCGACGCTCTCAGTTATTGGACTGCTGGGCTTCTCGTGCTGCCTGTGACCAGCGAAAGGGTCGAGCTGGACGTGTGCAGGCCGGAACATGCTATCGATTGTTTTCTCGCAAGCGGTTCGCTGCCATGGACGCGCAATTGTCTGCTGAGATCCATCGTGTGTCTCTGGAACAACTGTGTCTACAGATTAAGAAACTGGAACTTGGCTCGATCAAGGGGTTCCTGTCCAAAGCGATCGAGCCGCCTAAGGAAGATGCCATCGATGCTGCTGTCCAAGAACTGGTCGATATCGCAGCGCTCCGAACCGTAGGCGAGTCGCCAAAGAACAAGCTTCGTGGCAACAATGACGAAGAAGTGATCTTGACGCCGCTGGGTAACCATTTGGCTATGTTGCCGCTGGATGCTCGCATTGGCAAGTTCCTGGTGTACGGATCCATTCTACGCTGCATCGAACCTGTCGCTATCATCGCTGCCTGTATTTCTAGTCGGAACCCGTTCTTGATGAGCATGTCGGACCCGGAGCTGCGTGCTAAACAGGATGCACTCAAGAAAGAACTGGGTGGCAGCTGGAAGAGCGACCACTTACTGCTGTGGAAGTTAGTCGAGCGGTATTCGCCTCTGCGTGGACAGAAGTCGAAGCGTGGATTCTGTCGTGACATCGGTCTCTCGTACGACACGATGGAGTCGATCTTGGACTTGAAGCAACAGTACTTGCAGCAATTGGACAATATTGGTTTCTACGAATCATCAAGCGCTGATCACCTTAATGAGAACTCGAAGGCGCCTCGTATCATCAAGGCTGCACTTTGTGCTGGTCTGTACGCGAATGTGGCGCAAGTGGTGTACCCAGAGCAAAAGTACTTCCAAGCTGCACACGGTGTAGTGGAGGAAGATCACAACGCCAAGCAGATCCGATACTTCGTACGCTCTGCAAGTGAAGCTGGTCAGCGCGAGCGTGTGTTTCTGCACCCGTCGTCGTGTAACTTTTCCCAGAACAACTACGATTCGCCGTGGCTGCTGTACACGGAATTAGTGCAGACCTCCAAGATTTTTGTACGTGAGAGTACTATGGTGAATCCGTATGCGCTCTTGCTGTTTGGAGGCCACCTAGAAGTCATCCACGAGAAGAATTTACTTACACTTGACGGCTATATACGATTCAACGCTGTGGCTCGTATCGGCGTGCTGATCAAGTCGATCCGCCAGCATTTGGATCGTCTGTTGATGCAGAAAATTGCGGACCCAAGTGTTGATATCGCGCAGAGTGAGTTGGTGACTGCTATCAGTCAGCTGCTTAAAAGCGAAGGCATGTACACCGATGCGTAGACCTTCTCTTAAGACTGTTACACGCAAGTTGCAAGGACAACCCAAAAAAAGTTACGCTTTTCTTCTTCTTTAATGTAGGAAAAAATGGTACATGTACTGCAGCAACAGCTACATGTACATGTACAAATCACTCTGACGAGGGGGGAGAGAAAGTCTGACAAACTTGTGGCTGTCCGACTACTGCAACAAGTAATGCACGAATGTGCCAGCTCTCACTAAAAGACGCTAAGCCAACGTGCATATTGGTTGCCAATAGCGATGGCTTCCTGTTTCGTCATCCCACTCGACTTCATCGCCTGAAAAACACCATTTACAGCTTCTCCCGACGTTTTCTCCATCTGTCTCCACTCTTGAAATTTCGGGAATATCTCATGATCTCTCATTCCCGACAGCTTGAACAGATCGGCTTGCTTCATATTCTTCGCCTTCTTCGCTTGTGTTGCGACAGATCTTGCGGCCGCTGCCTTTTTTAAAGCCTCCGCTCCTGGTACGTTCTTCTTCAAATTTTTCAAAAAAGAAAAATTAACAGCTCTCTCTTCATTCGCGCCGCTCTTGGTTTCTTTGAGAGATCTCAGAAAAGGTTTTTCGTCGCTATCAATCTTCTCGCTTACCGATGTTGTGTGCTCCATTTGAGAGGAGACACCTTTTGAAATACCGACCTGCCTGGTTGCACAGTTAGCAACACCAAGCAAGATGGCAGCAGCAACAAGTAGCACGAGCTTGGACGACCCCATGCTGGTGATAGTACTCGCAGGGTTGGCTCGGGGAAACTCTGTTGCTGTCGACGACGAATGTTTCGGAATGGAAATTAGGCAGGCTTTACAGCGAGCTTTGTGGTTTCAACTTGGTCAGATCCTGGGATTGCTCGTCATGCCGTTACTTTGTGGCGTAAAAGAGGACATGACTTGTCAACACATAATAATACTTACGATTACTGCGTACCGTGGTAATCGGTAGAGCACGTAAAAAAGTAATACTACGTAGTATTGCTCTAAAATGATGTGTTTACGCGCATTCCATTTGATACTAATACTCGGTATAGAGTCTCTGGGAGTCTGCTATCAGCGCGATATGACAACGCTGTTAAGTACATGTACAGTACTGAATTATCCGAGCTACAGCTATCCACTGAACTAACAAACAGAGATCGTACTCATTAGGGTACGCTTCATATTTTTATACCGAGTCCGGCACAATCTTGTTCTAAATGCTATGTTTACAAGTCAGGTGCGATAGTTCTTCTTCGTCGATGAGCTTTTTTAAATACATGTACCGGTAAGTTGAAAGAATCTTTTACACATGTATAAGAATCGACGGTTTTCTCGCATTTGCGCCGGACGATGTAGTCCATCATGGACAGACTTTGCTGGAGGAAAACTAACGGCACTGCCGGTCCTCGGATTAACTACAGTGACTATTTCGTGTGTTAATCGGCCTTTCCAATCAATTATTCTGCTTAAACTAATTATTCGCAACAGCCAGTTGCACAAGCTACTTGGTTTTGGAGCGAATTAATCAATACGAATATGTATCCCTCCGTCTGAGAAGCCTCGAATAATAGGACACGGCACGTTGTCTATCTAATTAAAGAACACTGATATTTTTATAAATTTAAAGATTTATAGTAGCAGATAAGCAACGGAGATGTTTTTAGGACAAATATGACATTTTAGGACTCGTTTAGGACGTATTCTTTTCTTCCCAATACAGATTTCCGATCCGTCCATACATACTGAGGAATGCTGCACCCCGCAACTACGGTCGTTAGCGTTTAAGTCCCACTCGTTTCGCCGGGGCGGAGCACAGCACGTGGATATGATGGCCTCTAACATCGCTGGATCTTCGACCGTGGTGCCTAGAAAATGAACACAGCGAACAAGGGCTGCAATTACATCTTCAACACAAGCCGCGAAGATCGCAAGGTTAGCAAGGCTCTCACTGGATACAGCACCACCGCTACGGTGCCTTTGAAGGACTTACAGTATTTCGACGCGCAGACGCACGAGAAAATCGAAGCTGTCCAGGCGTACCTATTCGCAACGTGCTTCAAGCTGAATCAAGTTAAGTACAACGTGAGTCTGTCCTTGATTTGTTAACGGATTAACCTTCTTCTCCGCTATCCGCAGCTGAGGAGGCCCACCCAGAGGGGCCAGCGGCGAAGCGCTTGGACCAGGTCTGTGTACGACTGGCAGGATCGTCGCTTGCGGACTTGCTTGCTTGGTCGACCCATCTTTCTGGCGCTGCCTGCGAAACGAACCTGACCATAGACGACAGAGACACCGCACCACCCAAGCAGCTGAGCCACGACAACACGCTCATTGAAGACCAACGTAGAGTGATTGACCAATTAGTTCAGCTAGTGAAGCGCCAAAATGAACGCATGGGTATCCTAGAAGCTAAAATAGAGGGCGGCAAACAGAGTGACAAACGTCAGCTGAATCAAGATCAAGAACAAGAGCCAAGCATTCCATCCAAGAGTCGATGAACCTCCGTCACTCACTTGCACACGACGTGGTACTGGTGGTAGTCCAGGAGGCTTGCTGGCCTGCTGCTGCGCCAAAGCAGCAGCACTCGAGCGCAAAACAGCTTGACGCATTAATGAAACTCTTCATTGCGGAAGGCTTCTTTCTAGACCCAAGCGCTGGCGACTTCCACGACAGAGTTCTTGCATTGGGTAAGCAAGCCGATACAGAGGTGCTGGGCTCCTGCGCAAGCGTAATAATACGTCGCGGGGATCAACCTCCGTCTGCAAGCACCCCCATGACATTAACGCTGCTGGTGCACTTAACTACCGGATCGTGCGCCACCACAAGCACATCCAAGCCGGTACTGTCAAAACCCCGATCGACAAGACATGCTTGGGCCTGGGACTACGATACTTTGGAACTATAGGAAGCCAGGAGCATACATCTGTAATGCATATACGTACATCACAATTAGCAATACCACATCGAATTACAGCAAACAAACCTGGTACAGCAACGCTCACGAATCCTCACCCCGAATCAAAAACAGTGGCGACGACTGGAATCGAGCCAGAAATTCTCGAAGTAGTACTAGGTGCTCACCATGAGCTTCGACGTCGTAGAGGTGGGGGGGGGGGAAGACAGTACGAACCAGTTGGCTAGGTGAGGAGGATGTCGGGGCATCAGGAGCTCTGCGTAATAAGACTGAAAAATAGACGAAGGAGCCGCGGCTGTTGCTGTCGGCGACAGAGTGCGGAGTGTGCCTCAGTGAGCACTTAATGGTATCATTTTATTGGTGGAACCTTGACCAATGAAGAGTGTACAGCAGTGACTGGCTGTCGGCTTTCTCTTTATCCGGACATAGACTTTTTATCCGAATCCTCTCCATGATGGCCCTCATTTTTTATTTACCAGCTTGAAAGTACATAGCTCTCGAACATATTTTACATGGTAAGCAAAATATGTTCGAGAGCTATGTACTCTCCTACAGGCCGTTTCAGGCGATTCTTAGCCGCCTATAAACTTGACACATCACGCTCTCTTTTGCATCCCTCAATAAGCATAGAGGCCATTTTATAAAGTTTCATGGGAAAATCACAGATATCTTGTGATTTTGGCACAGGTCCAATAAGGTCATACAGTGAGGAAACGTGAAGGACACACTACCGATATGAATATCACACAAACTCATACCCGATTTAAAACACACTGGCAGTTAAAGGGCAGCCCTTGCAGCCTGTCTGATGGAGCCCAAACCCATGTGGCCGCTCTTCGGTCGTAATAATGTGCACCGATGGTTTGAGCGACAAAAATCAAATGTGCTTTGAAGGTTGGACCAGCGAAGATTCGATGTGCCCTGAAGGTAGCAATAGTGCGGGGTCGTCATGTCCCCGACAAACATCATTCCTTTCAGTCGGCCTCGGCCTCACCAGTGCCGCGCTGTGCCCGGCACCTACAGACCAACGATGACGGGACTTGTCGCCTCAGAACCTTCCTCGGCGTCTCTTTATGCTGGGGATAGACTTGAGTATTATTCTAGGGCGTTCGATTTTGGAGACACTTGAGGATATCGGTCGACGATCGTCTTGCGTATCGGCGACGACATTAATGCCGATTATCCAATTAGACACAGGAGATGTGATGCCTCGAAACATGATGATGCGGCTACAAGCTGACCGATTCGGCAATCGCTTAATGTCAGCTTACGGTAAATGGCGCAAACTGAGAACATACAAGCTTATTCCTGGCGAGTGGAATGCTCTTACGCGGTCCAGCTAATTTGCTAGGGCGTTGACGTTAATGGTTAGAGCTGCAGTTGAATCAGCTATCATGCAGCATCGATCTGGATGCGAGGAAATGTGGAAGGGAGCTCCTACTCGGAGGGCGAGCCTCACGAAGAAGCCATCGATGCCACTGAACCGACTACGACATCCAGCACCACCGTGTGTAGGGCAGCAGTGGCGGACGACGCGGTTGGGTATTTATCTAGCAAAGGCAATGGCAATCTTTGCGAGGATATTGTAAATGAGAACTCCTCGACTTTTGAAACTATAGCGACATCCTATATTGCCGAAACCATCCACGACGAGGGCTCCATCATCTCTACACTGGTCCTTGGGCCCGAAGAAAACGATGATTACAGCACAAAACCATCTGAGAAACAGCACCAGATCCACCAAATTACTGTTACATCGGTGGAAAGACACCCAGGACCTCCAACAGACAGGGGCCTGGCCGAGACAGGGGCTTATGTGAGCTCCGTGCCAACGCGACTCGAGCGAAAGAAAATTCGGCAGTAGGCAAAGAATGCCCACGTTATGGCATATGCCTCGTTCGAGGAAACGCATCGCTGCTGAGCTCAGCGACGCCCGACCAGCAACGTCTTGCAGCACAAGGGTTTATGGAACGCGAGCTTGGTGATGCGAATCGGCGGGTATCAACGCCCTCGCGTCCATCCTAGAATAATATCGTCAAGCTGGAGACGTCTACGTATTCTGGCGCCGGCTAAAACCGGCTCCCGCTAAATCGGTGGTTCCGCGAGATCGACATCGCGATCGCCTCGCGACTCATCGAGGCACATCCGCCAAGGTGAACTTCCTCCTCTCCCGGATAGCCAGGAAGATGGACCCTTGGCAAGTTTGTTATCGCCGAGGCTTTCTTAACTCATCAGAGCAACTTGCGCCTCGCGTTCGAGCTCCCGCAAGATGAGTCTTGCGCTCGTGCAGAGTTCGTCGCTCTTCGGCAAGGGAAGTGTCCATGCGTGATTACGTCCAGAAGACGCGACATCTGACATCATGCATCATGACCAAGCCAAACGACATGGCCTCGCAAGTCCACGTATTTGTGTTTGGCATGCGCGAGGGGATGACGCGTTATTGGCTTACCAGAGCTGAGCCCTCCTCTCTCGAGGAGACATTTGCACTCGCGATTCGCGAGGATTACATGGTCGCTGCATCGTACACCGCAGCCATACCTGTGGAAGCCCGAGAGCCTACCCCCGAACCCATGGAGATCGACGCCATCAAAACGTCGAGCGATCGACGTCGCGGGTCCTACCGCGGTAGCGCTGGGCGAAACAATCGTTCCCTCATCTGCTTTCGCTGTGGGAAGAAAGATCACCGCGCGGCGGAGAGCTGCGCGCCAGCTTCCGCCGTCGCGCACGCCGACGCGGAACAGTCCTCGGTCGCTCATTAACAAAACGACCAGGGCCAGTAGCTGCGGGGCGCCCTACTGGCGTTAGCCAAGGACCGGGCCCTCCGGTGGCAGCCCAACCTTCGAGCCCACAACTTATCTCGCGCGACGTGTTTGGCGGTACTACCCAAGAGCGCCCGCGTTCGGAATGGTCCGGGCGAAATTCAAGTTAAACTCGCAGGTGGTAAGGCTCGCTGCGTTGCGCGGCGTGACGTGTCCTTTTCGTACACACTCGACGGCATTTGTAGCAAGGACGGCTTCTTGGTGATCGAGATAAATTATTCGTTTGAATGCATCAAGGACACCCCATGACTTGCGCGATATTAGCCAGAGATTGACTGGCTGGCCCAATCGGTCAAGCGTCGACGTGGATTCGACGTGAGAGAGGTCTTCACACACCTCTCGGTGGCGCCAAAAGGCTGGTCCCACGTCACAGCTGTGGACAAAACAGCAACGATGCAGGCAGTGCACAGAGCGTACTGCGACACCAGACAATGACCACTTCCCCATGATCAAGTGAAAGCGATCGATGAATTCTTCGAGGGCCGCCGAAAGGCGTGTCACGTGCGCGGGAGTACCTCGCCCCATTCAAGTCCAACGTTCTGCTTGAAGAAAGCTACATGGGGGGCATTGTTCACGCATTCAACAAATTGAATGATGCCACTATCACCGCGCAGACTTCGATCCCTCGGAAGGACATGGTACTGGACTCCATGGCTGGCAGCGTTATCTACAGCGCCATCGACCTGACCTATGGATTCTATCAGATCCTGATGAGAGCATGTGATGTGCCTCTCACCGCCGTAAGTACACCGAGCGGGATGCTCTGGGAGTGGCTCGTGATACCACAGGGTCTGAAGAACGCGCCTGCCACCTTCAATCGCGTGGGTTCCCATGTGCTTCGTCCGCTCCGAGACTTCACGCCGAGTTACTTCGACGACATCTTCGTGCACAGCCGCACCGAGGGCAACCTTAGTGCCGTGGAAGTACATCTGAAACACCTGATGCAAGTCTTCCAGGTGATGCAAGAGAACAAGCTCTACGGAAACCTGAAGAAATGTGTCTTCTGTGCACCGAAAATTCCGGCGTTGGGATGCTACGTGAGCAAGAGCGGTGTGCGCGCAGATCTCGAGAAGGTCTCGTCTATCTGTGCTTGGCCAACGCCGACTGAGTTGCGTCAGTGGCTTGGCATGGCCAATTACTTGCACAAGTATACGAAGAATTACGCTGGGTTGATCCAGCCGCTGTCCTCGCTGCAGAAGAAGGACGCGACCTGGGAGTGAAAATCAGACCCCCAAGCTACATCCGTCTCGGCGAAGAAGAGCTTGGTGTCTGCGCCAATCTTGAAACTTGCTGATGACTCGAAGCCATTTTACGTCGTCTGTGACACGAACGATTCTGCCATCGGCTGTGCGCTGATGCAGTTTGATGATGATGAGCACGAACGGGTTACCAACTATACGTCGCGGCAACTGAAGTCAGCCGAGAAGATCTACCCAGTCCACGACAAGGAGCTCCTGGCAATGCGGTACGCTCTGATCAAATTCAGAGTGCACTTGCTCGGTGAACAGTCGTTTGCGGTTTACACTGATCACACATCGCTGCTGACAGCGATGAAAGCCCTCACTTATCGCAACGGATGGTCCGTTGGCTGTCCTTCTTCTCCGAGTACAACTTCGTTGTTCAATACAAGCCGGGCTAGAAAAACATTCTCGCCGACGCGCTGTCACGGCACCCGAACTACGATCCCCGTGAAGCGCTAGGACATCAGGTGGCTGATGAGGACGACGACGAATGGGCGGTCTGCGTGTCGTCAGGCATCAACGTGACGCTGACCACGCCCACGATCCCGCTGGGCGACGAGATTGCAACAGCGTACGATTATGGCCCTATATACGGTGCCATCTTGAAACACCTGCGCTCCTAGTAGTGCTACGCTAAGTGCCCTGTCAAGGACGACGCGTAATCAGATCGATCGGTATCGACTGGACGGCAATCTGCTGAAGTACAACATCGACAGGTTCGATGGACCTCGGGTCGTCGTCCCAAACGACACCGATCAACGTGCGCGTATAATCCACGAGTACCCTGACACCCCGACTGGAGGACATCTAGGGTCGCGAGAAGACGTACGCGGCACTGTCGAGAGACTTCTATTGGCCACATATGTAGAAGTGGGTACGCAAGTGGGTCCGCACATGTGAACTTGCCAGCGAGTCAAACCGTCTTCGACGTCTCAGGCCCCATTGCGCCCTCTTCCGATCGCCACGGAAGCTTGGCGCTCCATTTCGATGGGCTTCATCTTCGGTCTTCCGCCCGATACAGCCGGGCGTACGGGTGTACTTGTGTTCGTCGATCGTTTCAGCAACATAGTTCAAATCGTTCCTGTGGCAGCCTCGATCACCGCGGAAGAGTCCGTGGCCCACTTTGTCGACGTGATTTTTTGTCACCACGGCCTGCCGGAGTCTATCGTATCTGACCGCGACCCGTGGTTTACATTCGCATTCTGACTACGCCTCTTCGAGCGCTTGGGCGCTAAACTGCCGATGTCGACCACGGCTCATCCGGAGTCGGATGCACAAACAGGACGCGTCAGCCGAGTTTTTGAAGACGTTCTCCGCAGCTACACGATTTCGTACAGTGGCTGGGGCTCGTTCCTGCCGCTAGCTGAATTCGCGCTCAGCAACGCCGAGCCCGCTTCGACGGACCTGACGCCATTCTTTGTGAGCAACGCTCGACACTCACGTGTCCCGGCCCTTCTCGCCGTGGGCCACCCGCGGATGCTGGCGGCTCCACCCTTCGCGGGGGTAGAATCTCCTTCGGTCTACATGGATGCTGATGCTGCGGTCAGTCCTGCAGACAACGAGTCCGTGTCGTGGTCCTCACCGGTACGTGAGCCAGTGTCTCAGCGCGCACCATAACCTCACTGGTGTCAACAGGCCTGCCGGCGCATTTGACTTCAGGGTTATCTTCGGGTGTAGCCAGTGTGAGCCCCTTGACTCGCCCTCCGTCCAAGCAGACCATCGAGACTCCTCGGCGTACCACATCTCCGATAACGAGATGGACATCGCAGAACTTGATCGATCCAGGCAGCAAGGCTCGCGAGCAGGATGTTACCACGGCCAATTATACACCGAAACCCTAGGTTCTTCCAGCTGACCGCTCGACAGTTGCGGAATTTGTCATGCAGAGGCAATCCGTCTCAAGATTCGTCCGCGACGCACTGCAGACCGCTGTGGACAAGCAAAAGGAACAAGCAGATAAGCACGGTCGAAAGCACGTGAATGTATTCAAGATAGGAGATCGCGTTCTCCTACCGACCGAGGGAATCCGCGCTTCTGTCGTAACCAACCTGGGCGCCTACAAACTTTCTCCACGCTTCATGATCCCTGAGTAATCAAGGCTGTGGGCGACGCCTACACCCTGGACATCCCGTCGCCACTTATACACCACCCGTCTTTTTACGTCGGGCGACTCAAGCGGTACTTCCCTGTGACGATGCCTTACTTGATCCAGAAGACAAAGCATGCGTCGGGCGACCATCCCGACGCCCCTGACGCGCCAGAGACCCGTCAGCCCCAGCTCTCGCGGACGATCACCCTGCTAGGCAGAGCCAAGCACAGGCGTCTGCAATCCCTGTAGGCGAGATAAAAACTCCCGATTCGACTGCCGAAGCTTCGACGCAATCTGCTCAACCCGCCAGGCACGATCTTCCGCCCGCTAAGCCCCAATCTGAGCGTCCCACGCACGGTTCGAAGCTGTCTCCACTTCGCCCTGGACGTACAGGGTGTACGTCGTTTCACCGTGAAGGCCCACCACCGATAATTGACTCGGTGGGTGATGCGCGCTGGATTGTGGAGCGTATCGTTGACCACGAAGATCCCCACAGTTCGGCTGCTCAGCGTAACTTAAGTAGTCCTACTTCTCGCGCGGCCCCGACCGCGCGTCGCTATCTGGTACGTTGGCCCGGCTATCCTCCAGAGCATGATACGTGGGAGCCCCGCGCCAACCTTCTCCGCGACGTTCCGGACGTGATCCACGCGTATGGCATCAGGCTACTTGCGAATAAGCATTCTGCGGGTCACCACGCGGAGACCGTGAACGAGATCGAGAACGCCCACGCCCACGCCCACGATTCACACGAGGAGGCGACAGCGATGCCGCGCTCCGACGCGTGCAACGTCGGCGTGAGCTGCCGCAATTAGCCGCCTGATCCATACTTGACAGGGTGCTTCCCGATCCATCCTGACGCTTCTCCGCTGAGTGGCCGCTTAGCGAGATGTTCCCTCCATTTGCGTTACGTCGGACGGGTTGAAGTACCACAGGACTCACATCCCTCTCTCACGTGCACGAAGCAGAGTTAATCCCTATCCCACGCGTTGTTGGAGACCTTCACGCGCAGCTCCTCAATCGAATGATCCGCGAGGATCTCCTCGCAATACGCCAACCAGTCGGCATAGCTTTCTCCAGCACGCGACATCCGGTTCCATCGTCGGGTGAAGGTACACCAGCAGCGACGAAGTCCCCACGATCAGCGCCTTCGATGTACTTCTTCCGCGTCGCGCGGAAGCGACGGAAGTGGTTCTCCATAGTGTCGAGAGTATTCGGATTCTCCGCTCCTGACAAGTCGTACAGGTTCCAGGGAACCAAAGCGTCATCCATCACGCGCGACCGCGTGCTTCCGGTACTGATCCTCGTGACTGTCGGCTCTGCCGGTGTCTCGGCTGTCTGGATCACCGCCGCCGTTAGTGTGTCGACGCCTGCTGTTGTCACCAGCATCGCGGTGGTGCTGACGCCCGTTGACTGCGTCGTGTTGTCCTCCGCATCTTCGCTCCGTTGGGTTTTTGAATTTTCTTCAAATGTGTTCCGTGCGCTTACGTTGCGTAAGGGCAACTTAGAGGGGAGGGTGAAGTAATGGGCCCAACCCAATTACATCAGTAGGTAGATATTTCTTTAGTTATTAAATAAGTAGATAAAGTGTTCCGTGCGCTTACGTTGCGTAAGGGCAACTTAGAGGGGAGGGTAAAGTAATGGGCCCAACCCAATTACATCAGTAGGTAGATATTTCTTTAGTTATTAAATAAGTAGATAAAGTGTTCCGTGCGCTTACGTTGCGTAAGGGCAACTTAGAGGGGAGGGTAAAGTAATGGGCCCAACCCAATTACATCAGTAGGTAGATATTTCTTTAGTTATTAAATAAGTAGATAAAGTGGCACACGGGTAGCGTGTGCCAAGACGTCATCATCTGATTGGTTAATAGTGAGGTGCCAGACTCATTTATTGAGCAATCAGGTGTAGACATGTATTTTAGTGGTTCACACGAGGCCAGGGGTAGCCACCCTGGTCCTAAATAAATCAGAGTTGAATTTGACACAAACCTAAGATTTGGTGTTATTATTGCGAGCTATAGTGTAAGTTAGTTACGGTAACGCTTACCCCGTTACAATCCCCCAAGGGCTACTTCAACACTTCCATCCGAGCGTATTTGGCCCCCATTTGAGCCGACGTAGCAATCCCTTCCTTGCTGCGTTTGTTAGGGGCTACCGGAAGGCGCGTTGGTGAGAACGCCATCACACGAACGATATTCGGTTCTCCAGCACTCACAAAATCCAATTCATCGCCACCCCCGATGAGCAACATTTTAGTTTGTGTCAACTCCTTCACTCTCCGTATGGGCGTAGGTGCTGGTTTCATCTCGAACAGGAATGGCTTCGAGCTGGGCGAGTGATCTTGGCAACACGCAGCAAACTCTCGCAGAAGAAGCTCCATTTGAAGACGACGTCTGAGAGTATAATTCCTCTTTAACACGGCGTTAAATGTTCCGCGGCATTATTCGTAGTAGCAAAGCCGATAGGAGTCGCGTATGCCTGTCACGTACTGAACGGACCCTCGAGCCATTGGGCCTTCATGTACAGTATACACAAATGAAGTCGAGAATTAGTTTCCCAATTCTCCAAAATGGTCTCCCGCATGAGCAAAAATTCGTCGTGGCTCCTCGCGAAGTGAAGATCGTATATGTCTCTCAATACAAAGGTCGCTAAAAGCGAGGGAAAAGGCTTCATCGCTATCTGTACCTTTTCCATTACATGATAAAAGCACAGAGAAGCTGAAATTTCGGGTTCCAACCAAACACAGTATGCAACGGATTGCGATGGGCCTTCTCCCCGTCCGCCATAGCGTACTAAGCCACAAGCTCCTTTTCAGTGATACATACGTATAAACGCCTCAGCGACATCAGTACCTCCTCGAGCACTGCCGTAGTCTCTTGCGAGACTACAAATAGCGCAACCAATTGGAATTCGCGAGAGCGATCTGAAATGCCTACGAGTACCATAAGGTAGTCCACATGATTCGTTTTATAGGTGGGGTCCAAATGTAGTACGAAGCACTGAGCAGGTTGCATCAAACGCACCATCAGCGCTTTGGTAGACAGACGAATAACGAAAGTCCTCTCATCGGAACCATTTCCGACGTCCAGACTGCCCTCGTCGTCGTTGATCCACCCAAACGCGAGCGTCTGTGTCGTTTGCCGCTACGGATGCGGTCACTCAACAAGTGGAGCTGGTGAACAACAGGACTAAATACTGGATCGATGACAGACATTGGAGGGGAAGAGAACGCGGGGAACAGACCCGTGCCAGCAACTTGTGATTTCGACACGTACATAGAGAAGTAGGGAAGGTGGACCTGTACGATTACAGCGGCTTGCACGACCCGTTGAGTGACGACGAGATGCGGAGCTTGTTCCACCGACACCGACGGACGTGTAGCAAGCCAGCCGCGCTGACATGGAGCGTGACACAATACTCGCTGGACAACGCGTGGACGTCTTTCTTGAACCGCTGGAATACAGAGGGCGCCGCCTAATTCATCTCCACCTCGAAAGACGCGAAGCGAACCATGAAGAGCGCTCGGAGAGCGCTCTGTCAAGGCGGATTCACAACGTGGCATATGACGCCGACCGCGGCTGCAGTATGTGCATTACACCAGTAAGTGCACCTGGTGTTCGGACAACGGTCACCCGAGACCCAGTCAGGGTGCGTGGGAGCAGGAAGTCGCAGGGTATCCAGTCTCCGAGGCGGAGCGGGAACTTGTTGGGCAATAATGTAGGGCGATGAGCGATGTTAGGCGCGGCGGGCGGCCGCGCCACCCGGAAGACCTGTCGTCGTTGGAACGGTTGCCTTGTACGCCGCCACGCAGACCAGAACGCCCTCGAGAAGCACCGCTTGGGGCTCCTAACTATCGGGCATTGGACCAAGTCAACGCACGAGGTATTGGCAATGCGGAGGGATGCGCGCGTACGGTGGGGAGTGGCATGGTAATCGTCGTGCTCCAAGATCGCCTCCACAATATGACGGACATGGCCAGGAGTTTCAACGAGAGATGGAGGGCCGTCACGCTGGAACCATGCAGCGTGGTCAGCGCGAGGAGGCCGAAACCGCTCGGACCCGGCGGCGCGCTGTGGAACGGCTGAGCCGTCTGGAACGCGAGATGTCGGAGTTGCGCCGGGAGCTGGAGGAGCCTCCACGCCCTGAACGGGGGCATTCTGATTGGTGGGAGGCAAAGGCGCGGCGCTAGGGATGGCGGGTAGGTGATAACGTCGGAGTCGTCCGACGTAGAAGGTAGGATGGAGGCGTAGTGTGCAACGGGGTTACATGGTGTGGGACACACAGGGGTACGGAGTACCCGGAGAGTTAACAAACTCTCAGTACATAAGTTGGAGAGTTAACAAGGTCTCTCAATACGTTGGCTGAAAGCTAAACATTATGCATTTGATTAGGTTTAACTATGCTTGATAATTAAATAGATACATTTACCCCTAGGCGGCTTGGCCGCAATAATAGTAAATAAAACACTTCTAGTTTTGAAGCCTAAAAGTTAATGTATTAACTTTAAGCCCTGGTCTTGGGCTGTAAGTGTCCTTTGGATAAGGAACTTAGTATTAGTGACTCTTTGAGTCGAACGTCTTCCTCTGACGCTAAAGCTACGACCCCCGCTGCACTTGGTAGCACTTGTAGTCAATCCCGCTCCTGCGTCGGTTGACTATATCCTCTGCGAGGATGGAACACCCCGTGTTCGCGAATTTGCCCCCGGCGCAGCAGGACGCGCTTACTAAGCTTATGCCCTTGCTTGGCCCGGAGGGCGTGGCTCATCTTGCATCGCAAGGTCCAGAGGCGGTCACCACCAGGCTGGAATCCTTCTCCCGCTACGAGAACGCGCTCTTGGAGCACGTCCAAGAGAAGATGAGCGCCGCAACGGCGGCGGCGTCGATGATGCGTGAAGAGGCTATGAGACTGAAACCGCTCATGGTGAGCGTAAAACCCTTCGAGGGGTAGGATGGAGAGAACCCTCCTTCTCTGGACCCGTTAGGTCGAGATGGTCATGGGATCGGCCCTGCTCCAGTCTGAGCATCAGCGCGTGGTGCTGGTTATCTCCAGGCTTGGCGGTCGCGCTCGTGAATGGGCACTAATGTGCGGCACGTCTGCTGACCCTGCATTTCCCACTTGGGATCAGCTGAAGCAACAGCTTTCGCACGTGTTCGCGCCGCCTAATCAGGCGTACCGTATCCGATTGAAGTTCTTGCTACCCGCCAGGGTAAGAAGGAGTTATTGGACTATGTCCAAGAGTTGAGAACTCTTATCGCCGGAATAGCGGCAGACCCTCTTCCGAAACCGGTCAGCGTGACCGTGTGTTCATGGAGGGAATTCGTGTGAGTGCAGCTCGAACAGGAGTATTCCGTGTACACCCCAACTCTTTCGAAGAGGCGGTGGATGTGGCGTTGAATGCGGAGCACAACGTCAGGTCAGCGTGACCTGATTGGAGCGCTGGTAGCGCGAGCTCTTCGACCGGTCCGGAGCCGATGGACCTCAGCTATGCTGAAGACGAAGAAGCGGGGCTTCTTGCTGCGGAGCAGCGCCCCGGCATCCAGCGATGCTTTGTGTGCAATAGCACTAAGCACTCGAGGGCCTATTGCCCACTGCACAAGAAGTGCGAGGCTCCAGCGAGCCAGCCCTTCGGGCCATCGCCGGGAAGCGGCAACTCTCAGTAGAGACGCGGAGGAACTGAGTTCTGTTGTGCCTCGCGGAGGTAGAGGGCAACGGTGCTCAGCCCTGAAGAGAGCTGAGCTCTCTTACGAGAAGCGTGTGTGCAAGCCAGGCTGGCTAGTCGTTCAAGCGGACGTGAAGGGCTTTGCAAATCCATGGAGAGTCTTTATTGACTTGGAAGCCTCGGGCAACTACGCCAGTCGCTCCATCCTGGAAGGGAGTCAGCTGTATGCTGAGGCACAGGAAGTGCCAACGACAGATACGATCTCTGTCCGTCTCGCGACGGGGACACTGGAAACTGTGTCGAAGGTCTCTGTCGACCTTGGAGTGACGTTTGAGGGCTTCGATAGCGTGGAACGCTGTTTGGGCTTAGCCCGGGAGGCGAGGTATGACCTCATCCTTGGCATGGCATGGCTGGAACGCCATGAGCCATGGATCGACTGGAAGTCGACAACGCTGGGTACGTCGCACCCTGCTCCTAGTGGAGCCATGGTGAGGCATGAACCCACCTCTGCTAGGAAGCAGAAGCGCGTTTGGCACGATCACGAGGCCGAGGCGGCCGTAGTGCTGGGCATTGGTATGTCCGTCAACGAAGTTGCTGTTTGCCCTCAAGTCGTACGTGGTGTGGCACGCTATCCGCGGAGCGGTGCAGGTCCGGTCAATGACCAACTGCTGGGTCCTGGTGAGGACAAACGCGGCGTGGCGCGTAATCCACTGAGTGGTACGGATCTGGCCGATGACCTACCGCTGCGTGACCCGATGGTCGCGGTTGACTGCGAGTCGAGGCATCATAGGCGTGGCCGAGGAGATGCAGGTGAAGTGACACCTAGCTCACTGTGTGAGGGTCAATGACCTCTTGGCTTTCAGCCGAGTGTCTTGCGAGACACTGTATCCTCTTCGAGGAGTGATGGTGCTGATGCACCCGGTGGTGGTGACGGAGATGTCGCCACACCGCCCTCATCCGGTCGGGCTCGGTCGCGGAGGGAGAGGAGAAGATAACGCAGGGCGTCTGTGACGTCTTCGACGTCGGACGAGGTGTCCAACGTGACGAGCGGTGATGCTCCACGTGATATTGCTGTGAATAGCTGTACACACGTGAACGGAGTGACGGGGGAGATAGAAAGCAACATCAGCCTTGACACTCTGCCCGCTGCAGATTCTCTGCTAGCGCTGGACGAGATGTCCATTGCCGAGTTTGGCGAAGCCTTAAAGGCAGGCGAGCTAGCCGAAGTGGTCCTGCTGGGACCTGAGGAGGAGTTGAACTCCTCATCCGTCGTGGACGACGCGGTCCTAGAGGACACCAAGAAGGCGCTGAGCGCAAGAGGTGGATCGGCGATCCTAAATGATCCTTCAGATCCCTTCTACCCTGTGGTGAAGGAGTATGGAGACGTTGTCTCGAAAGACCCACCGACGGGCCTGCCTTCGGATCGAGGCGTGTATCATGAGATTGACCTGGTTCCTGGAACCAAATACTGCGTAACAAGGCAATGGCCTTTGCTGAGAGAGCGGTGTGACGTCATTGACGCACTCTTCCGTGTGAAACACGAGGCAGGGATGGTGCGTGAGAGTAAGTCTCCGCACTCGACACCCACGTTCTGTGTCAGAAAGCCGAACGGCAAGTGACGCATTGTTCATGCTTTTAACAAGCTAAATGTGGCCACTATCCCGACGCAAACGCCGATTCCTCCCAAGGATGTTCTGCAGAACAATATGGTAGGCTGTACGTTGTACAGCACACTCGACTTGGTCGATGGTTACTACCAATTGCTCATGAGAGCGAAGGACATTCCGCTGACAGTGGTGAGTACCCCGAGCGGTATGCTCTGGAATTGGCTGGTCATTCTCCAGGGGCTGTCAAACGCACCAGCAACGTTCAATTGTCTCGTGACGCAGTTGTTTAGACCCCCCCCCCGGGCGTACGCTCAGACGTACTTTGACGATATATTCGTCCATAGGCGTGCTGAGCACGGAAAGCCGGACGTGGAGAACCATATTGACCACTTGCGAGCGGTTCTTGAGTGCATGCGCACTAATAGGCTGTATGCCAGCTTGGACAAGTGCGTCTTTGGCGCGGAGGAGATACCTTTCCTCGGATGCTTCATTGGGAAGCGTGGCTTACGGGCAGACCCTGTCAAAGTCAAGGCCATCGTGGACCGGCCGGTTCCCAAGAACAAAAAAACACTTACGCAAGTGGCTAGGCCTAGCCAATTACTTGCACAAGTACAGCGCCAACTACGCGGAGATGGCTCGGCCATTATCAGATCTCCTTAAGAAGGACGAACCATAGTGCTGGAGCAACGAGCACGGCGGAGACTTTGAGGCTGTGAAGGAGAACCCCCACCAGGCTCCGATTCTTGTGCTACCGGACCCGGATCGTTCGTTTAGTGTCGTCTGTGACGCCTCCGATTTTGCAAACGGTTGTGCGCTACTACAAGCAGACGCAAGAGGGCGTCAACGCGTGATTGCGTTTGAGTCTCGCCAGCTCAAAGCTGCAGAGAAGAACTATCTAGCTCATGATAAGGAGCTACTTGCAATGAAACATGCTCTAGTCAAATTCAGGGTACACCTGCTAGGCTCTAAGCCTTTTGTGATCTTTACAGATCATGCGTCGCTACGCACTGCGACACAGTCGCCTTATCTCTCTCAGAGGATGGCAAGATGGCTTTCCTTCGTTGCCGAGTACAGCTTCGAGATGAAGTACAAGCCGGAGCGGCTTAATGTAGTGGCCGATGCCCTCTCGCGCAGGCCGGACTACGAGTTGGCTCATGTCACGATAGTGACGTCGTTAGTGCCTGACTTGATACGCGGAGCGTATGCTCAGGACGACATGTGCGTACCGCTGCTACGGGTTCTTGGAAGCGAACCGTTTAAAGACGCTGACAAGGAATTTTCTGGGCGCTTACGCGCGAGGCTGCATCGATACTCTATGACGGCGGCCTCCTGTATTACAGCACCGACGCTGAGGACAACCCTCGTGTTGTCGCTCCTTGTGATGAGGATCTAAAGTATCGAATCCTCTATGAGGTTCATGATACGCCCGTGGGCGGGCCATTAGGTCGAGAGAAGACCTATGTCTCTGTGGGATCGATGTACTGGTGACCCAAGATGTATCAGTGGGTTGGCATCTATGTATGCACGTGTGAGACGTGTCAACGGACAAAGTCCGCGCCGAGCACGGCAGCGCCATTGGCGAATTTGCCTATCCCCAAGGGATGCTGGGAGTCCATGAGTATGGACGTTGGGTTCGGCCTTCCCAAAGAAAAGGCGGGAAACACGGTTATTGTGGTTTTTGTAGACCGATTGAGCAAGATGACTCGTTTAGCGGTGATGTCGGACACCATTGATGGTGAAGGTACAGCTTTGCTGTTTTAATACCGAGTCTTTCGCCACCATGGCTTGCCTGAGACAATTGGCTCGGATCGAGACCCGCGCTTCACCGTGAAGTTCTGGGCGTCCCTCTTCAGAGTGCTTGGCACTCGTTTGGACTTGTCTACAGCAGACCATCCGCAGACCGACGGTCAAAACGAACGCGTTAATCGCGTTGTGGAGGATATATTCCGAAGAGTATGCGCTGAGGCGCCAAAACGCTGGAGCCCGATGCTCCCACTCGTTGAGTTCGCATTAAATAATGCAGTGCACGCCTCGACAGGCTACACACCGTTCTATGGAAACGACTTGGTGAACCCTCGCGTCCCACTGATGCCGCCACGCAGTGGGTCAGGGCTTGATGGGGGAGGGATAGCCGAGCGGCTAGATGATGTCAGCCCTGTTGCGGTTCGCGAGCAAGTCGATCGCTTTGTCTTTTAGAGACCGAGCGTTATGCGTTAAGTACGCGACGCTATGGCTGAAAGCCAAGACACGCAGAAGGAACATGCAGGTGCCAAGGGCAGAAGCAATGTTGAGAGGTTTGAGGTCGGTGACCAAGTTTTATTAAACGCTAAAAACCTACCTACTCATGTAGTGTCTGCAGTCTTCAGGACGAAGTTGAGACCTCGGTTCATCGGACCGTTTAAGGTCGTGGCCAGGAAGGGCCTAGCGTATACGCTCAACCTTCCGAAGAAGATGCGCACGCATCCGGTCTTCTATGTTGGCTTGCTTAAGCCATATCAAGACCCTGCTCAGGTGAGCGCGGAGGCGTTAGCCCCAACGGTGGCTGGACCACGGACAGCTGCAGGGCAGCAGGTGGTAGAGCCACGGGAGGCTGCGCGACAGTAGGTGGTGGACTCACAGCAGGCTTATCAAAAGCACGTGGCAGAGCCACAGGTCGCGGAGCGAAGTGCTCGAGATGCAGGAGCAAGGCAAGCTGAACATTCAGCCGAGCGACTGGGCGCTTAAGGTCCGAGACCTGGTTGTGAGTCAACAGTGGTGACTGTAACCTATCCACAAGGTGGTTCATCGCTTCGGGATCGACCGATGGGCGGTGAACGTGAACGTTCGCGTCGTGGGCGCTGGCGTCGTATGGACGCAGACGCCGTTCCGGCAAGTGTTGACCCTCCCCGCGAGAGCCCAGCTGAGGCAATGCCTCCTCCTGCTCTGCTCGATGAGCATGGTGAGCTCCACTTTCACGTGGAACGCCTTGTGGCGTGGCGTAGACGCCAGGGTCGTACCCAGTACTTGGTGAAGTGGAGGGGTTACCCTCACTCACAGAGCTCATGGGAGTTTGAGGTTATCCTCCGGCAAGATTGCCCTGACGTCGTTGACGGTTATGACCAGGCACACCAGGTGCCGAAGCGCCACCATGGCGTGCGACAGCGTCGCCAGGCGCTGGGTGCCTCCCACTAGAGTGGGGAGCGATCAGGTCAGTAATTCAGCTCCGGCTCTGACCAGTGGCTGCAGCAGCCAGCTCGTACGTTTGAGCGGTGCTCGCAGCGGGAGCAGGAGGTGGAGAGACCTCGTGGTGATAGGGACATGGTGCCGAAGGAAACAGGTGCTTCGTGTTGTGCTGAACAAGGTTCAGGCACAAGCGTCTCGATAGACGCATAGTTGTTTTGAAACAACTTGCTCGATGAGCATAATCCAAATGTGGATGCGCTGTAACAGCGAAAGTGGTGTCCCGGACGGGGATCGAACCACTGGCCTTTGGCTTGACAGACCGGAGCTCTACCATTGAGTTATGAGGGCGATGCCCGTACGTCAGTCCGAGAACGGGCTACTCATGGTATGAGAGGGCTGCGCCCGGGTGGATTTGAACCACCGACCGGTGGCTTTCAAAGCCAATGCTCGACCACTGAGTTGAAAGGGCGTTGCCCTTAAGCTTGTCCATTCAAGGACAACAGTTCATGGAACGAGAGGGCTGTGGCCTGGTGGGTTCGAACCACCAACCTGTGGCTTCCAAAGCCAACGCTCGACCACTGAGCTAAAAGGGTGTTGCCCTTAAGCCTGGCCAAGCGTGAACAATCGTTCATGGAACGAGAGGGCTGTGCCCTGGTGGGTTCGAACCACCGACCTATCGCTTGTGAAGCGAGTGTTCAACCGCTGAGCTGTTGTTGACGACTCGAATGAGTCAAGAGCATTGCTCTAAGCGGATTGCAACTCTTGGAGTAGGCGCGGAACGCGAGCGTAGGTCTGAGACCGCTTGAGAGCAAGATGCGCGCTGCGCTTGAAACATTGGGCCGTGGGCCGACGACGAGAAGTTGGGCACCAACGATGCGTAGGCGTTTGTGAGCTCACGGGGCTGTACAACGCTGGGGTGAGGTGTAGTAACCTCCGCCGTCTTAACAAGACGTGACCTCGCTGAGGAAAGTTTCGAGAACGGAATGTTCTCATCTTAGTGGGGGAGAGTGTAACGGGGTTACATGGTGTGGAGCACACAGGGGTACGAAGTACCCGGAGAGTTAACAAACTCTCAGTACATAAGTTGGAGAGTTAACAAGGTCTCTCAATACGTTGGCTGAAAGCTAAACATTATGCATTTGATTAGGTTTAACTATGCTTGATAATTAAATAGATACATTTACCCCTAGGCGGCTTGGCCGCAATAATAGTAAATAAAACACTTCTAGTTTTGAAGCCTAAAAGTTAATGTATTAACTTTAAGCCCTGGTCTTGGGCTGTAAGTGTCCTTTGGATAAGGAACTTAGTATTAGTGACTCTTTGAGTCGAACGTCTTCCTCTGACGCTAAAGCTACGGCAGCCCCGCTGCAGTGTCTAGCACCATGTCTTTCCGAGGGATTGGAGGCTATCCCGGTATGGTGGCGTCGCTAAGCTTGTTGAAGGCGTGGACAATGCGCCATTCGCCGGTTGCTTCCTTCACACAGAAGGTCGGGCTGGAGTGCAACGACATAATTTCACGGACATGGCCGGCTTGCCAGCGATTCTCGAAGAAGGCGTCGATCGGTTCAACTCAGTCGCGGGAAAGCGTTCACTGTCGCGTCACACAATACTTCGCTCCGGGCACGATCGGGAGGGAGTACAGCTGGGAACTTGGCGGGAAAGATGTCAATGAACTCACGAACAAGAGGGGCGACTGGATTGCCGGCGGCCTCCAGTGCCAGCAATGATTGAGCGGCGTATGGCGCCTCCCGGGCCGTCTTCGGCTCTACTTGATGTGGGCGCATCCAATCGTCGGAATCTGATTGTGCTTATGAATTGTCGACTGCCGCGATGGCGGAGTTGTCCGCCACAATCATGCAAACTTGCTCATTCTCACCGTGCTTCAGGTCGTGGAGGAAGTGTTTCCACGACAGGCCAGACAATCCAGTGATCTCGGTCGCGTCACACGGGGACATTTCGACCTCGGCATCGTGTACTCGGGAGCCTCGACTGTGTCGTCCTTCATCAGGACCGAGATGATTTCGGACTCAGGTGAGGCTGAGTCCTTCGAGGCTGTGCGAGAACGTCGCGGTTTCCAACGACCTCGACGACGGACAGGGCGAATATCGCCATCACCAGCTGACAACGAGATGCCGCGCTCGATCACGTCAGTAGGTGTGGGACTCCGGGTCTCGACCTCGGCGCCTAGGCACTAGATGCGCGAGGTGATCACATATTCGTCTTCTTCAGGGAGCTCCCGCTCTACCACACGCGGGGGCACACGCTCGACCACAAGTGGGAGTTCATACTCTACCACATTTTCTTCGCCAGGGAGCTCCCGCTCGACCACCGGCAGGAATCTCTGTTCGACCGCGCGGAGGAGGCCATGCTCAACCACATTTTCTTGTTGTGGGTGTTCCCGCTCAACCACCCGCGGGAACCCATGCTCAACCGCGTGTAGGAGGCGTCGCTCAACCGCTATTTCATCGTTCGGCGTGAGCGGTTGCTCACTACGACACGGGAACGTATGCTCGACCGCGTCAGAGATGTCCTGAGACCCCACCTCAGGACCGGCATTGGTTGCGCGCTCACAAACCGCACACGAAGGGCCATCGCGCACTCCGGGGGTAGCCGTGGCCATGGCGTCGGGGTCCATGACTGCAACATGCGGCCAATGGTTGGGCATCCCGCTCACGGATGTCAACACAGCGCTCCCGTCGATGTCACGTGGACGGATAGTTCGAGCTAGCCTGTCAATGTCAGGCTGGTCACGAGCAAGCCACGGGATCCCGAACACGTAGTCAAAGGCAGTGCTTAGCTCAATCGCCAGGAAGTCATCGGATCCCTGTTAACCATCGAATTCGTAGGAGAAGGTGACCGAGCGCCGCGGCCGTCGCCGCGGCCTGCCGTCTGCGTACGCTACCCTGCGGAACAATACACTCCTCATCAAGAGCAGGGAGGATAGTACTTGACGGCCATATCGCCGAAATCTTTACTTACAGGAATGTCCGCCGGTAATACTGAAAGACTCTCGGCGCCAACGAAGTTGTTCGTCGCGCCTGAATCCAGCAGGGCACGAATGGACGCTGGGCTCCCACAACGTGGAGACTGACCACGATCAGTCTCGAGTCACTGCCGGAGGTGGTGGTCGATAGATGTGCACCAAGCACAGGCGGACCAGGAAGATGTTCCTCGACCAGAGAACCCCCCCTTCCAGATCCAGTAGGGTGCCCCACACCTACTGGTCGTCGCCGTTGTTTTTGCAGAAGCAACGGCGACGTCGTCGTGAGAGGTGACATTCGTCACAATCAGCGTCATCGCGTGGCACACTGCCGAACAATGTTCAGGCTTCTTGTAGCGGAAGCAACGCAACGGGCACGGTGTGCGTGCAGCAGGTCGAGGTGAAGCCGACGACACCGGAGCAGGACGACCGCTATAATGCTGGATCACATCCACTTCTATCGGCTCTGGTCCAGGATCCGGTACTAGAGGCCTTGAGACGTCGAATGCTTGCGACGCCGTGACGCTGTAGGCTTCGCGTAAAGCAATCGCGAAGGCCTCTTCGAGAGTGTTCGGGGTCTTCCTCGTCAGGTAGAAACGCTGGTACCCAGCGTCCATCCCGGAGACGAAAACGTGGACCTGAGTCGCCATGTCAACTGGGTAAGTTGTGGTGCACACACGAGGTGCCGTGCTCGTTGAATATACTCAAGCATGGTCAAGCGTCCCTGCTTCAGAGGCAGGAAAGCGGACCGTTGAGCAGTCTCGTCCTGCGGTTGTTTGAACGCGAGCCGTAGATCGGGTTTCTTGGACGCCATTGTTGGGAAGCAGGCGGGGTCAGCGACGAGCTTACCGAGCGCCCACTCCTTCGCTTTGCCACCTAGTTTGGCGAGGAGAACGCGAGTCCTCGCAAGCTCGGTGGACAATTGCCGAGCTTCAGCTGCGATATCCACCTCGCGGAACCACCAGTTTAGGTGAAGGCTACTGTTGCCTTCGCCACTGTAGGTGGCGACATCGAGCATTGTGATGTCGGCTTTGCTCTTGGACAGCGTGGAAGTCGACACTCGCAGACGTAGTTCTGTGAGCTCACGTGCCATGAACCCCTGGGTGTTCACGTGATTTTGGGCTTCCAAACCGGCTGTGAGTAGCGCCTGGATGACGGCTTCGCCGTATGCAGCGGTGAGGCTGTGTAGCATTTCCCACTCGATCGACGAGAGATGGGGGGAGCTAGTATGTTCGAGTGATGTAGTGGTCATCTTGGACGCGTCGTTCATCGATGCGTCTTTCATCTTTTGGCGTTGAACGGATTAGGAAGTGCTACCACGTGTAACGGGCTAAAGACAACCTGTTACCAAGCACACACTGTAGTTTTAGGAAGCAGGTAAATTAAACTCTGATTGATTGGCGTGACGGCATCAAGGCCGTCACAGCCATTAACGATAGGCTTGGGATCAAATTGGCCACCGTGCACCCACGATGGCAACCATGTGACAAAGCTCTGTCCTAACAGTAGCCGGCCGTAAGGACTGGCCGTAAGAACAATTCTGTGCTAATAAACGCTGTCGCTTGAGCCACAAAGATATATACATCTATAAATATAGATATAGATATATAGTTTAAGATTGAGCAAAAAGAACAATTCTGTGCTGGTGACAATAAGCGAATTGAACTTGACCATTGTTTTATATACGTTTTTTTAGAGAGCAAAATTCGATACTACACGCACTTTGTAGGCGGGCGTGTTGCCGACAAGGGCGTAGGATAAGGTTTTGAATGGAGCGATAAGACAACAGCACAACATGAGAGGTGTAAATTATGGTTATTTTAAGCTGACCCCATAAAGAAACGTTTAGAAATTAGACCTAATTGACATTTAACCATCCTGGAATCATATTTTAAGGACCAAATACAACAAAATCAACAGCAAGGCGTCTTGCGACGCATCGTTATATCCAAATGCTATAACCATAACTGGCACAGATTGGAGTGTCTAATGACTATATCTGAATTAGTACAAAATGAACACACTTCAATGTGTTACAGTTTGAATATTTTTACTTCAAAGTAGCTTTCATTGAGTTTGGTAGGAGAAATGATTAATATTCAGTTAATCACAAGCTTAAACAGGCAGTCCAAGCGGGTATTTAGTGCAGCTGGACAGGCCATTTCTATCCTTTGCATTGCTTCGAGCTAAGTTTCAGAAACGGTCCATGAAATCCAACACGAATCTCAACTAAATATATTGTGTAGCGTTTGTAGAAGTGCTATTTGAAGTGCAGGTGCTTCTGGGTGGAAGGTGAAGGTACAGTGAAAGCTAACAATAATAAAGAGACTTTGTCAAGATCACTACTGGTGGTTAATTTGAGCTGAGGCCTGTCCAGCCCTATGCACAGGTCGGCCGGGAGGTTGTTGTATTGAATCCGCCCTCTGGGGAGAACAGACCTGAAATGGTGTAAAGTATTTTTTTAAGCATGGTAAGTACCGAAATTTCTTTCTCAAAGGGCGCACTGATTACTAAATGACAATAGAGGAGGCAGTGGTTTGAAGTACAGGAGCATAGGAGATACATACATTAAAGTTCAATTTACCGGTACACCAAATTCATTCTACCATATACAGTACGACAGTATTAGACTCAGTAGCCTCACCTACTGCATGTTAGCACAACATCTGAAGGCGTCAAGTAGCACAAGGCTAGTTTCTCTTGTACTTTAATAGTTAGTTTATCACCAGAGATTCAAGTTCCGAATTGTACAAGTACTGCACGAAAACACATTCACGATGTTCACATTTTATAGCACAATGATTTTGGTGGTGCTGAAAAGGCAGCTACAGTACCTCCACTCGCATGATGCAAGTCTCGTAGCTAGCCGGATAACTGACATCCAGTTTCATCTTGTTTTCACTAAGGAGACCACTTTTTAACATCAAGATTTGTGATTGTAGCTGTATCTGGTTGCTTACAAACACCAAGTGAATATATAATTTGCCAACATCCCAGAATCTGAAGAGCCGGTAGATCAGCGTTTCTGCAAGTGTACCCTTTAAGAAACGATTATCCTGATCTTGGATTTCTGTGGTTTCATTGGCTAACACTCCTTTCTTGAGATTGGGAAGGTGTGCCCTTTGAGATTGGAATGTCGGTATAGTAAGCGTTCTCTTCTTCCTTTCTCTCTTGTTGTTCGTTGCTGTTGTCTTCTCAAGCAACTCATTCCTCCGTATGACCACCAGCGTATACTTTTAGCAACCACTACTCCGTCCTGCAATCACAAAACCCCTAGAGCCCTAAATATACACGACACGAAACATGCACAGCTCCAGAGATAAATCTTGCCGACCGAATAGAGGCGTGGGGCGTCAGGATCTCCTAGGCCTGTGCTCTTTCCGCAGCAACTACAGTCAATCACGAGCGGGCTGCAGATACCGCGAGTGTGTGATCTCTTCTTTAGAGACCTGTGCTCTTGTCCGTGACCGCTGCAGCTACCACGAGCGGGCTGCTGATACCGCGAGTGCGTGACCTTACGGGACTTCAGATACCCGCGTCTTCACACCCGACGCGTCCACTAGCTCAGTACACACGCAATAAGCAATACACTCGGTTTCAATCTCTTTATTCGCGTACGTCGCCGGCACGGCGGAGCCGCTCGACCACTAGGTGCTGGCGCACTTCGCAGCTAATCTCTTCCTAGTTCACTGGAGCACTTGCGCACTTCAGTGTGAATCTAGAACTGATTCACTTCCCTCACGCTGACCTCCAGGTTCACGTCGACTTCGTCGTGCCTCCCCTGAGTATCGTCCATCTGCATATTGGCATCTGCTTCGTACCACTGTCTTCCTCTGTCTTCACTCGAAAGGGCGCGGGCAAGATCCTCACATCCGTGGGTCAGCCTCGGCAACCCGTCAATCTTCAAATCGTCTCCGCTCTCCGCCATCTGCTTCTTCTCATCGTTGTTCATGTAATTCGTACGTCTTCAGGTCGTGGAGGAAGTGTTTCCACGACAGGCCAGACAATCCAGTGATCTCGGTCGCGTCACACGGGGACATTTCGACCTCGGCATCGTGTACTCGGGAGCCTCGACTGTGTCGTCCTTCATCAGGACCGAGATGATTTCGGACTCAGGTGAGGCTGAGTCCTTCGAGGCTGTGCGAGAACGTCGCGGTTTCCAACGACCTCGACGACGGACAGGGCGAATATCGCCATCACCAGCTGACAACGAGATGCCGCGCTCGATCACGTCAGTAGGTGTGGGGCTCCGGGTCTCGACCTCGGCGCCTAGGCACTAGATGCGCGAGGTGATCACATATTCGTCTTCTTCAGGGAGCTCCCGCTCTACCACACGCGGGGGCACACGCTCGACCACAAGTGGGAGTTCATACTCTACCACATTTTCTTCGCCAGGGAGCTCCCGCTCGACCACCGGCAGGAATCTCTGTTCGACCGCGCGGAGGAGGCCATGCTCAACCACATTTTCTTGTTGTGGGTGTTCCCGCTCAACCACCCGCGGGAACCCATGCTCAACCGCGTGTAGGAGGCGTCGCTCAACCGCTATTTCATCGTTCGGCGTGAGCGGTTGCTCACTACGACACGGGAACGTATGCTCGACCGCGTCAGAGATGTCCTGAGACCCCACCTCAGGACCGGCATTGGTTGCGCGCTCACAAACCGCACACGAAGGGCCATCGCGCACTCCGGGGGTAGCCGTGGCCATGGCGTCGGGGTCCATGATTGCAACATGCGGCCAATGGTTGGGCATCCCGCTCACGGATGTCAACACAGCGCTCCCGTCGATGTCACGTGGACGGATAGTTCGAGCTAGCCTGTCAATGTCAGGCTGGTCACGAGCAAGCCACGGGATCCCGAACACGTAGTCAAAGGCAGTGCTTAGCTCAATCGCCAGGAAGTCATCGGATCCCTGTTAACCATCGAATTCGTAGGAGAAGGTGACCGAGCGCCGCGGCCGTCGCCGCGGCCTGCCGTCTGCGTACGCTACCCTGCGGAACAATACACTCCTCATCAAGAGCAGGGAGGATAGTACTTGACGGCCATATCGCCGAAATCTTTACTTACAGGAATGTCCGCCGGTAATACTGAAAGACTCTCGGCGCCAACGAAGTTGTTCGTCGCGCCTGAATCCAGCAGGGCACGAATGGACGCTGGGCTCCCACAACGTGGAGACTGACCACGATCAGTCTCGAGTCACTGCCGGAGGTGGTGGTCGATAGATGTGCACCAAGCACAGGCGGACCAGGAAGATGTTCCTCGACCAGAGAACCCCCCCTTCCAGATCCAGTAGGGTGCCCCACACCTACTGGTCGTCGCCGTTGTTTTTGCAGAAGCAACGGCGACGTCGTCGTGAGAGGTGACATTCGTCACAATCAGCGTCATCGCGTGGCACACTGCCGAACAATGTTCAGGCTTCTTGTAGCGGAAGCAACGCAACGGGCACGGTGTGCGTGCAGCAGGTCGAGGTGAAGCCGACGACACCGGAGCAGGACGACCGCTATAATGCTGGATCACATCCACTTCTATCGGCTCTGGTCCAGGATCCGGTACTAGAGGCCTTGAGACGTCGAATGCTTGCGACGCCGTGACGCTGTAGGCTTCGCGTAAAGCAATCGCGAAGGCCTCTTCGAGAGTGTTCGGGGTCTTCCTCGTCAGGTAGAAACGCTGGTACCCAGCGTCCATCCCGGAGACGAAAACGTGGACCTGAGTCGCCATGTCAACTGGGTAAGTTGTGGTTGTGGTGTAGGGATTTCCAGATTCGACCATACGCCGACCTACTTTAGGTCAAGAATCGGCTCGGTCTGATAACCCAGAGCTTAGGAGCCAAGGATCACGGTAAGTACTCGGCGATCTGTCCGGATATGCTATCCGGATAGCCGCTGAGCTCAACGGCCGCCTGAAGAGTCGGTAGAGATCCGAAACGACTACATTTCACTAGATATTTGTATGAGAAGCATAGGATTAAATAGGAGGAGCCGAAAAGGCTCCCAGAAGATAACAGAGCAGAATTTTCCTAGTCCAAGACAAGTGTACACTTTTCCGGTAAGTCCCTGCATAGGGCTGGATTATGCCTGCCGTCAATACTCGAGAGGCATAGCTTGTAGAGTATTGACTGGTAGCGCCAAGAGATTAGGTCGGTCCGGGTAGGACAAAGTCTCGCTACGCGCGAAAGAAAGTCCCGCATACTCAGCGGGCCGGTACGTCGGATAGCCCGGGTGCCGTAACACTTCTAGCTGAGCAGCCTCTGCGCTCGGTGACCTGTAAAAGCGCTCGCGCGCCGTCGTCCATCCTTTGGTGGAGGGCACAGGGTTGTGAACGAGCTCAGCCGAACCAAACTCGGCGGAGTCTCGGAAGTGATCTGACTTGGTTAGTCGGAACCGAGTGGAAACGAGCCACTCGTCTGTCCCGGAAGGGCCGGACCGCGAGGGGACCACCCTCTGCGCAGGCCATACAAACCGCCGACCTAACTCGGCGATTCGTTGTGGTTTGTGTAAGGAATCCACATCTGACGATATTTGTGTGTTCTACTACACCACAACTGGTGCCGCGACCCGGGAACAGGAGTGTGTGCTTGTTTTTATAGGTGCCAGCTAACCAAGTTAAGAGGAAGAGAAGAGAAAGAGAAGAGTGAAGATGGTCAAGGGATCAGCAACTCCGAGCGACGGAAGCCCAGCGACGGCTGGAGGATCGCCTCTCGTGGAGTCGGACCCGGCGGATCAACGACTCATCGCCATGACGATGGAGGTGGGACGAACCGTCCAGTTCGACGAGGATGGCCAAGACCAGGAGAGCGAGAACGGAGACGCAAGTGAAGGAGAGTATGAAGAGAAGGCCGAGACCGCTGAGCTCGGAGAAACGAAGACTACCGCCGAGCTACTTGGCGAGGTGGAAGAGTTGACGCTGCAGGTGGGACGCATGGGAGCCCCACGTCCTGTCGAGCGCAATTTATCCGCCGAGCTCGACGAAGGTGCGGACGATGAAGAAGATGAAGAAGACCATGGCGTTGCTCAAGGGGACCGTCCGCCCCTTATTCCAAAAGCGACGAGGAACGCCGATACGCCGAGCGCCAATAAAGTGTTGGCTCGACTCGGCGAGGAGATGAGAACGAGATCGGAATGGATGATGATGTTCGCGCCTGTGGCGATGGCGCAGGCGAAGTGGCCGATGTTGGGTCCCGAGTTAACTCAGCCGGTGCGTGCAGCCAACATCGATCAGTTGGTGGAAGAAACTGTGTTGCTGTTGAAGGCGATGGGCTATCGGTGCAACAGCCGACCAAACAGCCTCATTCTGTCCGACTGGAGTCTGACCCGTGGCGGAGCCGAGCTCTGGCAATGGAAGAAGAAGCTCAGAGTAGCGTTTGGATTGGAGAAGGCCCCTGGCGGAACGAAGAAGGTGTACAGCCGAGTAGCCGAGTTCAAACCACTCGGCGAGGACCCGAGCAAGATTCCTTTGCCGAAAACCCCGGAGACGAAGAGACGTGAAGTGTTCCGCGCTACGCAAGGGACTCCGTACTTTGAAGACTCTCACATGCTGACTCCATTAAAGCTAAACCCGACTCAGCGAGCGCCGAGTCGTGGGCAGCGAAATGTAGGTCGTTATCGTGAATTGTATGACGCTGCAGATGAGGCCGAGGCTTACGAGGAGGATGAAGAAGACGGCGACGCCTTCGACGTGAGAGGTAACCGTGAAGAAACCGTGAAGGACTACATTCGAAACTTGAGCTTTGACGCGGCTGAAGAGGACTCGACGCAGTACCTAGAAGTCCGAACCCACGCCTCGCTCGACAAAATCGCCGAGTTCGAAGGAAAGCGCTACCGCTCTGACGCGTCGCTCCAGTGGCTCAAGCGGTTCATCTACGAGATGAAGAGCACCAGGATGCCCCAAAGTGCATGGTGCGAGCCTTTCTCGCTATGCTTGGGACGCGCGGCGAAGAGTTGGTACAGGCAGCTGCCGAAGAAGACTCAGCGACGTTGGAAACTACTCAGCGAGGCGTTCCTGGATTATTACTGCTCACAGTTCGACCAATCCGCCCGCACTCGTTACTACTCGGCGAGACGTAAAGTCAACGAACCGATCTGCGACTTCCTGATCCGACTCAACGGGTACGCTCGGACAGCCAAGATCCAGTACGAGAGGGGTGGCGCCGACGCAGCTGACCATGTCGAACACTTCTTGCTGCATTGTGGTGATGACGATGTGATGGATTTAATGTACCCCTTGCAGTTGGAAGACATCAGTAAGGTGGAACAGATAATCAATCGTCGGATCCTCGGCGAGAAGCGTAAGAAGCAACGCGACCGACTCGTGACCGCACGAAGCCGAGATGACAAGCGGAAGGATCAGAGCCGCCGAGATGAGAAGCGCAGTCGCAAGGAAGAAAACCGCGACCGCCGAGTCACTGTCGTTGACGCTGACTCCGACGGAGAGGAACTCATCGATCAGAACCCGCCGAGTCCGTACAACTCCGAAGACGAATGGGATGATGAGTACCAGTCCGGAGGACACGACTCAGCGGAAGACGACGACTACATTGACGCCGGCGTTTCCAATGATAAGGGAAATACACCGGACCGCCGAGAGAACTCGGCGGGAGACCAGAAAGGCTCGAACGGAAGCTGGGGAAACTCAGCGAACCGACCTCCGCGACCGTACAACCAACGAGAACAGTCGAATCGTGGAGATGGATCACGCGACAACACCCAACGAGGACCTTGTGCAGCTTGTGGAAGAATGGGCCACTCGGCTCACTACTGTCGACGACGCTGCAAATTCTGCAGACAAGTCCATGAACGCGGCCAGTGTGAGCTGTTCCGTCAATATGAGAAGCTGGCTGCGTTCGTGAAGAACTCTGTCGACAAGTCGCAAGTGCCAGAAGACCTGCAAAACCTTTACGCGCCGAGTGATTTAAACTCGGCGGCCCGCCAACACTGACTGGGTTGGAATATGCCGGGCTGCCACAGTCAGCTGAACCTGCAGTTGAGGCGAACTTCTTGTTTGCCTTCGTAGGCGAAGCAGGACGGCCCGAGGGAAGAAGCGGGGATGGCAATTGGATGTGTGAAATCGACGGAATTGAACGTGAGCTCGGTGAGTTAGATGATAACAACCGAGCGATTGCAAGTGTAACTCGGCAGTCAGACCAGGCTGTGCATCGTACCAGGATAATGAAGCTGCTTCCGGGAGAGCGGCTGGGATGGTGGTCAGCACAGACGTTTGATCGCCGAGTTAGAATGAGAGCCCTCGTATTGGGTGCAGTGAACGACCGAAGGACCAAGATATTATTGGATACCGGAGCAAATGTCTCGGCGATCAGTGAGTACTTCGCGAGGAAACTGCGTCTCAAGAGAGTGGCCAGCCGAGATAAGCGAATTGGCATACAAGGAATAAGTAAAGACAGGATGGTGACAACGTCAAGAGCAGTGGTGAAGGTGACACTCGGCTGGGAAGTGGCATACGAGTTTGAAGTATGGATAATGCCTCATCATGCCGGAGTCGATTTGATTCTCGGCACCGACTTTATGATCCCAGCTGGAATACGTCTGGATCTGTACAACTCGGCGGTCAAGCTACCCGATGAGATGGTGATACCACTCATCCGGTCAAGTAATGCACCGACCAAGACCAAGTTCGGACCAAATGTACCATGCGGGCCACCAGACGGGTTGACGATCGAAAGTCGAATGACCGCTGAGTTCAAATTACCCAGGCGACAACCCAGTGAGTCGACGCATGACCTATGGGTGCGACGGACGAAGGGTTGGATTCCAACGGTTGTTTTTAATCGCCGAGGAAGACCAACCCATGTCCTGATTACGAACGTACGACAGACGTCAGTCTGGTGCCCACCTCACTTTTATGTGATAAAATGGCAACCACACGGAGTGCTGGCCAACGAGGGATATGTCCGCGTGAACTCGGCGAAGTACCGTGACTGGCAGATATTGGCCTTTGAGTCGGCGATGGATAAAGATTTGCTGCAGAAAGAACAACGACTGTACGACGACTGGCTGTCACACCAGCCGCCAGCTGTGGAAAGACGAAAATACCCAACTCCGACGGCGGTGGAAAGACGATCTCCAGTGGAGAGTGGACCAGAGTTAACATGCGCCGAACGCTGGAGAAGGATCGAAGCCGACACTGAAGCCGGCGACTACGAGAAGCGTCGCGGTAACGCAGACGTCATATCGACTTCAGGGGTGACAAGGGGTGACCCGGCTATAAACTCAGCGTTCAAGCTGGAAGATGTCCGAGCGGACCATACGTCGGTGCTACACGATGGCCAAGATGTCTCCTATCAGCTGTCCAAGTTTGAAGACGATGGCGCCATTTCTGACGTCAACACGAACTCAGCGGTCGAAGGAACAAGTGAAGTAAGGGCCACGGAAGACGCGTCGGCGACTGACGACTCAGCTATAACGGCAGGAGGCCTTGAAGAACGCTCGGAACAAGCCCTATGTGACGTTGAACCCGTTGCTGACAACCGAGCCAAGTACGGAATAATAGGACCAAGTTCTGCAGCCGTGGTGAACTCAGCGATGGGTACACCGGAAGCCTGCATTATCCAGTCGGCGGCGGCAGACTCGACGTCAGAAGATCTAAACACTGAGAGTGCCTCGGACGTGGTTACAGCATGTCGTCAGGATGTCAGCTATACTGAAGGCGCGTTTACACGCACGGAAGTCAGCTCTGCCGTCATAACCGACTCAGCGGATGAGCACTCCGACGCGACCAAGGAATATGATAGTTGGGAGGTATTACTACCTGAAGGAATAAAGCCGAACGACGACCCAGCTACGGCGGACTCGGCGTTGGAAACTGTGGAGGCTGAAACCGGTTCGGAAGTGGTTAGACAGCCTGACGACGATACCATCAACCTCGGGAACAAGTTTGAACACGAAGGAGTAAGATCGTCCGTCACAGTGAACTCAGCGAATGAGAGCCTTGACGCGGACGACAACTATGAAGTACCAGAGGTATCATTGTTGGAAGGTACTATAGCTGAGGTCGGAGTAATGAACTCAGCGGCGACGGTGTTTGACCCCGGCGGAATTGACTATGGCTTAGGACAAGCTGAAGACGATGAATGCAACTCGACGAGAGACCCGACCGAGACCCTGAGACAACACTACTTGGCTATCGCTGCGACCGAAGACGAGAAAGAGGATGATGTTGACGATGGCACGACCAACGCCTTTGAGCGTAGTGGGACAGATCTGGAATTGACGGACTACGCTCACGAGCTGGCCTTCCTTCCCGACCTCACTGAAGTTGAGCCTACCGAACTCGACTATGGCGCTGCAAACGTCAAGTCGAGTAGTCATACGCCGGCACAGTCGTCTAAATTGGTGGCAGAACTACAAAAGCACGACGGAATAATGATTTCAAGTGGTAATGCTCTACCGCCTCCAGCGTACGGAGCATTGTGCGACATCGACGTTCAAGGACACGAACCCATTAAGCAGAGAGCTCGGCGGATACCTCTCCGCCACTTGAGCAAACTTTACGAGTTGCTGAAGGGGCTTCTTCGAGCTGGGTTGATATCATTCTCGGGCAGCCCTTGGGCCTCGCCAGTGGTGATAGTGCTCAAGAAAAATGGTGTGGATATTCGGCTATGCATCGATTATAAACTGGTTAATGCGGTTACTACGCCGATGGAATACGCTATGCCACTGGTTGATGACCTGCTTACCGAATTGGAAAGTTACTTGTGGTTTTGCTCGCTCGATGCTGCGAGTGGATTCTGGGCAGTCTTGATGACACGCCGAGCTCGGCAGATCTCAGCGTTCGTATGTGCACTTGGACACTTTGAATGGTTACGAATGCCATTTGGATTAAAAAATGCGCCTATGATTTACCAACGACTGATCGACAACGCTCTATGGGGTTACGTTCAACCAAAGGGAGGATGGCAGTTGTTTGCCGAACGAATGGCTGTTGCTGAAGCCGAGTCAGGAACTCGGCGAGTTGAGCTCGGCGGAGTCAGAAATTCAACGGAGAGTCAGCTGACGAAGTTTGAAGCTGACCACAAATCACAAGCTGACTGCGATCCGGTCCAAGACTTGGTAAACGGACCGGACGGCGACATGTTTGCCAATGGAGAACCAGACCAGTCTTCCTTGATTCCGGTGTTCAAGCGGAGGTCGTTTGTCGATGATATCTGTTTTGGGGGGGAGACGTTCGACGCCTGCTTGGAGACACTCGACCGATTACTAGCCCGATTCACAGAATGTCGAATTAGCATCAGCTTTACTAAGAGTATCTTTATCCAACCCAAGGTTGATTTCCTATCGCACGAGATTACGCCAAGTGGCATACGCGCTGATGCGAAAAAGATAGCCGCGATCGCCGAGCTCGCCTTCCCGAAATCGAAGAAGGGAATGCAAGCGTTCCTCGGTGCCCTCAACTACTACGGCCGATTCATCCAGAACTTGGCTGTTTACGGAGCAGTACTCTATCAGCTAAAGGATACGGACTTTGGACCTGGGGGTGACCTGGCGTCAGCAAAAGCATCATTCGCCGAGCTCAAAAGACGGGTAGCAGAAGCTCCAATTCTGCGTCATTTCGACTCGACGAAAGAAGTCCACATAATGTTGTACGCCAATGAGTGGGCGCTGAGCAGTACGTTGATGCAACCACACGACGACAAGCTGCACCCAGTTCGCTTCTGCGGACGCGTACTAAAGGAGAACGAACTCGGCTATCATCCCGCTGAGAAAGAAGTGGTCGCGCTGTTGCAATTGCTGAAAGTGTGCTACACTCTCTTAGCGGGAAAGACGCTTCACGTCTACACCCGTTTCTCCACGCTGGAGTGGGTGTTTAAGTCAAAGTCGCTGTACGGTCGCGCAGTCAGTTTCGCAGTTATGTTGTCGCCCTACGATTTGAAGGTGAAGCGAGTACGTGAGCGAGATGTAGACTTCGCCCAGTTGCTCCAGGCGTCGATAACCCCGTTTATCGGACTCGACGATTCCTTGAAGCACCTGGCGCCTCCCTCCAAGAACTCGGCGACAGTTCGAATGGACCCAGCACTGCTATATGCCCGAATACCAGCTGACTTTACTGGATGCGTGCTGTCATTTGATGGCTCAGCGAAGACAGCTAAATACGGCGGGTATGGAAGTTGTTCGTGGATACTGTGGCGCCTTCCGAATTGGGACATTGAGATCGCTGCGAGTGCGTACCTGTCGTCCACCACAGTCAACATCGCCGAGTACACCGGCATGAACAATGGAGTATTGGCGGCGATTGACCGAGGGATAACTGATTTGATTATAGTGGGTGACTCCCGGCTTGCAATCCAGCAATCCATGGGGGTGATAGCATGCAAGAAGGAAACGTTGCAAGTGGAGCTAGCTCGACACAAGGATCTCACGAAACAACTCAACTCGGTCCGGTATCGACACATAGCGCGACACTATAACGCAGCGGCTGATTCTCTCGCTACAGAAGCACTGGAAGCTAAAGCTGGACGAGTAATTCTCGGGGCGGATAGGAAAGCAGAGCTGAGAATGATTAACCGAGTAGCCGAAGAACTGTACGTCACAGGCAACCCAGCGGAAACACCGATTGTCACGGCAGTCACTCGTAGCCGAGTACGCCGAGTTCACTTTGAGGACGAGCTGGATGTAGACTCGGCTAGAGCAAGAGGAGGAAGTCAGGATCATGAAGCCATGTCTACAAATCCTGGAGAATCCGCGTTTGAAAGTAGTGGAGATGAATTCGAACAAGTCAGCGGGGCGTCGACTCGGCGGACTAACCACACGACCCCGAATGTCGAAACAAGGTCGCAGATGGAGTCAGTCCAGACAGCTCAGAATGCCAACGACATTTGATCCAGTGACGGTACAGACTGAGCGGAGACGACGAATCGCGAAGGCACAAGATGAAGAACTCAGGTGGGCCCGATCTGAAGGCGTACCTGAGAGGTGAAGTGGAGAACCTTACACACCGTCGAGCTCAGAATGCCGGCAAAGTCGCAGAAGTCTTTGTACTCAGCGAAGACGGCCTGTTGTACCGCCGAGATGAACCCCGCCGACTAGGCGAACTCGGCGAACCGAACCTCTCATTGAGATTGGTGATACCGTCAACCATGGTCGACGAAACACTTCATAACTGCCACAACTCGATCGAAGGAGGGCATCAAGGCATCGTCAGAACTTATCACCGAGTCAAAGCCGACTACTACTGGATTGGTCTGTACGCCGACGTGGTGAAACATGTTAGAGCCTGCGAAGATTGCAATACCAGTAAGAGCAAGCCACAGTTGAGAGGTTATTCGCCGGGAAATGTGGTGTCAGACCATCCATTCCAAGTCGTGTCAATGGATTTCGTTATTCCCCTTCCTCGAACTCAGCGGGGCAATACTGCACTGCTGCCTGCTCCAGGACCACATCACGGGGTTCGTTATCGCTAAGGCTATGAATGACACCGGAGCACTCGAAGTGGCCAAGGTATTTTAGGAATGCGTCTTCAGGCAGTTCGGGGCTTCCGTCCTCTGATACGGCACGATCGAGATCCAAGGGTTATGAAGTGAGTTTTTCCAAAAGGTTC